>NW_028142924.1:600000-1200000 GCF_977018435.1 Lepisma saccharinum
GGATACATTGGATATCAAGACACGTGGAAAAAACGTACAAAACAAGAGATTGGAGACATCAAGATTTTGGACGAATTTTTTAAGAATTTTCAAATTTTCAGATAGAAGGTTCCAGATAAGGTCAAAAACTACATACTCAGATCTTCACCAAACTTTGCAGGGATACATTGGATGTCAAGACACGTGGAAAAAACGTACAAAACAAGAGATTGGGGTCATCAAGATTTTGGACGGATTTTTTAGGAATTTTCAAATTTTCAGATGGGAGGTTCAATATAAGGTCAAAAACTACATACTCAGATCTTCACCAAACATTGCAGGGATACATTGGATGTCAAGACACGTGGAAAAAACGTACAAAACAAGAGATTGGAGACATCAAAATTTTGGACGAATATTTTAAGAATTTTCAAATTTTCAGATAGGAGGTTCCAGATGAGGTCAAAAACTACATACTCATCTCTTTACCAAACTTTGCAGGAATACTTTGCATGTCAAGACACGTGGAAAAAACGTACAAAACAAGAGATCGGAGACATCAAGATTTTCGACAAATTTTTTAAGAATTTTCAAATTTTCAGATGGGAGGTTCCAGATAAGGTCAAAAACGACATACTCAGATCTTCACCAAACTTTGCATGGATACATTGGATGTCAAGACACGTGGAAAAAACATACAAAACATAGGATTGGTGACATCAAGATTTTGGACGAATTTTTTAAGAATTTTCAAATTTTCAGATAGGAGGTTCCATATAAGGTCAAAAACTACATACTCAGATCTTCACCAAACTTTGCAGGGATACATTGGATGTCAAGACACGTGGAAAAAACGTACAAAACAAGAGATTGGAGACATCAAGATTATGGACGAATTTTTTGAGAATTTTCAAATTTTCAGAAAGGAGGTTCCAGATAAGGTCAAAAACTACATACTCAGATCTTCACCAAACTTTGCAGGGATACATTGGATGTCAAGACACGTGGAAAAAACGTACAAAACAAGAGATTGGAGACATCAAGATTTTCGACGAATTTTTTAAGAATTTTCAAATTTTCAGAAAGGATGTTCCAGATAAGGTCAAAAACGACATACTCAGATCTTCACCAAACTTTGCAGGGATACATTGGAGGTCGAGACACGTGGAAAAAACGTACAAAACAAGAGATTGGAGACATCAAGATTTTGGACGAATTTTTGAAGAATTTTCAAATTTTCTGATAGGAGGTCCCAGATAAGGTCAAAAACTACATACTCAGATCTCCACCAAACATTGCAGGGATACATTGGATGTCAAGACACGTGGAAAAAACGTACAAAACAAGAGATTGGAGACATCAAGATTTTCGACGAATTTTTGAAGAATTTTCAAATTTTCAGATAGGAGGTTCCAGATAAGGTCAAAAACTACATACTCAGATCTTCACCAAACGTTGCAGGGATACTTTGCATGTCAAGACACGTGGAAAAAACGTACAAAACAAGAGATTGGAGACATCAAGATTTTCGACGAATTTTTTAAGAATTTTCAAATTTTCAGATGGGAGGTTCCAGATAAGGTCAAAAACGACATACTCAGATCTTCACCAAACTTTGCATGGATACATTGGATGTCAAGACACGTGGAAAAAACGTACAAAACAAGAGATTGGGGTCATCAAGATTTTGCACGGATTTTTTAAGAATTTTCAAATTTTCAGATGGGAGGTTCCAGATAAGGTCAAAAACGACATACTCAGATCTTCACCAAACTTTGCATGGATACATTGGATGTCAAGACACGTGGAAAAAACGTACAAAACAAGAGATTGGAGACATCAAGATTTTGGACGAATTTTTTAAGAATTCTCAAATTTTCAGAAAGGAGGTTCCATATAAGGTCAAAAACTACATACTCAGATCTTCACCAAACTTTGCAGGGATACTTTGGATGTCAAGACACGTGGAAAAAACGTACAAAACAAGAGATTGGGGTCATCAAGATTTTGGACGAATTTTTTAAGAATTTTCAAATTTTCAGATGGGAGGTTCAATATAAGGTCAAAAACTACATACTCAGATCTTCACCAAACTTTGCATGGATACATTGGATGTCAAGACACGTGGAAAAAACATACAAAACATAGGATTCGGAACATCAAGATTTTGGTCGAATTTTTTAAGAATTTTCAAATTTTCAGATAGGAGGTTCCATATAAGGTCAAAAACTACATACTCAGATCTTCACCAAACATTGCAGGAATACATTGGATGTCAAGACACGTGGAAAAAACGTACAAAACAAGAGATTGGGGTCATCAAGATTTTGCACGGATTTTTTAGGAATTTTCAAATTTTCAGATGGGAGGTTCCAGATAAGGTCAAAAACTACATACTCAGATCTTCACCAAACTTTGCAGGGATACATTGGATGTCAAGACACGTGGAAAAAACGTACAAAACAAGAGATTGGAGACATCAAGATTTTGGACGAATTTTTTAAGAATTTTCAAATTTTCAGATAGGAGGTTCCATATAAGGTCAAAAACTACATACTCAGATCTTCACCAAACTTTGCATGGATACATTATGTGTCAAGACACGTGGAAAAAACGTACAAAACAAAAGATTGGAGACATCAAGATTTTGGTCGAATTTTTTAAGAATTTTCAAATTTTCAGATGGGAGGTTCCAGATAAGGTCAAAAACTACATACTCAGATCTTCACCAAACTTTGCAGGGATACATTGGATGTCAAGACACGTGGAAAAAACGTACAAAACAAGAGATTGGAGACATCAAGATTTTGGACGAATTTTTTAAGAATTTTTAAATTTTCAGATAGGAGGTTCCATATAAGGTCAAAAACTACATACTCAGATCTTCACCAAACTTTGCATGGATACATTATGTGTCAAGACACGTGGAAAAAACGTACAAAACAAGAGATTGGAGACATCAAGATATTGGTCGAATTTTTTAAGAATTTTCAAATTTTCAGATGGGAGGTTCCAGATAAGGTCAAAAACTACATACTCAGATCTTCACCAAACTTTGCAGGGATACATTGGATGTCAAGACACGTGGAAAAAACGTACAAAACAAGAGATAGGAGACATCAAGATTTTGGACGAATTTTTTAACAATTTTCAAATTTTCAGAAAGGATGTTCCAGATAAGGTCAAAAACAACATACTCAGATCTTCACCAAACTTTGCAGGGATACATTGGATATCAAGACACGTGGAAAAAACGTACAAAACAAGAGATTGGAGACATCAAGATTTTGGACGAATTTTTTAAGAATTTTCAAATTTTCAGATAGGAGGTTCCAGATAAGATCAAAAACTACATACTCAGATCTTCACCAAACTTTGCAGGGATACATTGGATGTCAAGACACGTGGGAAAAACGTACAAAACAAGAGATTGGAGACATCAAGATTTTCGACGAATTTTTTAAGAATTTTCAAATTTTCAGAAAGGATGTTCCAGATAAGGTCAAAAACGACATACTCAGATCTTCACCAAACTTTTGCAGGGATACATTGGAGGTCGAGACACGTGGAAAAAACGTACAAAACAAGAGATTGGAGACATCAAGATTTTGGACGAATTTTTGAAGAATTTTCAAATTTTTTGATAGGAGGTCCCAGATAAGGTCAAAAACTACATACTCAGATCTCCACCAAACATTGCAGGGATACATTGGATGTCAAGACACGTGGAAAAAACGTACAAAACAAGAGATTGGAGACATCAAGATTTTCGACGAATTTTTGAAGAATTTTCAAATTTTCAGATAGGAGGTTCCAGATAAGGTCAAAAACTACATACTCAGATCTTCACCAAACGTTGCAGGGATACTTTGCATGTCAAGACACGTGGAAAAAACGTACAAAACAAGAGATTGGAGACATCAAGATTTTCGACGAATTTTTTAAGAATTTTCAAATTTTCAGATGGGAGGTTCCAGATAAGGTCAAAAACGACATACTCAGATCTTCACCAAACTTTGCATGGATACATTGGATGTCAAGACACGTGGAAAAAACGTACAAAACAAGAGATTGGGGTCATCAAGATTTTGCACGGATTTTTTAGGAATTTTCAAATTTTCAGATGGGAGGTTCCAGATAAGGTCAAAAACTACATACTCAGATCTTCACCAAACTTTGCAGGGATACATTGGATGTCAAGACACGTGGAAAAAACGTACAAAACAAGAGATTGGAGACATCAAGATTTTGGACGAATTTTTTAAGAATTTTCAAATTTTCAGATAGGAGGTTCCATATAAGGTCAAAAACTACATACTCAGATCTTCACCAAACTTTGCATGGATACATTATGTGTCAAGACACGTGGAAAAAACGTACAAAACAAAAGATTGGAGACATCAAGATTTTGGTCGAATTTTTTAAGAATTTTCAAATTTTCAGATGGGAGGTTCCAGATAAGGTCAAAAACTACATACTCAGATCTTCACCAAACTTTGCAGGGATACATTGGATGTCAAGACACGTGGAAAAAACGTACAAAAAAGAGATAGGAGACATCAAGATTTTGGACGAATTTTTTAACAATTTTCAAATTTTCAGAAAGGATGTTCCAGATAAGGTCAAAAACGACATACTCAGATCTTCACCAAACTTTGCAGGGATACATTGGATATCAAGACACGTGGAAAAAACGTACAAAACAAGAGATTGGAGAATCAAGATTTTGGACGAATTTTTTAAGAATTTTCAAATTTTCAGATAGGAGGTTCCAGATAAGATCAAAAACTACATACTCAGATCTTCACCAAACTTTGCAGGGATACATTGGATGTCAAGACACGTGGAAAAAAAGTACAAAACAAGAGATTGGGGTCATCAAGATTTTGGACGGATTTTTTAGGAATTTTCAAATTTTCAGATGGGAGGTTCCATATAAGGTCAAAAACTACATACTCAGATCTTCACCAAACTTTGCAGGAATACATTGGATGTCAAGACACGTGGAAAAAACGTACAAAACAAGAGATTGGAGACATCAAGATTTTCGACGAATTTTTTAAGAATTTTCAAATTTTCAGAAAGGATGTTCCAGATAAGGTCAAAAACGACATACTCAGATCTTCACCAAACTTTGCAGGGATACATTGGAGGTCGAGACACGTGGAAAAAACGTACAAAACAAGAGATTGGAGACATCAAGATTTTGGACGAATTTTTGAAGAATTTTCAAATTTTCTGATAGGAGGTCCCAGATAAGGTCAAAAACTACATACTCAGATCTCCACCAAACATTGCAGGGATACATTGGATGTCAAGACACGTGGAAAAAACGTACAAAACAAGAGATTGGAGACATCAAGATTTTCGACGAATTTTTGAAGAATTTTCAAATTTTCAGATAGGAGGTTCCAGATAAGGTCAAAAACTACATACTCAGATCTTCACCAAACGTTGCAGGGATACTTTGCATGTCAAGACACGTGGAAAAAACGTACAAAACAAGAGATTGGAGACATCAAGATTTTGGACGAATTTTTTAAGAATTTTCAAATTTTCAGAAAGGATGTTCCAGATAAGGTCAAAAACGACATACTCAGATCTTCACCAAACTTTGCAGGGATACATTGGATGTCAAGACACGTGGAAAAAACGTACAAAACAAGAGATTGGAGACATCAAATTTTGGACGAATTTTTTAAGAATTTTCAAATTTTCAGAAAGGATGTTCCAGATAAGGTCAAAAACGACATACTCAGATCTTCACCAAACTTTGCAGGGATACATTGGAGGTCAAGACACGTGGAAAAAACGTACAAAACAAGAGATTGGAGACATCAAGATTTTCGACGAATTTTTGAAGAATTTTCAAATTTTCAGATAGGAGGTTCCAGATAAGGTCAAAAACTACATACTCAGATCTTCACCAAACGTTGCAGGGATACATTGGATGTCAAGACACGTGGAAAAAACGTACAAAACAAGAGATTGGAGACATCAAGATTTTCGACGAATTTTTGAAGAATTTTCAAATTTTCAGATAGGAGGTTCCAGATAAGGTCAAAAACTACATACTCAGATCTTCACCAAACGTTGCAGGGATACTTTGCATGTCAAGACACGTGGAAAAAACGTACAAAACAAGAGATTGGAGACATCAAGATTTTCGACGAATTTTTTAAGAATTTTCAAATTTTCAGATGGGAGGTTCCAGATAAGATCAAAAACGACATACTCAGATCTTCACCAAACTTTGCATGGATACATTGGATGTCAAGACACGTGGAAAAAACGTACAAAACAAGAGATTTGAGACATCAAATTTTGGACGAATTTTTTAAGAATTTTCAAATTTTCAGAAAGGATGTTCCAGATAAGGTCAAAAACGACATACTCAGATCTTCACCAAACTTTGCAGGGATACATTGGAGGTCAAGACACGTGGAAAAAACGTACAAAACAAGAGATTGGAGACATCAAGATTTTCGACGAATTTTTGAAGAATTTTCAAATTTTCACATAGGAGGTTCCAGATAAGGTCAAAAACTACATACTCAGATCTTCACCAAACGTTGCAGGGATACTTTGCATGTCAAGACACGTGGAAAAAACGTACAAAACAAGAGATTGGAGACATCAAGATTTTCGACGAATTTTTTAAGAATTTTCAAATTTTCAGATGGGAGGTTCCAGATAAGGTCAAAAACGACATACTCAGATCTTCACCAAACTTTGCATGGATACATTGGATGTCAAGACACGTGGAAAAAACGTACAAAACAAGAGATTGGAGACATCAAGATTTTGGACGAATTTTTTAAGAATTCTCAAATTTTCAGAAAGGAGGTTCCATATAAGGTCAAAAACTACAAACTCAGATCTTCACCAAACTTTGCAGGGATACATTGGATGTCAAGACACGTGGAAAAAACGTACAAAACAAGAGATTGGGGTCATCAAGATTTTGGACGAATTTTTTAAGAATTTTCAAATTTTCAGAAAGGAGGTTCCATATAAGGTCAAAAACTACATACTCAGATCTTCACCAAACTTTGCAGGGATACATTGAATGTCAAGACACGTGGAAAAAACGTACAAAACAAGAGATTGGGGTCATCAAGATTTTGGACGGATTTTTTAGGAATTTTCAAATTTTCAGATGGGAGGTTCCAGATAAGGTCAAAAACTACATACTCAGATCTTCACCAAACTTTGCAGGGATACATTGGATGTCAAGACACGTGGAAAAAACGTACAAAACAAGAGATTGGAGACATCAAGATTTTGGACGAATTTTTTAAGAATTTTTAAATTTTCAGATAGTAGGTTCCATATAAGGTCAAAAACTACATACTCAGATCTTCACCAAACTTTGCATGGATACATTATGTGTCAAGACACGTGGAAAAAACGTACAAAACAAGAGATTGGAGACATCAAGATATTGGTCGAATTTTTTAAGAATTTTCAAATTTTCAGATGGGAGGTTCCAGATAAGGTCAAAAACTACATACTCAGATCTTCACCAAACTTTGCAGGGATACATTGGATGTCAAGACACGTGGAAAAAACGTACAAAACAAGAGATAGGAGACATCAAGATTTTGGACGAATTTTTTAACAATTTTCAAATTTTCAGAAAGGATGTTCCAGATAAGGTCAAAAACGACATACTCAGATCTTCACCAAACTTTGCAGGGATACATTGGATATCAAGACACGTGGAAAAAACGTACAAAACAAGAGATTGGAGACACCAAGATTTTGGACGAATTTTTTAAGAATTTTCAAATTTTCAGATAGGAGGTTCCAGATAAGATCAAAAACTACATACTCAGATCTTCACCAAACTTTGCAGGGATACATTGGATGTCAAGACACGTGGAAAAAACGTACAAAACAAGAGATTGGGGTCATCAAGATTTTGGACGGATTTTTTAGGAATTTTCAAATTTTCAGATGGGAGGTTCCAGATAAGGTCAAAAACTACATACTCAGATCTTCACCAAACATTGCAGGGATACATTGGATGTCAAGACACGTGGAAAAAACGTACAAAACAAGAGATTGGAGACATCAAGATTTTGGACGAATTTTTTAAGAATTTTCAAATTTTCAGATAGGAGGTTCCAGATGAGGTCAAAAACTACATACTCAGATCTTCACCAAACTTTGCAGGAATACTTTGCATGTCAACACACGTGGAAAAAACGTACAAAACAAGAGATCGGAGACATCAAGATTTTCGACGAATTTTTTAAGAATTTTCAAATTTTCAGATGGGAGGTTCCAGATAAGGTCAAAAACGACATACTCAGATCTTCACCAAACTTTGCAGGGATCCATTGGAGGTCGAGACACGTGGAAAAAACGTACAAAACAAGAGATTGGAGACATCAAGATTTTGGACGAATTTTTTAAGAATTTTCAAATTTTCAGATAGGAGGTTCCATATAAGGTCAAAAACTACATACTCAGATCTTCACCAAACTTTGCAGGGATACATTGGATGTCAAGACACGTGGAAAAAACGTACAAAACAAGAGATTGGAGACATCAAGATTTTCGACGATTTTTTTAAGAATTTTCAAATTTTCAGAAAGGATGTTCCAGATAAGGTCAAAAACGACATACTCAGATCTTCACCAAACTTTGCAGGGATCCATTGGAGGTCGAGACACGTGGAAAAAACGTACAAAACAAGAGATTGGAGACATCAAGATTTTGGACGAATTTTTTAATAATTCTCAAATTTTCAGAAAGGAGGTTCCATATAAGGTCAAAAACTACATACTCAGATCTTCACCAAACTTTGCAGGGATACTTTGGATGTCAAGACACGTGGAAAAAACGTACAAAACAAGAGATTGGGGTCATCAAGATTTTGGACGAATTTTTTAAGAATTTTCAAATTTTCAGATGGGAGGTTCAATATAAGGTCAAAAACTACATACTCAGATCTTCACCAAACTTTGCATGGATACATTGGATGTCAAGACACGTGGAAAAAACATACAAAACATAGGATTCGGAACATCAAGATTTTGGTCGAATTTTTTAAGAATTTTCAAATTTTCAGATATGAGGTTCCATATAAGGTCAAAAACTACATACTCAGATCTTCACCAAACATTGCAGGAATACATTGGATGTCAAGACACGTGGAAAAAACGTACAAAACAAGAGATTGGGGTCATCAAGATTTTGCACGGATTTTTTAGGAATTTTCAAATTTTCAGATGGGAGGTTCCAGATAAGGTCAAAAACTACATACTCAGATCTTCACCAAACTTTGCAGGGATACATTGGATGTCAAGACACGTGGAAAAAACGTACAAAACAAGAGATTGGATACATCAAGATTTTGGACGAATTTTTTAAGAATTTTCAAATTTTCAGATAGGAGGTTCCATATAAGGTCAAAAACTACATACTCAGATCTTCACCAAACTTTGCATGGATACATTATGTGTCAAGACACGTTGAAAAAACGTACAAAACAAAAGATTGGAGACATCAAGATTTTGGTCGAATTTTTTAAGAATTTTCAAATTTTCAGATGGGAGGTTCCAGATAAGGTCAAAAACTATATACTCAGATCTTCACCAAACTTTGCAGGGATACATTGGATGTCAAGACACGTGGAAAAAACGTACAAAAAAGAGATTGGAGACATCAAGATTTTGGACGAATTTTTTAACAATTTTCAAATTTTCAGAAAGGATGTTCCAGATAAGGTCAAAAACGACATACTCAGATCTTCACCAAACTTTGCAGGGATACATTGGATATCAAGACACGTGGAAAAAACGTACAAAACAAGAGATTGGAGACATCAAGATTTTGGACGAATTTTTTAAGAATTTTCAAATTTTCAGATAGGAGGTTCCAGATAAGGTCAAAAACTACATACTCAGATCTTCACCAAACTTTGCAGGGATACATTGGATGTCAAGACACGTGGAAAAAACGTACAAAACAAGAGATTGGGGTCATCAAGATTTTGGACGGATTTTTTAGGAATTTTCAAATTTTCAGATGGGAGGTTCCAGATAAAGTCAAAAACTACATACTCAGATCTTCACCAAACATTGCAGGGATACATTGGATGTCAAGACACGTGGAAAAAACGTACAAAACAAGAGATTGGAGACATCAAAATTTTGGACGAATATTTTAAGAATTTTCAAATTTTCAGATAGGAGGTTCCAGATGAGGTCAAAAACTACATACTCAGATCTTCACCAAACTTTGCAGGAATACTTTGCATGTCAAGACACGTGGAAAAAACGTACAAAACAAGAGATCGGAGACATCAAGATTTTCGACAAATTTTTTAAGAATTTTCAAATTTTCAGATGGGAGGTTCCAGATAAGGTCAAAAACGACATACTCAGATCTTCACCAAACTTTGCATGGATACATTGGATGTCAAGACACGTGGAAAAAACATACAAAACATAGGATTGGTGACATCAAGATTTTGGACGAATTTTTTAAGAATTTTCAAATTTTCAGATAGGAGGTTCCATATAAGGTCAAAAACTACATACTCAGATCTTCACCAAACTTTGCAGGGATACATTGGATGTCAAGACACGTGGAAAAAACGTACAAAACAAGAGATTGGAGACATCAAGATTATGGACGAATTTTTTGAGAATTTTCAAATTTTCAGAAAGGAGGTTCCAGATAAGGTCAAAAACTACATACTCAGATCTTCACCAAACTTTGCAGGGATACATTGGATGTCAAGACACGTGGAAAAAACGTACAAAACAAGAGATTGGAGACATCAAGATTTTCGACGAATTTTTGAAGAATTTTCAAATTTTCAGATAGGAGGTTCCAGATAAGGTCAAAAACTACATACTCAGATCTTCACCAAACGTTGCAGGGATACTTTGCATGTCAAGACACGTGGAAAAAACGTACAAAACAAGAGATTGGAGACATCAAGATTTTCGACGAATTTTTTAAGAATTTTCAAATTTTCAGATGGGAGGTTCCAGATAAGGTCAAAAACGACATACTCAGATCTTCACCAAACTTTGCATGGATACATTGGATGTCAAGACACGTGGAAAAAACGTACAAAACAAGAGATTGGGGTCATCAAGATTTTGCACGGATTTTTTAAGAATTTTCAAATTTTCAGATGGGAGGTTCCAGATAAGGTCAAAAACGACATACTCAGATCTTCACCAAACTTTGCATGGATACATTGGATGTCAAGACACGTGGAAAAAACGTACAAAACAAGAGATTGGAGACATCAAGATTTTGGACGAATTTTTTAAGAATTCTCAAATTTTCAGAAAGGAGGTTCCATATAAGGTCAAAAACTACATACTCAGATCTTCACCAAACTTTGCAGGGATACTTTGGATGTCAAGACACGTGGAAAAAACGTACAAAACAAGAGATTGGGGTCATCAAGATTTTGGACGAATTTTTTAAGAATTTTCAAATTTTCAGATGGGAGGTTCAATATAAGGTCAAAAACTACATACTCAGATCTTCACCAAACTTTGCATGGATACATTGGATGTCAAGACACGTGGAAAAAACATACAAAACATAGGATTCGGAACATCAAGATTTTGGTCGAATTTTTTAAGAATTTTCAAATTTTCAGATAGGAGGTTCCATATAAGGTCAAAAACTACATACTCAGATCTTCACCAAACATTGCAGGAATACATTGGATGTCAAGACACGTGGAAAAAACGTACAAAACAAGAGATTGGGGTCATCAAGATTTTGCACGGATTTTTTAGGAATTTTCAAATTTTCAGATGGGAGGTTCCAGATAAGGTCAAAAACTACATACTCAGATCTTCACCAAACTTTGCAGGGATACATTGGATGTCAAGACACGTGGAAAAAACGTACAAAACAAGAGATTGGAGACATCAAGATTTTGGACGAATTTTTTAAGAATTTTCAAATTTTCAGATAGGAGGTTCCATATAAGGTCAAAAACTACATACTCAGATCTTCACCAAACTTTGCATGGATACATTATGTGTCAAGACACGTGGAAAAAACGTACAAAACAAAAGATTGGAGACATCAAGATTTTGGTCGAATTTTTTAAGAATTTTCAAATTTTCAGATGGGAGGTTCCAGATAAGGTCAAAAACTACATACTCAGATCTTCACCAAACTTTGCAGGGATACATTGGATGTCAAGACACGTGGAAAAAACGTACAAAAAAGAGATTGGAGACATCAAGATTTTGGACGAATTTTTTAACAATTCTCAAATTTTCAGAAAGGATGTTCCAGATAAGGTCAAAAACGACATACTCAGATCTTCACCAAACTTTGCAGGGATACATTGGATATCAAGACACGTGGAAAAAACGTACAAAACAAGAGATTGGAGACATCAAGATTTTGGACGAATTTCTTAAGAATTTTCAAATTTTCAGATAGGAGGTTCCAGATAAGGTCAAAAACTACATACTCAGATCTTCACCAAACTTTGCAGGGATACATTGGATGTCAAGACACGTGGAAAAAACGTACAAAACAAGAGATTGGGGTCATCAAGATTTTGGACGGATTTTTTAGGAATTTTCAAATTTTCAGATGGGAGGTTCCAGATAAGGTCAAAAACTACATACTCAGATCTTCACCAAACATTGCAGGGATACATTGGATGTCAAGACACGTGGAAAAAACGTACAAAACAAGAGATTGGAGACATCAATATTTTGGACGAATTTTTAAAGAATTTTCAAATTTTCAGATAGGAGGTTCCAGATGAGGTCAAAAACTACATAGTCAGATCTTCACCAAACTTTGCAGGAATACTTTGCATGTCAAGACACGTGGAAAAAACGTACAAAACAAGAGATCGGAGACATCAAGATTTTCGACGAATTTTTTAAGAATTTTCAAATTTTCAGATGGGAGGTTCCAGATAAGGTCAAAAACGACATACTCAGATCTTCACCAAACTTTGCATGGATACATTGGATGTCAAGACACGTGGAAAAAACATACAAAACATAGGATTGGTGACATCAAAATTTTGGACGAATTTTTTAAGAATTTTCAAATTTTCAGATAGGAGGTTCCATATAAGGTCAAAAACTACATACTCAGATCTTCACCAAACTTTGCAGGGATACATTGGATGTCAAGACACGTGGAAAAAACGTACAAAACAAGAGATTGGAGACATCAAGATTTTCGACGAATTTTTTAAGAATTTTCAAATTTTCAGAAAGGATGTTCCAGATAAGGTCAAAAACGACATACTCAGATCTTCACTAACTTTGCAGGGATACATTGGAGGTCGAGACACGTGGAAAAAACGTACAAAACAAGAGATTGGAGACATCAAGATTTTGGACGAATTTTTGAAGAATTTTCAAATTTTCAGATAGGAGGTTCCAGATAAGGTCAAAAACTACATACTCAGATCTCCACCAAACATTGCAGGGATACATTGGATGTCAAGACACGTGGAAAAAACGTACAAAGCAAGAGATTGGAGACATCAAGATTTTCGACGAATTTTTGAAGAATTTTCAAATTTTCAGATAGGAGGTTCCAGATAAGGTCAAAAACTACATACTCAGATCTTCACCAAACGTTGCAGGGATACTTTGCATGTCAAGACACGTGGAAAAAACGTACAAAACAAGAGATTGGAGACATCAAGATTTTCGACGAATTTTTTAAGAATTTTCAAATTTTCGGATGGGAGGTTCCAGATAAGGTCAAAAACGACATACTCAGATCTTCACCAAACTTTGCATGGATACATTGGATGTCAAGACACGTGGAAAAAACGTACAAAACAAGAGATTGGAGACATCAAGATTTTGGACGAATTTGTTAAGAATTCTCAAATTTTCAGAAAGGAGGTTCCATATAAGGTCAAAAACTACATACTCAGATCTTCACCAAACTTTGCAGGGATACATTGGATGTCAAGACACGTGGAAAAAACGTACAAAACAAGAGATTGGGGTCCTTAAGATTTTGGACAAATTTTTTAAGAATTTTCAAATTTTCAGAAAGGAGGTTCCATATAAGGTCAAAAACTACATACTCAGATCTTCACCAAACTTTGCAGGGATACATTGAATGTCAAGACACGTGGAAAAAACGTACAAAACAAGAGATTGTGGTCATCAAGATTTTGGACGGATTTTTTAGGAATTTTCAAATTTTCAGATGGGAGGTTCCAGATAAGGTCAAAAACTACATACTCAGATCTTCACCAAACTTTGCAGGGATACATTGGATGTCAAGACACGTGGAAAAAACGTACAAAACAAGAGATTGGAAACATCAAGATTTTGGACGAATTTTTTAAGAATTTTCAAATTTTCAGATAGGAGGTTCCATATAAGGTCAAAAACTACATACTCAGATCTTCACCAAACTTTGCATGGATACATTATGTGTCAAGACACGTGGAAAAAACGTACAAAACAAGAGATTGTAGACATCAAGATTTTGGTCGAATTTTTTAAGAATTTTCAAATTTTCAGATGGGAGGTTCCAGATAAGGTCAAAAACTACATACTCAGATCTTCACCAAACTTTGCAGGGATACATTGGATGTCAAGACACGTGGAAAAAACGTACAAAACAAGAGATAGGAGACATCAAGATTTTGGACGAATTTTTTAACAATTTTCAAATTTTCAGAAAGGATGTTCCAGATAAGGTCAAAAACGACATACTCAGATCTTCACCAAACTTTGCAGGGATACATTGGATATCAAGACACGTAGAAAAAACGTACAAAACAAGAGATTGGAGACATAAAGATTTTGGACGAATTTTTTAAGAATTTTCAAATTTTCAGATAGGAGGTTCCAGATAAGGTCAAAAACTACATACTCAGATCTTCACCAAACTTTGCAGGGATACATTGGATGTCAAGACACGTGGAAAAAACGTACAAAAAAGAGATTGGAGACATCAAGATTTTGGACGAATTTTTTAACAATTTTCAAATTTTCAGAAAGGATGTTCCAGATAAGGTCAAAAACGACATACTCAGATCTTCACCAAACTTTGCAGGGATACATTGGATATCAAGACACGTGGAAAAAACGTACAAAACAAGAGATTGGAGACATCAAGATTTTGGACGAATTTTTTAAGAATTTTCAAATTTTCAGATAGGAGGTTCCATATAAGGTCAAAAACTACATACTCAGATCTTCACCAAACTTTGCAGGGATACATTGGATGTCAAGACACGTGGAAAAAACGTACAAAACAAGAGATTGGAGACATCAAGATTATGGACGAATCTTTTGAGAATTTTCAAATTTTCAGAAAGGAGGTTCCATATAAGGTCAAAAACTACATACTCAGATCTTCACCAAACTTTGCAGGGATACATTGGATGTCAAGACACGTGGAAAAAACGTACAAAACAAGAGATTGGAGACATCAAGATTTTCGACGAATTTTTTAAGAATTTTCAAATTTTCAGAAAGGATGTTCCAGATAAGGTCAAAAACGACATACTCAGATCTTCACCAAACTTTGCAGGGATACATTGGAGGTCGAGACACGTGGAAAAAACGTACAAAACAAGAGATTGGAGACATCAAGATTTTGGACGAATTTTTGAAGAATTTTCAAATTTTCTGATAGGAGATCCCAGATAAGGTCAAAAACTACATACTCAGATCTCCACCAAACATTGCAGGGATACATTGGATGTCAAGACACGTGGAAAAAACGTACAAAACAAGAGATTGGAGACATCAAGATTTTCGACGAATTTTTGAAGAATTTTCAAATTTTCAGATAGGAGGTTCCAGATAAGGTCAAAAACTACATACTCAGATCTTCACCAAACGTTGCAGGGATACTTTGCATGTCAAGACACGTGGAAAAAACGTACAAAACAAGAGATTGGAGACATCAAGATTTTCGACGAATTTTTTAAGAATTTTCAAATTTTCAGATGGGAGGTTCCAGATAAGGTCAAAAACGACATACTCAGATCTTCACCAAACTTTGCATGGATACATTGGATGTCAAGACACGTGGAAAAAACGTACAAAACAAGAGATTGGGGTCATCAAGATTTTGCACGGATTTTTTAAGAATTTTCAAATTTTCAGATGGGAGGTTCCAGATAAGGTCAAAAACGACATACTCAGATCTTCACCAAACTTTGCATGGATACATTGGATGTCAAGACACGTGGAAAAAACGTACAAAACAAGAGATTGGAGACATCAAGATTTTGGACGAATTTTTTAAGAATTCTCAAATTTTCAGAAAGGAGGTTCCATATAAGGTCAAAAACTACATACTCAGATCTTCACCAAACTTTGCAGGGATACTTTGGATGTCAAGACACGTGGAAAAAACGTACAAAACAAGAGATTGGGGTCATCAAGATTTTGGACGAATTTTTTAAGAATTTTCAAATTTTCAGATGGGAGGTTCAATATAAGGTCAAAAACTACATACTCAGATCTTCACCAAACTTTGCATGGATACATTGGATGTCAAGACACGTGGAAAAAACATACAAAACATAGGATTCGGAACATCAAGATTTTGGTCGAATTTTTTAAGAATTTTCAAATTTTCAGATAGGAGGTTCCATATAAGGTCAAAAACTACATACTCAGATCTTCACCAAACATTGCAGGAATACATTGGATGTCAAGACACGTGGAAAAAACGTACAAAACAAGAGATTGGGGTCATCAAGATTTTGCACGGATTTTTTAGGAATTTTCAAATTTTCAGATGGGAGGTTCCAGATAAGGTCAAAAACTACATACTCAGATCTTCACCAAACTTTGCAGGGATACATTGGATGTCAAGACACGTGGAAAAAACGTACAAAACAAGAGATTGGAGACATCAAGATTTTGGACGAATTTTTTAAGAATTTTCAAATTTTCAGATAGGAGGTTCCATATAAGGTCAAAAACTACATACTCAGATCTTCACCAAACTTTGCATGGATACATTATGTGTCAAGACACGTGGAAAAAACGTACAAAACAAAAGATTGGAGACATCAAGATTTTGGTCGAATTTTTTAAGAATTTTCAAATTTTCAGATGGGAGGTTCCAGATAAGGTCAAAAACTACATACTCAGATCTTCACCAAACTTTGCAGGGATACATTGGATGTCAAGACACGTGGAAAAAACGTACAAAAAAGAGATTGGAGACATCAAGATTTTGGACGAATTTTTTAACAATTATAAAATTTTCAGAAAGGATGTTCCAGATAAGGTCAAAAACGACATACTCAGATCTTCACCAAACTTTGCAGGGATACATTGGATATCAAGACACGTGGAAAAAACGTACAAAACAAGAGATTGGAGACATCAAGATTTTGGACGAATTTTTTAAGAATTTTCAAATTTTCAGATGGGAGGTTCCAGATAAGGTCAAAAACTACATACTCAGATCTTCACCAAACATTGCAGGGATACATTGGATGTCAAGACACGTGGAAAAAACGTACAAAACAAGAGATTGGAGACATCAATATTTTGGACGAATTTTTGAAGAATTTTCAAATTTTCTGATAGGAGGTCCCAGATAAAGTCAAAAACTACATACTCAGATCTCCACCAAACATTGCAGGGATACATTGGATGTCAAGACACGTGGAAAAAACGTACAAAACAAGAGATTGGAGACATCAAGATTTTCGACGAATTTTTGAAGAATTTTCAAATTTTCAGATAGGAGGTTCCAGATAAGGTCAAAAACTACATACTCAGATCTTCACCAAACGTTGCAGGGATACTTTGCATGTCAAGACACGTGGAAAAAACGTACAAAACAAGAGATTGGAGACATCAAGATTTTCGACGAATTTTTTAAGAATTTTCAAATTTTCAGATGGGAGGTTCCAGATAAGGTCAAAAACGACATACTCAGATCTTCACCAAACTTTGCATGGATACATTGGATGTCAAGACACGTGGAAAAAACGTACAAAACAAGAGATTGGGGTCATCAAGATTTTGCACGGATTTTTTAAGAATTTTCAAATTTTCAGATGGGAGGTTCCAGATAAGGTCAAAAACGACATACTCAGATCTTCACCAAACTTTGCATGGATACATTGGATGTCAAGACACGTGGAAAAAACGTACAAAACAAGAGATTGGAGACATCAAGATTTTGGACGAATTTTTTAAGAATTCTCAAATTTTCAGAAAGGAGGTTCCATATAAGGTCAAAAACTACATACTCAGATCTTCACCAAACTTTGCAGGGATACTTTGGATGTCAAGACACGTGGAAAAAACGTACAAAACAAGAGATTGGGGTCATCAAGATTTTGGACGAATTTTTTAAGAATTTTCAAATTTTCAGATGGGAGGTTCAATATAAGGTCAAAAACTACATACTCAGATCTTCACCAAACTTTGCATGGATACATTGGATGTCAAGACACGTGGAAAAAACATACAAAACATAGGATTCGGAACATCAAGATTTTGGTCGAATTTTTTAAGAATTTTCAAATTTTCAGATAGGAGGTTCCATATAAGGTCAAAAACTACATACTCAGATCTTCACCAAACATTGCAGGAATACATTGGATGTCAAGACACGTGGAAAAAACGTACAAAACAAGAGATTGGGGTCATCAAGATTTTGCACGGATTTTTTAGTAATTTTCAAATTTTCAGATGGGAGGTTCCAGATAAGGTCAAAAACTACATACTCAGATCTTCACCAAACTTTGCAGGGATACATTGGATGTCAAGACACGTGGAAAAAACGTACAAAACAAGAGATTGGAGACATCAAGATTTTGGACGAATTTTTTAAGAATTTTCAAATTTTCAGATAGGAGGTTCCATATAAGGTCAAAAACTACATACTCAGATCTTCACCAAACTTTGCATGGATACATTATGTGTCAAGACACGTGGAAAAAACGTACAAAACAAAAGATTGGAGACATCAAGATTTTGGTCGAATTTTTTAAGAATTTTCAAATTTTGAGATGGGAGGTTCCAGATAAGGTCAAAAACTACATACTCAGATCTTCACCAAACTTTGCAGGGATACATTGGATGTCAAGACACGTGGAAAAAACGTACAAAAAAGAGATTGGAGACATCAAGATTTTGGACGAATTTTTTAACAATTCTCAAATTTTCAGAAAGGATGTTCCAGATAAGGTCAAAAACGACATACTCAGATCTTCACCAAACTTTGCAGGGATACATTGGATATCAAGACACGTGGAAAAAACGTACAAAACAAGAGATTGGAGACATCAAGATTTTGGACGAATTTTTTAAGAATTTTCAAATTTTCAGATAGGAGGTTCCAGATAAGGTCAAAAACTACATACTCAGATCTTCACCAAACTTTGCAGGGATACATTGGATGTCAAGACACGTGGAAAAAACGTACAAAACAAGAGATTGGGGTCATCAAGATTTTGGACGGATTTTTTAGGAATTTTCAAATTTTCAGATGGGAGGTTCCAGATAAGGTCAAAAACTACATACTCAGATCTTCACCAAACATTGCAGGGATACATTGGATGTCAAGACACGTGGAAAAAACGTACAAAACAAGAGATTGGAGACATCAATATTTTGGACGAATTTTTAAAGAATTTTCAAATTTTCAGATAGGAGGTTCCAGATGAGGTCAAAAACTACATAGTCAGATCTTCACCAAACTTTGCAGGAATACTTTGCATGTCAAGACACGTGGAAAAAACGTACAAAACAAGAGATCGGAGACATCAAGATTTTCGACGAATTTTTTAAGAATTTTCAAATTTTCAGATGGGAGGTTCCAGATAAGGTCAAAAACGACATACTCAGATCTTCACCAAACTTTGCATGGATACATTGGATGTCAAGACACGTGGAAAAAACATACAAAACATAGGATTGGTGACATCAAAATTTTGGACGAATTTTTTAAGAATTTTCAAATTTTCAGATAGGAGGTTCCATATAAGGTCAAAAACTACATACTCAGATCTTCACCAAACTTTGCAGGTATACATTGGATGTCAAGACACGTGGAAAAAACGTACAAAACAAGAGATTGGAGACATCAAGATTTTCGACGATTTTTTTAAGAATTTTCAAATTTTCAGAAAGGATGTTCCAGATAAGGTCAAAAACGACATACTCAGATCTTCACCAAACTTTGCAGGGATACATTGGAGGTCGAGACACGTGGAAAAAACGTACAAAACAAGAGATTGGAGACATCAAGATTTTGGACGAATTTTTGAAGAATTTTCAAATTTTCAGATAGGAGGTTCCAGATAAGGTCAAAAACTACATACTCAGATCTCAACCAAACATTGCAGGGATACATTGGATGTCAAGACACGTAGAAAAAACATACAAAACATAGGATTGGTGACATCAAGATTTTCGACGAATTTTTTAAGAATTTTTAAATTTTCAGATAGGAGGTTCCATATAAGGTCAAAAACTACATGCTCAGATCTTCACCAAACTTTGCAGGGATACATTGGATGTCAAGACACGTGGAAAAAACGTACAAAACAAGAGATTGGAGACATCAAGATTTTCGACGAATTTTTTAAGAATTTTCAAATTTTCAGAAAGGATGTTCCAGATAAGGTCAAAAACGACATACTCAGATCTTCACTAACTTTGCAGGGATACATTGGAGGTCGAGACACGTGGAAAAAACGTACAAAACAAGAGATTGGAGACATCAAGATTTTGGACGAATTTTTGAAGAATTTTCAAATTTTCAGATAGGAGGTTCCAGATAAGGTCAAAAACTACATACTCAGATCTCCACCAAACATTGCAGGGATACATTGGATGTCAAGACACGTGGAAAAAACGTACAAAGCAAGAGATTGGAGACATCAAGATTTTCGACGAATTTTTGAAGAATTTTCAAATTTTCAGATAGGAGGTTCCAGATAAGGTCAAAAACTACATACTCAGATCTTCACCAAACGTTGCAGGGATACTTTGCATGTCAAGACACGTGGAAAAAACGTACAAAACAAGAGATTGGAGACATCAAGATTTTCGACGAATTTTTTAAGAATTTTCAAATTTTCGGATGGGAGGTTCCAGATAAGGTCAAAAACGACATACTCAGATCTTCACCAAACTTTGCATGGATACATTGGATGTCAAGACACGTGGAAAAAACGTACAAAACAAGAGATTGGAGACATCAAGATTTTGGACGAATTTTTTAAGAATTCTCAAATTTTCAGAAAGGAGGTTCCATATAAGGTCAAAAACTACATACTCAGATCTTCACCAAACTTTGCAGGGATACATTGGATGTCAAGACACGTGGAAAAAACGTACAAAACAAGAGATTGGGGTCTTCAAGATTTTGGACGAATTTTTTAAGAATTTTCAAATTTTCAGAAAGGAGGTTCCATATAAGGTCAAAAACTACATACTCAGATCTTCACCAAACTTTGCAGGGATACATTGAATGTCAAGACACGTGGAAAAAACGTACAAAACAAGAGATTGTGGTCATCAAGATTTTGGACGGATTTTTTAGGAATTTTCAAATTTTCAGATGGGAGGTTCCAGATAAGGTCAAAAACTACATACTCAGATCTTCACCAAACTTTGCAGGGATACATTGGATGTCAAGACACGTGGAAAAAAAGGAACAAAACAAGAGATTGGAAACATCAAGATTTTGGACGAATTTTTTAAGAATTTTCAAATTTTCAGATAGGAGGTTCCATATAAGGTCAAAAACTACATACTCAGATCTTCACCAAACTTTGCATGGATACATTATGTGTCAAGACACGTGGAAAAAACGTACAAAACAAGAGATTGGAGACATCAAGATTTTGGTCGAATTTTTTAAGAATTTTCAAATTTTCAGATGGGAGGTTCCAGATAAGGTCAAAAACTACATACTCAGATCTTCACCAAACTTTGCAGGGATACATTGGATGTCAAGACACGTGGAAAAAACGTACAAAACAAGAGATTGGAGACATCAAGATTTTGGACGAATTTTTTAAGAATTTTCAAATTTTCAGATAGGAGGTTCCAGATAAGGTCAAAAACTACATACTCAGATCTTCACCAAACTTTGCAGGGATACATTGGATGTCAAGACACGTGGAAAAAACATACAAAACATAGGATTCGGAACATCAAGATTTTGGTCGAATTTTTTAAGAATTTTCAAATTTTCAGATAGGAGGTTCCATATAAGGTCAAAAACTACATACTCAGATCTTCACCAAACATTGCAGGAATACATTGGATGTCAAGACACGTGGAAAAAACGTACAAAACAAGAGATTGGGGTCATCAAGATTTTGCACGGATTTTTTAGTAATTTTCAAATTTTCAGATGGGAGGTTCCAGATAAGGTCAAAAACTACATACTCAGATCTTCACCAAACTTTGCAGGGATACATTGGATGTCAAGACACGTGGAAAAAACGTACAAAACAAGAGATTGGAGACATCAAGATTTTGGACGAATTTTTTAAGAATTTTCAAATTTTCAGATAGGAGGTTCCATATAAGGTCAAAAACTACATACTCAGATCTTCACCAAACTTTGCATGGATACATTATGTGTCAAGACACGTGGAAAAAACGTACAAAACAAAAGATTGGAGACATCAAGATTTTGGTCGAATTTTTTAAGAATTTTCAAATTTTCAGATGGGAGGTTCCAGATAAGGTCAAAAACTACATACTCAGATCTTCACCAAACTTTGCAGGGATACATTGGATGTCAAGACACGTGGAAAAAACGTACAAAAAAGAGATTGGAGACATCAAGATTTTGGACGAATTTTTTAACAATTCTCAAATTTTCAGAAAGGATGTTCCAGATAAGGTCAAAAACGACATACTCAGATCTTCACCAAACTTTGCAGGGATACATTGGATATCAAGACACGTGGAAAAAACGTACAAAACAAGAGATTGGAGACATCAAGATTTTGGACGAATTTTTTAAGAATTTTCAAATTTTCAGATAGGAGGTTCCAGATAAGGTCAAAAACTACATACTCAGATCTTCACCAAACTTTGCAGGGATACATTGGATGTCAAGACACGTGGAAAAAACGTACAAAACAAGAGATTGGGGTCATCAAGATTTTGGACGGATTTTTTAGGAATTTTCAAATTTTCAGATGGGAGGTTCCAGATAAGGTCAAAAACTACATACTCAGATCTTCACCAAACATTGCAGGGATACATTGGATGTCAAGACACGTGGAAAAAACGTACAAAACAAGAGATTGGAGACATCAATATTTTGGACGAATTTTTAAAGAATTTTCAAATTTTCAGATAGGAGGTTCCAGATGAGGTCAAAAACTACATAGTCAGATCTTCACCAAACTTTGCAGGAATACTTTGCATGTCAAGACACGTGGAAAAAACGTACAAAACAAGAGATCGGAGACATCAAGATTTTCGACGAATTTTTTAAGAATTTTCAAATTTTCAGATGGGAGGTTCCAGATAAGGTCAAAAACGACATACTCAGATCTTCACCAAACTTTGCATGGATACATTGGATGTCAAGACACGTGGAAAAAACATACAAAACATAGGATTGGTGACATCAAAATTTTGGACGAATTTTTTAAGGATTTTCAAATTTTCAGATAGGAGGTTCCATATAAGGTCAAAAACTACATACTCAGATCTTCACCAAACTTTGCAGGGATACATTGGATGTCAAGACACGTGGAAAAAACGTACAAAACAAGAGATTGGAGACATCAAGATTTTCGACGATTTTTTTAAGAATTTTCAAATTTTCAGAAAGGATGTTCCAGATAAGGTCAAAAACGACATACTCAGATCTTCACCAAACTTTGCAGGGATACATTGGAGGTCGAGACACGTGGAAAAAACGTACAAAACAAGAGATTGGAGACATCAAGATTTTGGACGAATTTTTGAAGAATTTTCAAATTTTCAGATAGGAGGTTCCAGATAAGGTCAAAAACTACATACTCAGATCTCAACCAAACATTGCAGGGATACATTGGATGTCAAGACACGTAGAAAAAACATACAAAACATAGGATTGGTGACATCAAGATTTTCGACGAATTTTTTAAGAATTTTTAAATTTTCAGATAGGAGGTTCCATATAAGGTCAAAAACTACATGCTCAGATCTTCACCAAACTTTGCAGGGATACGTTGGATGTCAAGACACGTGGAAAAAACGTACAAAACAAGAGATTGGAGACATCAAGATTTTCGACGAATTTTTTAAGAATTTTCAAATTTTCAGAAAGGATGTTCCAGATAAGGTCAAAAACGACATACTCAGATCTTCACTAACTTTGCAGGGATACATTGGAGGTCGAGACACGTGGAAAAAACGTACAAAACAAGAGATTGGAGACATCAAGATTTTGGACGAATTTTTGAAGAATTTTCAAATTTTCAGATAGGAGGTTCCAGATAAGGTCAAAAACTACATACTCAGATCTCCACCAAACATTGCAGGGATACATTGGATGTCAAGACACGTGGAAAAAACGTACAAAGCAAGAGATTGGAGACATCAAGATTTTCGACGAATTTTTGAAGAATTTTCAAATTTTCAGATAGGAGGTTCCAGATAAGGTCAAAAACTACATACTCAGATCTTCACCAAACGTTGCAGGGATACTTTGCATGTCAAGACACGTGGAAAAAACGTACAAAACAAGAGATTGGAGACATCAAGATTTTCGACGAATTTTTTAAGAATTTTCAAATTTTCGGATGGGAGGTTCCAGATAAGGTCAAAAACGACATACTCAGATCTTCACCAAACTTTGCATGGATACATTGGATGTCAAGACACGTGGAAAAAACGTACAAAACAAGAGATTGGAGACATCAAGATTTTGGACGAATTTTTTAAGAATTCTCAAATTTTCAGATAGGAGGTTCCATATAAGGTCAAAAACTACATACTCAGATCTTCACCAAACTTTGCAGGGATACATTGGATGTCAAGACACGTGGAAAAAACGTACAAAACAAGAGATTGGGGTCTTCAAGATTTTGGACGAATTTTTTAAGAATTTTCAAATTTTCAGAAAGGAGGTTCCATATAAGTTCAAAAACTACATACTCAGATCTTCACCAAACTTTGCAGGGATACATTGAATGTCAAGACACGTGGAAAAAACGTACAAAACAAGAGATTGTGGTCATCAAGATTTTGGACGGATTTTTTAGGAATTTTCAAATTTTCAGATGGGAGGTTCCAGATAAGGTCAAAAACTACATACTCAGATCTTCACCAAACTTTGCAGGGATACATTGGATGTCAAGACACGTGGAAAAAACGTACAAAACAAGAGATTGGAAACATCAAGATTTTGGACGAATTTTTTAAGAATTTTCAAATTTTCAGATAGGAGGTTCCATATAAGGTCAAAAACTACATACTCAGATCTTCACCAAACTTTGCATGGATACATTATGTGTCAAGACACGTGGAAAAAACGTACAAAACAAGAGATTGGAGACATCAAGATTTTGGTCGAATTTTTTAAGAATTTTCAAATTTTCAGATGGGAGGTTCCAGATAAGGTCAAAAACTACATACTCAGATCTTCACCAAACTTTGCAGGGATACATTGGATGTCAAGACACGTGGAAAAAACGTACAAAACAAGAGATAGGAGACATCAAGATTTTGGACGAATTTTTTAACAATTTTCAAATTTTCAGAAAGGATGTTCCAGATAAGGTCAAAAACGACATACTCAGATCTTCACCAAACTATGCAGGGATACATTGGATATCAAGACACGTGGAAAAAACGTACAAAACAAGAGATTGGAGACATCAAGATTTTGGACGAATTTTTTAAGAATTTTCAAATTTTCAGATAGGAGGTTCCAGATAAGGTCAAAAACTACATACTCAGATCTTCACCAAACTTTGCAGGGATACATTGGATGTCAAGACACGTGGAAAAAACGTACAAAAAAGAGATTGGAGACATCAAGATTTTGGACGAATTTTTTAACAATTTTCAAATTTTCAGAAAGGATGTTCCAGATAAGGTCAAAAACGACATACTCAGATCTTCACCAAACTTTGCAGGGATACATTGGATATCAAGACACGTGGAAAAAACGTACAAAAAGAGAGATTGGAGACATCAAGATTTTGGACGAATTTTTTAAGAATTTTCAAATTTTCAGATAGGAGGTTCCATATAAGGTCAAAAACTACATACTCAGATCTTCACCAAACTTTGCAGGGATACATTGGATGTCAAGACACGTGGAAAAAACGTACAAAACAAGAGATTGGAGACATCAAGATTATGGACGAATTTTTTGAGAATTTTCAAATTTTCAGAAAGGAGGTTCCATATAAGGTCAAAAACTACATACTCAGATCTTCACCAAACTTTGCAGGGATACATTGGATGTCAAGACACGTGGAAAAAACGTACAAAACAAGAGATTGGAGACATCAAGATTTTCGACGAATTTTTTAAGAATTTTCAAATTTTCAGAAAGGATGTTCCAGATAAGGTCAAAAACGACATACTCAGATCTTCAACAAACTTTGCAGGGATACATTGGAGGTCGAGACACGTGGAAAAAACGTACAAAACAAGAGATTGGAGACATCAAGATTTTGGACGAATTTTTGAAGAATTTTCAAATTTTCTGATAGGAGGTCCCAGATAAGGTCAAAAACTACATACTCAGATCTCCACCAAACATTGCAGGGATACATTGGATGTCAAGACACGTGGAAAAAACGTACAAAACAAGAGATTGGAGACATCAAGATTTTCGACGAACTTTTGAAGAATTTTCAAATTTTCAGATAGGAGGTTCCAGATAAGGTCAAAAACTACATACTCAGATCTTCACCAAACGTTGCAGGGATACTTTGCATGTCAAGACACGTGGAAAAAACGTACAAAACAAGAGATTGGAGACATCAAGATTTTCGACGAATTTTTTAAGAATTTTCAAATTTTCAGATGGGAGGTTCCAGATAAGGTCAAAAACGACATACTCAGATCTTCACCAAACTTTGCATGGATACATTGGATGTCAAGACACGTGGAAAAAACGTACAAAACAAGAGATTGGGGTCATCAAGATTTTGCACGGATTTTTTAAGAATTTTCAAATTTTCAGATGGGAGGTTCCAGATAAAGTCAAAAACGACATACTCAGATCTTCACCAAACTTTGCATGGATACATTGGATGTCAAGACACGTGGAAAAAACGTACAAAACAAGAGATTGGAGACATCAAGATTTTGGACGAATTTTTTAAGAATTCTCAAATTTTCAGAAAGGAGGTTCCATATAAGGTCAAAAACTACATACTCAGATCTTCACCAAACTTTGCAGGGATACTTTGGATGTCAAGACACGTGGAAAAAACGTACAAAACAAGAGATTGGGGTCATCAAGATTTTGGACGAATTTTTTAAGAATTTTCAAATTTTCAGATGGGAGGTTCAATATAAGGTCAAAAACTACATACTCAGATCTTCACCAAACTTTGCATGGATACATTGGATGTCAAGACACGTGGAAAAAACATACAAAACATAGGATTCGGAACATCAAGATTTTGGTCGAATTTTTTAAGAATTTTCAAATTTTCAGATAGGAGGTTCCATATAAGGTCAAAAACTACATACTCAGATCTTCACCAAACATTGCAGGAATACATTGGATGTCAAGACACGTGGAAAAAACGTACAAAACAAGAGATTGGGGTCATCAAGATTTTGCACGGATTTTTTAGGAATTTTCAAATTTTCAGATGGGAGGTTCCAGATAAGGTCAAAAACTACATACTCAGATCTTCACCAAACTTTGCAGGGATACATTGGATGTCAAGACACGTGGAAAAAACGTACAAAACAAGAGATTGGAGACATCAAGATTTTGGACGAATTTTTTAAGAATTTTCAAATTTTCAGATAGGAGGTTCCATATAAGGTCAAAAACTACATACTCAGATCTTCACCAAACTTTGCATGGATACATTATGTGTCAAGACACGTGGAAAAAACGTACAAAACAAAAGATTGGAGACATCAAGATTTTGGTCGAATTTTTTAAGAATTTTCAAATTTTCAGATGGGAGGTTCCAGATAAGGTCAAAAACTACATACTCAGATCTTCACCAAACTTTGCAGGGATACATTGGATGTCAAGACACGTGGAAAAAACGTACAAAAAAGAGATTGGAGACATCAAGATTTTGGACGAATTTTTTAACAATTTTCAAATTTTCAGAAAGGATGTTCCAGATAAGGTCAAAAACGACATACTCAGATCTTCACCAAACTTTGCAGGGATACATTGGATATCAAGACACGTGGAAAAAACGTACAAAACAAGAGATTGGAGACATCAAGATTTTGGACGAATTTTTTAAGAATTTTCAAATTTTCAGATAGGAGGTTCCAGATAAGGTCAAAAACTACATACTCAGATCTTCACCAAACTTTGCAGGGATACATTGGATGTCAAGACACGTGGAAAAAACGTACAAAACAAGAAATTGGGGTCATCAAGATTTTGGACGGATTTTTTAGGAATTTTCAAATTTTCAGATGGGAGGTTCCAGATAAGGTCAAAAACTACATACTCAGATCTTCACCAAACATTGCAGGGATACATTGGATGTCAAGACACGTGGAAAAAACGTACAAAACAAGAGATTGGAGACATCAATATTTTGGACGAATTTTTAAAGAATTTTCAAATTTTCAGATAGGAGGTTCCAGATGAGGTCAAAAACTACATAGTCAGATCTTCACCAAACTTTGCAGGAATACTTTGCATGTCAAGACACGTGGAAAAAACGTACAAAACAAGAGATCGGAGACATCAAGATTTTCGACGAATTTTTTAAGAATTTTCAAATTTTCAGTTGGGAGGTTCCAGATAAGGTCAAAAACGACATACTCAGATCTTCACCAAACTTTGCATGGATACATTGGATGTCAAGACACGTGGAAAAAACATACAAAACATAGGATTGGTGACATCAAAATTTTGGACGAATTTTTTAAGAATTTTCAAATTTTCAGATAGGAGGTTCCATATAAGGTCAAAAACTACATACTCAGATCTTCACCAAACTTTGCAGGGATACATTGGATGTCAAGACACGTGGAAAAAACGTACAAAACAAGAGATTGGAGACATCAAGATTTTCGACGAATTTTTTAAGAATTTTCAAATTTTCAGAAAGGATGTTCCAGATAAGGTCAAAAACGACATACTCAGATCTTCACCAAACTTTGCAGGGATACATTGGAGGTCGAGACACGTGGAAAAAACGTACAAAACAAGAGATTGGAGACATCAAGATTTTGGACGAATTTTTGAAGAATTTTCAAATTTTCAGATAGGAGGTTCCAGATAAGGTCAAAAACTACATACTCAGATCTCAACCAAACATTGCAGGGATACATTGGATGTCAAGACACGTGGAAAAAACATACAAAACATAGGGTTGGTGACATCAAGATTTTCGACGAATTTTTTAAGAATTTTCAAATTTTCAGATAGGAGGTTCCATATAAGGTCAAAAACTACATGCTCAGATCTTCACCAAACTTTGCAGGGATACATTGGATGTCAAGACACGTGGAAAAAACGTACAAAACAAGAGATTGGAGACATCAAGATTTTCGACGAATTTTTTAAGAATTTTCAAATTTTCAGAAAGGATGTTCCAGATAAGGTCAAAAACGACATACTCAGATCTTCACTAACTTTGCAGGGATACATTGGAGGTCGAGACACGTGGAAAAAACGTACAAAACAAGAGATTGGAGACATCAAGATTTTGGACGAATTTTTGAAATTTTTCAAATTTTCTGATAGGAGGTCCCAGATAAGGTCAAAAACTACATACTCAGATCTCCACCAAACATTGCAGGGATACATTGGATGTCAAGACACGTGGAAAAAACGTACAAAACAAGAGATTGGAGACATCAAGATTTTCGACGAATTTTTGAAGAATTTTCAAATTTTCAGATAGGAGGTTCCAGATAAGGTCAAAAACTACATACTCAGATCTTCACCAAACGTTGCAGGGATACTTTGCATGTCAAGACACGTGGAAAAAACGTACAAAACAAGAGATTGGAGACATCAAGATTTTCGACGAATTTTTTAAGAATTTTCAAATTTTCAGATGGGAGGTTCCAGATAAGGTCAAAAACGACATACTCAGATCTTCACCAAACTTTGCAGGGATACATTGGATGTCAAGACACGTGGAAAAAACGTACAAAACAAGAGATTGGGGTCTTCAAGATTTTGGACGAATTTTTTAAGAATTTTCAAATTTTCAGAAAGGAGGTTCCATATAAGGTCAAAAACTACATACTCAGATCTTCACCAAACTTTGCAGGGATACATTGAATGTCAAGACACGTGGAAAAAACGTACAAAACAAGAGATTGTGGTCATCAAGATTTTGGACGGATTTTTTAGGAATTTTCAAATTTTCAGATGGGAGGTTCCAGATAAGGTCAAAAACTACATACTCAGATCTTCACCAAACTTTGCAGGGATACATTGGATGTCAAGACACGTGGAAAAAACGTACAAAACAAGAGATTGGAAACATCAAGATTTTGGACGAATTTTTTAAGAATTTTCAAATTTTCAGATAGGAGGTTCCATATAAGGTCAAAAACTACATACTCAGATCTTCACCAAACTTTGCATGGATACATTATGTGTCAAGACACGTGGAAAAAACGTACAAAACAAGAGATTGGAGACATCAAGATTTTGGTCGAATTTTTTAAGAATTTTCAAATTTTCAGATGGGAGGTTCCAGATAAGGTCAAAAACTACATACTCAGATCTTCACCAAACTTTGCAGGGATACATTGGATATCAAGACACGTGGAAAAAACGTACAAAACAAGAGATTGGAGACATCAAGATTTTGGACGAATTTTTTAAGAATTTTCAAATTTTCAGATAGGAGGTTCCAGATAAAGTCAAAAACTACATACTCAGATCTTCACCAAACTTTGCAGGGATACATTGGATGTCAAGACACGTGGAAAAAACGTACAAAAAAGAGATTGGAGACATCAAGATTTTGGACGAATTTTTTAACAATTTTCAAATTTTCAGAAAGGATGTTCCAGATAAGGTCAAAAACGACATACTCAGATCTTCACCAAACTTTGCAGGGATACATTGGATATCAAGACACGTGGAAAAAACGTACAAAACAAGAGATTGGAGACATCAAGATTTTGGACGAATTTTTTAAGAATTTTCAAATTTTCAGATAGGAGGTTCCATATAAGGTCAAAAACTACATACTCAGATCTTCACCAAACTTTGCAGGGATACATTGGATGTCAAGACACGTGGAAAAAACGTACAAAACAAGAGATTGGAGACATCAAGTTTATGGACGAATTTTTTGAGAATTTTCAAATTTTCAGAAAGGAGGTTCCATATAAGGTCAAAAACTACATACTCAGATCTTCACCAAACTTTGCAGGGATACATTGGATGTCAAGACACGTGGAAAAAACGTACAAAACAAGAGATTGGAGACATCAAGATTTTCGACGAATTTTTTAAGAATTTTCAAATTTTCAGAAAGGATGTTCCAGATAAGGTCAAAAACGACATACTCAGATCTTCACCAAACTTTGCAGGGATACATTGGAGGTCGAGACACGTGGAAAAAACGTACAAAACAAGAGATTGGAGACATCAAGATTTTGGACGAATTTTTGAAGAATTTTCAAATTTTCTGATAGGAGGTCCCAGATAAGGTCAAAAACTACATACTCAGATCTCCACCAAACATTGCAGGGATACATTGGATGTCAAGACACGTGGAAAAAACGTACAAAACAAGAGATTGGAGACATCAAGATTTTCGACGAATTTTTGAAGAATTTTCAAATTTTCAGATAGGAGGTTCCAGATAAGGTCAAAAACTACATACTCAGATCTTCACCAAACGTTGCAGGGATACTTTGCATGTCAAGACACGTGGAAAAAACGTACAAAACAAGAGATTGGAGACATCAAGATTTTCGACGAATTTTTTAAGAATTTTCAAATTTTCAGATGGGAGGTTCCAGATAAGGTCAAAAACGACATACTCAGATCTTCACCAAACTTTGCATGGATACATTGGATGTCAAGACACGTGGAAAAAACGTACAAAACAAGAGATTGGGGTCATCAAGATTTTGCACGGATTTTTTAAGAATTTTCAAATTTTCAGATGGGAGGTTCCAGATAAGGTCAAAAACGACATACTCAGATCTTCACCAAACTTTGCATGGATACATTGGATGTCAAGACACGTGGAAAAAACGTACAAAACAAGAGATTGGAGACATCAAGATTTTGGACGAATTTTTTAAGAATTCTCAAATTTTCAGAAAGGAGGTTCCATATAAGGTCAAAAACTACATACTCAGATCTTCACCAAACTTTGCAGGGATACTTTGGATGTCAAGACACGTGGAAAAAACGTACAAAACAAGAGATTGGGGTCATCAAGATTTTGGACGAATTTTTTAAGAATTTTCAAATTTTCAGATGGGAGGTTCAATATAAGGTCAAAAACTACATACTCAGATCTTCACCAAACTTTGCATGGATACATTGGATGTCAAGACACGTGGAAAAAACATACAAAACATAGGATTCGGAACATCAAGATTTTGGTCGAATTTTTTAAGAATTTTCAAATTTTCAGATAGGAGGTTCCATATAAGGTCAAAAACTACATACTCAGATCTTCACCAAACATTGCAGGAATACATTGGATGTCAAGACACGTGGAAAAAACGTACAAAACAAGAGATTGGGGTCATCAAGATTTTGCACGGATTTTTTAGGAATTTTCAAATTTTCAGATGGGAGGTTCCAGATAAGGTCAAAAACTACATACTCAGATCTTCACCAAACTTTGCAGGGATACATTGGATGTCAAGACACGTGGAAAAAACGTACAAAACAAGAGATTGGAGACATCAAGATTTTGGACGAATTTTTTAAGAATTTTCAAATTTTCAGATAGGAGGTTCCATATAAGGTCAAAAACTACATACTCAGATCTTCACCAAACTTTGCATGGATACATTATGTGTCAAGACACGTGGAAAAAACGTACAAAACAAAAGATTGGAGACATCAAGATTTTGGTCGAATTTTTTAAGAATTTTCAAATTTTCAGATGGGAGGTTCCAGATAAGGTCAAAAACTACATACTCAGATCTTCACCAAACTTTGCAGGGATACATTGGATGTCAAGACACGTGGAAAAAACGTACAAAAAAGAGATTGGAGACATCAAGATTTTGGACGAATTTTTTAACAATTTTCAAATTTTCAGAAAGGATGTTCCAGATAAGGTCAAAAACGACATACTCAGATCTTCACCAAACTTTGCAGGGATACATTGGATATCAAGACACGTGGAAAAAACGTACAAAACAAGAGATTGGAGACATCAAGATTTTGGACGAATTTTTTAAGAATTTTCAAATTTTCAGATAGGAGGTTCCAGATAAGGTCAAAAACTACATACTCAGATCTTCACCAAACTTTGCAGGGATACATTGGATGTCAAGACACGTGGAAAAAACGTACAAAACAAGAGATTGGGGTCATCAAGATTTTGGACGGATTTTTTAGGAATTTTCAAATTTTCAGATGGGAGGTTCCAGATAAGGTCAAAAACTACATACTCAGATCTTCACCAAACATTGCAGGGATACATTGGATGTCAAGACACGTGGAAAAAACGTACAAAACAAGAGATTGGAGACATCAATATTTTGGACGAATTTTTAAAGAATTTTCAAATTTTCAGATAGGAGGTTCCAGATGAGGTCAAAAACTACATAGTCAGATCTTCACCAAACTTTGCAGGAATACTTTGCATGTCAAGACACGTGGAAAAAACGTACAAAACAAGAGATCGGAGACATCAAGATTTTCGACGAATTTTTTAAGAATTTTCAAATTTTCAGATGGGAGGTTCCAGATAAGGTCAAAAACGACATACTCAGATCTTCACCAAACTTTGCATGGATACATTGGATGTCAAGACACGTGGAAAAAACATACAAAACATAGGATTGGTGACATCAAAATTTTGGACGAATTTTTTAAGAATTTTCAAATTTTCAGATAGGAGGTTCCATATAAGGTCAAAAACTACATACTCAAATCTTCACCAAACTTTGCAGGGATACATTGGATGTCAAGACACGTGGAAAAAACGTACAAAACAAGAGATTGGAGACATCAAGATTTTCGACGAATTTTTTAAGAATTTTCAAATTTTCAGAAAGGATGTTCCAGATAAGGTCAAAAACGACATACTCAGATCTTCACCAAACTTTGCAGGGATACATTGGAGGTCGAGACACGTGGAAAAAACGTACAAAACAAGAGATTGGAGACATCAAGATTTTGGACGAATTTTTGAAGAATTTTCAAATTTTCAGATAGGAGGTTCCAGATAAGGTCAAAAACTACATACTCAGATCTCAACCAAACATTGCAGGGATACATTGGATGTCAAGACACGTGGAAAAAACATACAAAACATAGGATTGGTGACATCAAGATTTTCGACGAATTTTTTAAGAATTTTCAAATTTTCAGATAGGAGGTTCCATATAAGGTCAAAAACTACATGCTCAGATCTTCACCAAACTTTGCAGGGATACATTGGATGTCAAGACACGTGGAAAAAACGTACAAAACAAGAGATTGGAGACATCAAGATTTTCGACGAATTTTTTAAGAATTTTCAAATTTTCAGAAAGGATGTTCCAGATAAGGTCAAAAACGACATACTCAGATCTTCACTAACTTTGCAGGGATACATTGGAGGTCGAGACACGTGGAAAAAACGTACAAAACAAGAGATTGGAGACATCAAGATTTTGGACGAATTTTTGAAGAATTTTCAAATTTTCAGATAGGAGGTTCCAGATAAGGTCAAAAACTACATACTCAGATCTCCACCAAACATTGCAGGGATACATTGGATGTCAAGACACGTGGAAAAAACGTACAAAGCAAGAGATTGGAGACATCAAGATTTTCGACGAATTTTTGAAGAATTTTCAAATTTTCAGATAGGAGGTTCCAGATAAGGTCAAAAACTACATACTCAGATCTTCACCAAACGTTGCAGGGATACTTTGCATGTCAAGACACGTGGAAAAAACGTACAAAACAAGAGATTGGAGACATCAAGATTTTCGACGAATTTTTTAAGAATTTTCAAATTTTCGGATGGGAGGTTCCAGATAAGGTCAAAAACGACATACTCAGATCTTCACCAAACTTTGCATGGATACATTGGATGTCAAGACGAATTTTTTAAGAATTCTCAAATTTTCAGAAAGGAGGTTCCATATAAGGTCAAAAACTACATACTCAGATCTTCACCAAACTTTGCAGGGATACATTGGATGTCAAGACACGTGGAAAAAACGTACAAAACAAGAGATTGGGGTCTTCAAGATTTTGGACGAATTTTTTAAGAATTTTCAAATTTTCAGAAAGGAGGTTCCATATAAGGTCAAAAACTACATACTCAGATCTTCACCAAACTTTGCAGGGATACATTGAATGTCAAGACACGTTGAAAAAACGTACAAAACAAGAGATTGTGGTCATCAAGATTTTGGACGGATTTTTTAGGAATTTTCAAATTTTCAGATGGGAGGTTCCATATAAGGTCAAAAACTACATACTCAGATCTTCACCAAACTTTGCAGGGATACATTGGATGTCAAGACACGTGGAAAAAACGTACAAAACAAGAGATTGGAGACATCAAGATTTTCGACGAATTTTTTAAGAATTTTCAAATTTTCAGAAAGGATGTTCCAGATAAGGTCAAAAACGACATACTCAGATCTTCACCAAACTTTGCAGGGATACATTGGAGGTCGAGACACGTGGAAAAAAAGGTACAAAACAAGAGATTGGAGACATCAAGATTTTGGACGAATTTTTGAAGAATTTTCAAATTTTCTGATAGGAGGTCCCAGATAAGGTCAAAAACTACATACTCAGATCTCCACCAAACATTGCAGGGATACATTGGATGTCAAGACACGTGGAAAAAACGTACAAAACAAGAGATTGGAGACATCAAGATTTTCGACGAATTTTTGAAGAATTTTCAAATTTTCAGATAGGAGGTTCCAGATAAGGTCAAAAACTACATACTCAGATCTTCACCAAACGTTGCAGGGATACTTTGCATGTCAAGACACGTGGAAAAAACGTACAAAACAAGAGATTGGAGACATCAAGATTTTCGACGAATTTTTTAAGAATTTTCAAATTTTCAGATGGGAGGTTCCAGATAAGGTCAAAAACGACATACTCAGATCTTCACCAAACTTTGCATGGATACATTGGATGTCAAGTCACGTGGAAAAAACGTACAAAACAAGAGATTGGGGTCATCAAGATTTTGCACGGATTTTTTAAGAATTTTCAAATTTTCAGATGGGAGGTTCCAGATAAGGTCAAAAACGACATACTCAGATCTTCACCAAACTTTGCATGGATACATTGGATGTCAAGACACGTGGAAAAAACGTACAAAACAAGAGATTGGAGACATCAAGATTTTGGACGAATTTTTTAAGAATTCTCAAATTTTCAGAAAGGAGGTTCCATATAAGGTCAAAAACTACATACTCAGATCTTCACCAAACTTTGCAGGGATACTTTGGATGTCAAGACACGTGGAAAAAACGTACAAAACAAGAGATTGGGGTCATCAAGATTTTGGACGAATTTTTTAAGAATTTTCAAATTTTCAGATGGGAGGTTCAATATAAGGTCAAAAACTACATACTCAGATCTTCACCAAACTTTGCAGGGATACATTGGATGTCAAGACACGTGGAAAAAACGTACAAAACAAGAGATTGGAGACATCAAGATTTTCGACGAATTTTTTAAGAATTTTCAAATTTTCAGAAAGGATGTTCCAGATAAGGTCAAAAACGACATACTCAGATCTTCACCAAACTTTGCAGGGATACATTGGAGGTCGAGACACGTGGAAAAAACGTACAAAACAAGAGATTGGAGACATCAAGATTTTGGACGAATTTTTGAAGAATTTTCAAATTTTCTGATAGGAGGTCCCAGATAAGGTCAAAAACTACATACTCAGATCTCCACCAAACATTGCAGGGATACATTGGATGTCAAGACACGTGGAAAAAACGTACAAAACAAGAGATTGGAGACATCAAGATTTTCGACGAATTTTTGAAGAATTTTCAAATTTTCAGATAGGAGGTTCCAGATAAGGTCAAAAACTACATACTCAGATCTTCACCAAACGTTGCAGGGATACTTTGCATGTCAAGACACGTGGAAAAAACGTACAAAACAAGAGATTGGAGACATCAAGATTTTCGACGAATTTTTTAAGAATTTTCAAATTTTCAGATGGGAGGTTCCAGATAAGGTCAAAAACGACATACTCAGATCTTCACCAAACTTTGCATGGATACATTGGATGTCAAGACACGTGGAAAAAACGTACAAAACAAGAGATTGGAGACATCAAGATTTTGGACGAATTTTTTAAGAATTCTCAAATTTTCAGAAAGGAGGTTCCATATAAGGTCAAAAACTACATACTCAGATCTTCACCAAACTTTGCAGGGATACTTTGGATGTCAAGACACGTGGAAAAAACGTACAAAACAAGAGATTGGGGTCATCAAGATTTTGGACGAATTTTTTAAGAATTTTCAAATTTTCAGATGGGAGGTTCAATATAAGGTCAAAAACTACATACTCAGATCTTCACCAAACTTTGCATGGATACATTGGATGTCAAGACACGTGGAAAAAACATACAAAACATAGGATTCGGAACATCAAGATTTTGGTCGAATTTTTTAAGAATTTTCAAATTTTCAGATAGGAGGTTCCATATAAGGTCAAAAACTACATACTCAGATCTTCACCAAACATTGCAGGAATACATTGGATGTCAAGACACGTGGAAAAAACGTACAAAACAAGAGATTGGGGTCATCAAGATTTTGCACGGATTTTTTAGGAATTTTCAAATTTTCAGATGGGAGGTTCCAGATAAGGTCAAAAACTACATACTCAGATCTTCACCAAACTTTGCAGGGATACATTGGATGTCAAGACACGTGGAAAAAACGTACAAAACAAGAGATTGGAGACATCAAGATTTTGGACGAATTTTTTAAGAATTTTCAAATTTTCAGATAGGAGGTTCCATATAAGGTCAAAAACTACATACTCAGATCTTCACCAAACTTTGCATGGATACATTATGTGTCAAGACACGTGGAAAAAACGTACAAAACAAAAGATTGGAGACATCAAGATTTTGGTCGAATTTTTTAAGAATTTTCAAATTTTCAGATGGGAGGTTCCAGATAAGGTCAAAAACTACATACTCAGATCTTCACCAAACTTTGCAGGGATACATTGGATGTCAAGACACGTGGAAAAAACGTACAAAAAAGAGATTGGAGACATCAAGATTTTGGACGAATTTTTTAACAATTTTCAAATTTTCAGAAAGGATGTTCCAGATAAGGTCAAAAACGACATACTCAGATCTTCACCAAACTTTGCAGGGATACATTGGATATCAAGACACGTGGAAAAAACGTACAAAACAAGAGATTGGAGACATCAAGATTTTGTACGAATTTTTTAAGAATTTTCAAATTTTCAGATAGGAGGTTCCAGATAAGGTCAAAAACTACATACTCAGATCTTCACCAAACTTTGCAGGGATACATTGGATGTCAAGACACGTGGAAAAAACGTACAAAACAAGAGATTGGGGTCATCAAGATTTTGGACGGATTTTTTAGGAATTTTCAAATTTTCAGATGGGAGGTTCCAGATAAGGTCAAAAACTACATACTCAGATCTTCACCAAACATTGCAGGGATACATTGGATGTCAAGACACGTGGAAAAAACGTACAAAACAAGAGATTGGAGACATCAAAATTTTGGACGAATTTTTTAAGAATTTTCAAATTTTCAGATAGGAGGTTCCAGATGAGGTCAAAAACTACATACTCAGATCTTCACCAAACTTTGCAGGAATACTTTGCATGTCAAGACACGTGGAAAAAACGTACAAAACAAGAGATTGGAGACATCAAGATTTTGGTCGAATTTTTTAAGAATTTTCAAATTTTCAGATGGGAGGTTCCAGATAAGGTCAAAAACTACATACTCAGATCTTCACCAAACTTTGCAGGGATACATTGGATGTCAAGACACGTGGAAAAAACGTACAAAACAAGAGATAGGAGACATCAAGATTTTGGACGAATTTTTTAACAATTTTCAAATTTTCAGAAAGGATGTTCCAGATAAGGTCAAAAACGACATACTCAGATCTTCACCAAACTTTGCAGGGTTACATTGGATATCAAGACACGTGGAAAAAACGTACAAAACAAGAGATTGGAGACATCAAGATTTTGGACGAATTTTTTAAGAATTTTCAAATTTTCAGATAGGAGGTTCCAGATAAGGTCAAAAACTACATACTCAGATCTTCACCAAACTTTGCAGGGATACATTGGATGTCAAGACACGTGGAAAAAACGTACAAAACAAGAGATTGGGGTCATCAAGATTTTGGACGGATTTTTTAGGAATTTTCAAATTTTCAGATGGGACGTTCCAGATAAGGTCAAAAACTACATACTCAGATCTTCACCAAACATTGCAGGGATACATTGGATGTCAAGACACGTGGAAAAAACGTACAAAACAAGAGATTGGAGACATCAATATTTTGGACGAATTTTTAAAGAATTTTCAAATTTTCAGATAGGAGGTTCCAGATGAGGTCAAAAACTACATAGTCAGATCTTCACCAAACTTTGCAGGAATACTTTGCATGTCAAGACACGTGGAAAAAACGTACAAAACAAGAGATCGGAGACATCAAGATTTTGGACGAATTTTTTAAGAATTTTTAAATTATCAGATAGGAGGTTCCATATAAGGTCAAAAACTACATACTCAGATCTTCACCAAACTTTGCATGGATACATTATGTGTCAAGACACGTGGAAAAAACGTACAAAACAAGAGATTGGAGACATCAAGATATTGGTCGAATTTTTTAAGAATTTTCAAATTTTCAGATGGGAGGTTCCAGATAAGGCCAAAAACTACATACTCAGATCTTCACCAAACTTTGCAGGGATACATTGGATGTCAAGACACGTGGAAAAAACGTACAAAACAAGAGATAGGAGACATCAAGATTTTGGACGAATTTTTTAACAATTTTCAAATTTTCAGAAAGGATGTTCCAGATAAGGTCAAAAACAACATACTCAGATCTTCACCAAACTTTGCAGGGATACATTGGATGTCAAGACACGTGGAAAAAACGTACAAAACAAGAGATTGGAGACATCAAGATTTTGGACGAATTTTTTAAGAATTTTCAAATTTTCAGATAGGAGGTTCCATATAAGGTCAAAAACTACATACTCAGATCGTCACCAAACTTTGCATGGATACATTATGTGTCAAGACACGTGGAAAAAACGTACAAAACAAAAGATTGGAGACATCAAGATTTTGGTCGAATTTTTTAAGAATTTTCAAATTTTCAGATGGGAGGTTCCAGATAAGGTCAAAAACTACATACTCAGATCTTCACCAAACTTTGCAGGGATACATTGGATGTCAAGACACGTGGAAAAAACGTACAAAACAAGAGATAGGAGACATCAAGATTTTGGACGAATTTTTTAACAATTTTCAAATTTTCAGAAAGGATGTTCCAGATAAGGTCAAAAACAACATACTCAGATCTTCACCAAACTTTGCAGGGATACATTGGATATCAAGACACGTGGAAAAAACGTACAAAACAAGAGATTGGAGACATCAAGATTTTGGACGAATTTTTTAAGAATTTTCAAATTCTCAGATAGGAGGTTCCAGATAAGATCAAAAACTGCATACTCAGATCTTCACCAAACTTTGCAGGGATACATTGGATGTCAAGACACGTGGAAAAAAAGTACAAAACAAGAGATTGGGGTCATCAAGATTTTGGACGGATTTTTTAGGAATTTTCAAATTTTCAGATGGGAGGTTCCAGATAAGGTCAAAAACTACATACTCAGATCTTCACCAAACATTGCAGGGATACATTGGATGTCAAGACACGTGGAAAAAACGTACAAAACAAGAGATTGGAGACATCAAGATTTTGGACGAATTTTTTAAGAATTTTCAAATTTTCAGATAGGATGTTCCAGATGAGGTCAAAAACTACATACTCAGATCTTCACCAAACTTTGCAGGAATACTTTGCATGTCAAGACACGTGGAAAAAACGTACAAAACAAGAGATCGGAGACATCAAGATTTCCGACGAATTTTTTAAGAATTTTCAAATTTTCAGATGGGAGGTTCCAGATAAGGTCAAAAACGACATACTCAGATCTTCACCAAACTTTGCAGGGATCCATTGGAGGTCGAGACACGTGGAAAAAACGTACAAAACAAGAGATTGGAGACATCAAGATTTTGGACGAATTTTTTAAGAATTTTCAAATTTTCAGATAGGAGGTTCCATATAAGGTCAAAAACTACATACTCAGATCTTCACCAAACTTTGCAGGGATACATTGGATGTCAAGACACGTGGAAAAAACGTACAAAACAAGAGATTGGAGACATCAAGATTTTCGACGAATTTTTTAAGAATTTTCAAATTTTCAGAAAGGATGTTCCAGATAAGGTCAAAAACGACATACTCAGATCTTCACCAAACTTTGCAGGGATCCATTGGAGGTCGAGACACGTGGAAAAAACGTACAAAACAAGAGATTGGAGACATCAAGATTTTGGACGAATTTTTGAAGAATTTTCAAATTTTCAGATAGGAGGTTCCAGATAAGGTCTAAAACTACATACTCAGATCTCCACCAAACGTTGCAGGAATACATTGGATGTCAAGACACGTGGAAAAAACGTACAAAACAAGAGATTGGAGACATCAAGATTTTCGACGAATTTTTGAAGAATTTTCAAATTTTCAGATAGGAGGTTCCAGATAAGGTCAAAAACTACATACTCAGATCTTCACCAAACGTTGCAGGGATACTTTGCATGTCAAGACACGTGGAAAAAACGTACAAAACAAAAGATTGGAGACATCAAGATTTTCGACGAATTTTTTAAGAATTTTCAAATTTTCAGATGGGAGGTTCCAGATAAGGTCAAAAACGACATACTGAGATCTTCACCAAACTTTGCATGGATACATTGGATGTCAAGACACGTGGAAAAAACGTACAAAACAAGAGATTGGAGACATCAAGATTTTGGACGAATTTTTTAAGAATTCTCAAATTTTCAGAAAGGAGGTTCCATATAAGGTCAAAAACTACATACTCAGATCTTCACCAAACTTTGCAGGGATACTTTGGATGTCAAGACACGTGGAAAAAACGTACAAAACAAGAGATTGGGGTCATCAAGATTTTGGACGAATTTTTTAAGAATTTTCAAATTTTCAGATGGGAGGTTCAATATAAGGTCAAAAACTACATACTCAGATATTCACCAAACTTTGCATGGATACATTGGATGTCAAGACACGTGGAAAAAACATACAAAACATAGGATTCGGAACATCAAGATTTTGGTCGAATTTTTTAAGAATTTTCAAATTTTCAGATAGGAGGTTCCATATAAGGTCAAAAACTACATACTCAGATCTTCACCAAACATTGCAGGAATACATTGGATGTCAAGACACGTGGAAAAAACGTACAAAACAAGAGATTGGGGTCATCAAGATTTTGCACGGATTTTTTAGGAATTTTCAAATTTTCAGATGGGAGGTTCCACATAAGGTCAAAAACTACATACTCAGATCTTCACCAAACTTTGCAGGGATACATTGGATGTCAAGACACGTGGAAAAAACGTACAAAACAAGAGATTGGAGACATCAAGATTTTGGACGATTTTTTTAAGAATTTTCAAATTTTCAGATAGGAGGTTCCATATAAGGTCAAAAACTACATACTCAGATCTTCACCAAACTTTGCATGGATACATTATGTGTCAAGACACGTGGAAAAAACGTACAAAACAAAAGATTGGAGACATCAAGATTTTGGTCGAATTTTTTAAGAATTTTCAAATTTTCAGATGGGAGGTTCCAGATAAGGTCAAAAACTACATACTCAGATCTTCACCAAACTTTGCAGTAATACATTGGATGTCAAGACACGTGGAAAAAACGTACAAAAAAGAGATTGGAGACATCAAGATTTTGGACGAATTTTTTAACAATTTTCAAATTTTCAGAAAGGATGTTCCAGATAAGGTCAAAAACGACATACTCAGATCTTCACCAAACTTTGCAGGGATACATTGGATATCAAGACACGTGGAAAAAACGTACAAAACAAGAGATTGGAGACATCAAGATTTTGGACGAATTTTTTAAGAATTTTCAAATTTTCAGATAGGAGGTTCCAGATAAGGTCAAAAACTACATACTCAGATCTTCACCAAACTTTGCAGGGATACATTGGATGTCAAGACACGTGGAAAAAACGTACAAAACAAGAGATTGGGGTCATCAAGATTTTGGACGGATTTTTTAGGAATTTTCAAATTTTCAGATGGGAGGTTCCAGATAAGGTCAAAAACTACATACTCAGATCTTCACCAAACATTGCAGGGATACATTGGATGTCAAGACACGTGGAAAAACGTACAAAACAAGAGATTGGAGACATCAAAATTTTGGACGAATTTTTTAAGAATTTTCAAATTTTCAGATAGGAGGTTCCAGATGAGGTCAAAAACTACATACTCAGATCTTCACCAAACTTTGCAGGAATACTTTGCATGTCAAGACACGTGGAAAAAACGTACAAAACAAGAGATCGGAGACATCAAGATTTTCGACGAATTTTTAAAGAATTTTCAAATTTTCAGATGGGAGGTTCCAGATAAGGTCAAAAACGACATACTCAGATCTTCACCAAACCCTGCATGGATACATTGGATGTCAAGACACGTGGAAAAAACATACAAAACATAGGATTGGTGACATCAAGATTTTGGACGAATTTTTGAAGAATTTTCAAATTTTCAGATAGGAGGTTCCATATAAGGTCAAAAACGACATACTCAGATCTTCACCAAACTTTGCAGGGATACATTGGATGTCAAGACACGTGGAAAAAACGTACAAAACAAGAGATTGGAGACATCAAGATTATGGACGAATTTTTTGAGAATTTTCAAATTTTCAGAAAGGAGGTTCCATATAAGGTCAAAAACTACATACTCAGATCTTCACCAAACTTTGCAGGGATACATTGGATGTCAAGACACGTGGAAAAAACGTACAAAACAAGAGATTGGAGACATCAAGATTTTCGACGAATTTTTTAAGAATTTTCAAATTTTCAGAAAGGATGTTCCAGATAAGGTCAAAAACGACATACTCAGATCTTCACCAAACTTTGCAGGGATACATTGGAGGTCGAGACACGTGGAAAAAACGTACAAAACAAGAGATTGGAGACATCAAGATTTTGGACGAATTTTTGAAGAATTTTCAAATTTTCTGATAGGAGGTCCCAGATAAGGTCCAAAACTACATACTCAGATCTCCACCAAACATTGCAGGGATACATTGGATGTCAAGACACGTGGAAAAAACGTACAAAACAAGAGATTGGAGACATCAAGATTTTCGACGAATTTTTGAAGAATTTTCAAATTTTCAGATAGGAGGTTCCAGATAAGGTCAAAAACTACATATTCAGATCTTCACCAAACGTTGCAGGGATACTTTGCATGTCAAGACACGTGGAAGAAACGTACAAAACAAGAGATTGGAGACATCAAGATTTTCGACGAATTTTTTAAGAATTTTCAAATTTTCAGATGGGAGGTTCCAGATAAGGTCAAAAACGACATACTCAGATCTTCACCAAACTTTGCATGGATACATTGGATGTCAAGACACGTGGAAAAAACGTACAAAACAAGAGATTGGGGTCATCAAGATTTTGCACGGATTTTTTAGGAATTTTCAAATTTTCAGATGGGAGGTTCCAGATAAGGTCAAAAACTACATACTCAGATCTTCACCAAACTTTGCAGGGATACATTGGATGTCAAGACACGTGGAAAAAACGTACAAAACAAGAGATTGGAGACATCAAGATTTTGGACGAATTTGTTAAGAATTTTCAAATTTTCAGATAGGAGGTTCCATATAAGGTCAAAAACTACATACTCAGATCTTCACCAAACTTTGCATGGATACATTATGTGTCAAGACACGTGGAAAAAACGTACAAAACAAAAGATTGGAGACATCAAGATTTTGGTCGAATTTTTTAAGAATTTTCAAATTTTCAGATGGGAGGTTCCAGATAAGGTCAAAAACTACATACTCAGATCTTCACCAAACTTTGCAGGGATACATTGGATGTCAAGACACGTGGAAAAAACGTACAAAAAAGAGATTGGAGACATCAAGATTTTGGACGAATTTTTTAACAATTTTCAAATTTTCAGAAAGGATGTTCCAGATAAGGTCAAAAACGACATACTCAGATCTTCACCAAACTTTGCAGGGATACATTGGATATCAAGACACGTGGAAAAAACGTACAAAACAAGAGATTGGAGACATCAAGATTTTGGACGAATTTTTTAAGAATTTTCAAATTTTCAGATAGGAGGTTCCAGATAAGGTCAAAAACTACATACTCAGATCTTCACCAAACTTTGCAGGGATACATTGGATGTCAAGACACGTGGAAAAAACGTACAAAACAAGAGATTGGGGTCATCAAGATTTTGGACGGATTTTTTAGGAATTTTCAAATTTTCAGATGGGAGGTTCCAGATAAGGTCAAAAACTACATACTCAGATCTTCACCAAACATTGCAGGGATACATTGGATGTCAAGACACGTGGAAAAAACGTACAAAACAAGAGATTGGAGACATCAAAATTTTGGACGAATTTTTTAAGAATTTTCAAATTTTCAGATAGGAGGTTCCAGATGAGGTCAAAAACTACATACTCAGATCTTCACCAAACTTTGCAGGAATACTTTGCATGTCAAGACACGTGGAAAAAACGTACAAAACAAGAGATCGGAGACATCAAGATTTTCGACGAATTTTTTAAGAATTTTCAAATTTTCAGATGGGAGGTTCCAGATAAGGTCAAAAACGACATACTCAGATCTTCACCAAACTTTGCATGGATACATTGGATGTCAAGACACGTGGAAAAAACATACAAAACATAGGATTGGTGACATCAAGATTTTGGACGAATTTTTTAAGAATTTTCAAATTTTCAGATAGGAGGTTCCATATAAGGTCAAAAACTACATACTCAGATCTTCACCAAACTTTGCAGGGATACATTATGTGTCAAGACACGTGGAAAAAAAGTACAAAACAAGAGATTGGGGTCATCAAGATTTTGGACGGATTTTTTAGGAATTTTCAAATTTTCAGATGGGAGGTTCCAGATAAGGTCAAAAACTACATACTCAGATCTTCACCAAACATTGCAGGGATACATTGGATGTCAAGACACGTGGAAAAAACGTACAAAACAAGAGATTGGAGACATCAAGATTTTGGACGAATTTTTTAAGAATTTTCAAATTTTCAGATAGGAGGTTCCAGATGAGGTCAAAAACTACATACTCAGATCTTCACCAAACTTTGCAGGAATACTTTGCATGTCAAGACACGTGGAAAAAACGTACAAAACAAGAGATCGGAGACATCAAGATTTTCGACGAATTTTTTAAGAATTTTCAAATTTTCAGATGGGAGGTTCCAGATAAGGTCAAAAACGACATACTCAGTTCTTCACCAAACTTTGCAGGGATCCATTGGAGGTCGAGACACGTGGAAAAAACGTACAAAACAAGAGATTGGAGACATCAAGATTTTGGACGAATTTTTTAAGAATTTTCAAATTTTCAGATAGGAGGTTCCATATAAGGTCAAAAACTACATACTCAGATCTTCACCAAACTTTGCAGGGATACATTGGATGTCAAGACACGTGGAAAAAACGTACAAAACAAGAGATTGGAGACATCAAGATTTTCGACGAATTTTTTAAGAATTTTCAAATTTTCAGAAAGGATGTTCCAGATAAGGTCAAAAACGACATACTCAGATCTTCACCAAACTTTGCAGGGATCCATTGGAGGTCGAGACACGTGGAAAAAACGTACAAAACAAGAGATTGGAGACATCAAGATTTTGGACGAATTTTTGAAGAATTTTCAAATTTTCAGATAGGAGGTTCCAGATAAGGTCTAAAACTACATACTCAGATCTCCACCAAACATTGCAGGAATACATTGGATGTCAAGACACGTGGAAAAAACGTACAAAACAAGAGATTGGAGACATCAAGATTTTCGACGAATTTTTGAAGAATTTTCAAATTTTCAGATAGGAGGTTCCAGATAAAGTCAAAAACTACATACTCAGATCTTCACCAAACGTTGCAGGGATACTTTGCATGTCAAGACACGTGGAAAAAACGTACAAAACAAAAGATTGGAGACATCAAGATTTTCGACGAATTTTTTAAGAATTTTCAAATTTTCAGAAAGGATGTTCCAGATAAGGTCAAAAACGACATACTCAGATCTTCACCAAACTTTGCAGGGATCCATTGGAGGTCGAGACACGTGGAAAAAACGTACAAAACAAGAGATTGGAGACATCAAGATTTTGGACGAATTTTTGAAGAATTTTCAAATTTTCAGATAGGAGGTTCCAGATAAGGTCTAAAACTACATACTCAGATCTCCACCAAACATTGCAGGAATACATTGGATGTCAAGACACGTGGAAAAAACGTACAAAACAAGAGATTGGAGACATCAAGATTTTCGACGAATTTTTGAAGAATTTTCAAATTTTCAGATAGGAGGTTCCAGATAAGGTCAAAAACTACATACTCAGATCTTCACCAAACGTTGCAGGGATACTTTGCATGTCAAGACACGTGGAAAAAACGTACAAAACAAAAGATTGGAGACATCAAGATTTTCGACGAATTTTTTAAGAATTTTCAAATTTTCAGATGGGAGGTTCCAGATAAGGTCAAAAACGACATACTGAGATCTTCACCAAACTTTGCATGGATACATTGGATGTCAAGACACGTGGAAAAAACGTACAAAACAAGAGATTGGAGACATCAAGATTTTGGACGAATTTTTTAAGAATTCTCAAATTTTCAGAAAGGAGGTTCCATATAAGGTCAAAAACTACATACTCAGATCTTCACCAAACTTTGCAGGGATACTTTGGATGTCAAGACACGTGGAAAAAACGTACAAAACAAGAGATTGGGGTCATCAAGATTTTGGACGAATTTTTTAAGAATTTTCAAATTTTCAGATGGGAGGTTCAATATAAGGTCAAAAACTACATACTCAGATATTCACCAAACTTTGCATGGATACATTGGATGTCAAGACACGTGGAAAAAACATACAAAACATAGGATTCGGAACATCAAGATTTTGGTCGAATTTTTTAAGAATTTTCAAATTTTCAGATAGGAGGTTCCATATAAGGTCAAAAACTACATACTCAGATCTTCACCAAACATTGCAGGAATACATTGGATGTCAAGACACGTGGAAAAAACGTACAAAACAAGAGATTGGGGTCATCAAGATTTTGCACGGATTTTTTAGGAATTTTCAAATTTTCAGATGGGAGGTTCCACATAAGGTCAAAAACTACATACTCAGATCTTCACCAAACTTTGCAGGGATACATTGGATGTCAAGACACGTGGAAAAAACGTACAAAACAAGAGATTGGAGACATCAAGATTTTGGACGATTTTTTTAAGAATTTTCAAATTTTCAGATAGGAGGTTCCATATAAGGTCAAAAACTACATACTCAGATCTTCACCAAACTTTGCATGGATACATTATGTGTCAAGACACGTGGAAAAAACGTACAAAACAAAAGATTGGAGACATCAAGATTTTGGTCGAATTTTTTAAGAATTTTCAAATTTTCAGATGGGAGGTTCCAGATAAGGTCAAAAACTACATACTCAGATCTTCACCAAACTTTGCAGTAATACATTGGATGTCAAGACACGTGGAAAAAACGTACAAAAAAGAGATTGGAGACATCAAGATTTTGGACGAATTTTTTAACAATTTTCAAATTTTCAGAAAGAATGTTCCAGATAAGGTCAAAAACGACATACTCAGATCTTCACCAAACTTTGCAGGGATACATTGGATATCAAGACACGTGGAAAAAACGTACAAAACAAGAGATTGGAGACATCAAGATTTTGGACGAATTTTTTAAGAATTTTCAAATTTTCAGATAGGAGGTTCCAGATAAGGTCAAAAACTACATACTCAGATCTTCACCAAACTTTGCAGGGATACATTGGATGTCAAGACACGTGGAAAAAACGTACAAAACAAGAGATTGGGGTCATCAAGATTTTGGACGGATTTTTTAGGAATTTTCAAATTTTCAGATGGGAGGTTCCAGATAAGGTCAAAAACTACATACTCAGATCTTCACCAAACATTGCAGGGATACATTGGATGTCAAGACACGTGGAAAAATGTACAAAACAAGAGATTGGAGACATCAAAATTTTGGACGAATTTTTTAAGAATTTTCAAATTTTCAGATAGGAGGTTCCAGATGAGGTCAAAAACTACATACTCAGATCTTCACCAAACTTTGCAGGAATACTTTGCATGTCAAGACACGTGGAAAAAACGTACAAAACAAGAGATCGGAGACATCAAGATTTTCGACGAATTTTTAAAGAATTTTCAAATTTTCAGATGGGAGGTTCCAGATAAGGTCAAAAACGACATACTCAGATCTTCACCAAACCCTGCATGGATACATTGGATGTCAAGACACGTGGAAAAAACATACAAAACATAGGATTGGTGACATCAAGATTTTGGACGAATTTTTGAAGAATTTTCAAATTTTCAGATAGGAGGTTCCATATAAGGTCAAAAACGACATACTCAGATCTTCACCAAACTTTGCAGGGATACATTGGATGTCAAGACACGTGGAAAAAACGTACAAAACAAGAGATTGGAGACATCAAGATTATGGACGAATTTTTTGAGAATTTTCAAATTTTCAGAAAGGAGGTTCCATATAAGGTCAAAAACTACATACTCAGATCTTCACCAAACTTTGCAGGGATACATTGGATGTCAAGACACGTGGAAAAAACGTACAAAACAAGAGATTGGAGACATCAAGATTTTCGACGAATTTTTTAAGAATTTTCAAATTTTCAGAAAGGATGTTCCAGATAAGGTCAAAAACGACATACTCAGATCTTCACCAAACTTTGCAGGGATACATTGGAGGTCGAGACACGTGGAAAAAACGTACAAAACAAGAGATTGGAGACATCAAGATTTTGGACGAATTTTTGAAGAATTTTCAAATTTTCTGATAGGAGGTCCCAGATAAGGTCCAAAACTACATACTCAGATCTCCACCAAACATTGCAGGGATACATTGGATGTCAAGACACGTGGAAAAAACGTACAAAACAAGAGATTGGAGACATCAAGATTTTCGACGAATTTTTGAAGAATTTTCAAATTTTCAGATAGGAGGTTCCAGATAAGGTCAAAAACTACATACTCAGATCTTCACCAAACGTTGCAGGGATACTTTGCATGTCAAGACACGTGGAAAAAACGTACAAAACAAGAGATTGGAGACATCAAGATTTTCGACGAATTTTTTAAGAATTTTCAAATTTTCAGATGGGAGGTTCCAGATAAGGTCAAAAACGACATACTCAGATCTTCACCAAACTTTGCATGGATACATTGGATGTCAAGACACGTGGAAAAAACGTACAAAACAAGAGATTGGGGTCATCAAGATTTTGCACGGATTTTTTAGGAATTTTCAAATTTTCAGATGGGAGGTTCCAGATAAGGTCAAAAACTACATACTCAGATCTTCACCAAACTTTGCAGGGATACATTGGATGTCAAGACACGTGGAAAAAACGTACAAAACAAGAGATTGGAGACATCAAGATTTTGGACGAATTTGTTAAGAATTTTCAAATTTTCAGATAGGAGGTTCCATATAAGGTCAAAAACTACATACTCAGATCTTCACCAAACTTTGCATGGATACATTATGTGTCAAGACACGTGGAAAAAACGTACAAAACAAAAGATTGGAGACATCAAGATTTTGGTCGAATTTTTTAAGAATTTTCAAATTTTCAGATGGGAGGTTCCAGATAAGGTCAAAAACTACATACTCAGATCTTCACCAAACTTTGCAGGGATACATTGGATGTCAAGACACGTGGAAAAAACGTACAAAAAAGAGATTGGAGACATCAAGATTTTGGACGAATTTTTTAACAATTTTCAAATTTTCAGAAAGGATGTTCCAGATAAGGTCAAAAACGACATACTCAGATCTTCACCAAACTTTGCAGGGATACATTGGATATCAAGACACGTGGAAAAAACGTACAAAACAAGAGATTGGAGACATCAAGATTTTCGACGAATTTTTTAAGAATTTTCAAATTTTCAGATAGGAGGTTCCAGATAAGGTCAAAAACTACATACTCAGATCTTCACCAAACTTTGCAGGGATACATTGGATGTCAAGACACGTGGAAAAAACGTACAAAACAAGAGATTGGGGTCATCAAGATTTTGGACGGATTTTTTAGGAATTTTCAAATTTTCAGATGGGAGGTTCCAGATAAGGTCAAAAACTACATACTCAGATCTTCACCAAACATTGCAGGGATACATTGGATGTCAAGACACGTGGAAAAAACGTACAAAACAAGAGATTGGAGACATCAAAATTTTGGACGAATTTTTTAAGAATTTTCAAATTTTCAGATAGGAGGTTCCAGATGAGGTCAAAAACTACATACTCAGATCTTCACCAAACTTTGCAGGAATACTTTGCATGTCAAGACACGTGGAAAAAACGTACAAAACAAGAGATCGGAGACATCAAGATTTTCGACGAATTTTTTAAGAATTTTCAAATTTTCAGATGGGAGGTTCCAGATAAGGTCAAAAACGACATACTCAGATCTTCACCAAACTTTGCATGGATACATTGGATGTCAAGACACGTGGAAAAAACATACAAAACATAGGATTGGTGACATCAAGATTTTGGACGAATTTTTTAAGAATTTTCAAATTTTCAGATAGGAGGTTCCATATAAGGTCAAAAACTACATACTCAGATCTTCACCAAACTTTGCAGGGATACATTATGTGTCAAGACACGTGGAAAAAAAGTACAAAACAAGAGATTGGGGTCATCAAGATTTTGGACGGATTTTTTAGGAATTTTCAAATTTTCAGATGGGAGGTTCCAGATAAGGTCAAAAACTACATACTCAGATCTTCACCAAACATTGCAGGGATACATTGGATGTCAAGACACGTGGAAAAAACGTACAAAACAAGAGATTGGAGACATCAAGATTTTGGACGAATTTTTTAAGAATTTTCAAATTTTCAGATAGGAGGTTCCAGATGAGGTCAAAAACTACATACTCAGATCTTCACCAAACTTTGCAGGAATACTTTGCATGTCAAGACACGTGGAAAAAACGTACAAAACAAGAGATCGGAGACATCAAGATTTTCGACGAATTTTTTAAGAATTTTCAAATTTTCAGATGGGAGGTTCCAGATAAGGTCAAAAACGACATACTCAGTTCTTCACCAAACTTTGCAGGGATCCATTGGAGGTCGAGACACGTGGAAAAAACGTACAAAACAAGAGATTGGAGACATCAAGATTTTGGACGAATTTTTTAAGAATTTTCAAATTTTCAGATAGGAGGTTCCATATAAGGTCAAAAACTACATACTCAGATCTTCACCAAACTTTGCAGGGATACATTGGATGTCAAGACACGTGGAAAAAACGTACAAAACAAGAGATTGGAGACATCAAGATTTTCGACGAATTTTTTAAGAATTTTCAAATTTTCAGAAAGGATGTTCCAGATAAGGTCAAAAACGACATACTCAGATCTTCACCAAACTTTGCAGGGATCCATTGGAGGTCGAGACACGTGGAAAAAACGTACAAAACAAGAGATTGGAGACATCAAGATTTTGGACGAATTTTTGAAGAATTTTCAAATTTTCAGATAGGAGGTTCCAGATAAGGTCTAAAACTACATACTCAGATCTCCACCAAACATTGCAGGAATACATTGGATGTCAAGACACGTGGAAAAAACGTACAAAACAAGAGATTGGAGACATCAAGATTTTCGACGAATTTTTGAAGAATTTTCAAATTTTCAGATAGGAGGTTCCAGATAAAGTCAAAAACTACATACTCAGATCTTCACCAAACGTTGCAGGGATACTTTGCATGTCAAGACACGTGGAAAAAACGTACAAAACAAAAGATTGGAGACATCAAGATTTTCGACGAATTTTTTAAGAATTTTCAAATTTTCAGATGGGAGGTTCCAGATAAGGTCAAAAACGACATACTCAGATCTTCACCAAACTTTGCATGGATACATTGGATGTCAAGACACGTGGAAAAAACGTACAAAACAAGAGATTGGAGACATCAAGATTTTGGACGAATTTTTTAAGAATTCTCAAATTTTCAGAAAGGAGGTTCCATATAAGGTCAAAAACTACATACTCAGATCTTCACCAAACTTTGCAGGGATACTTTGGATGTCAAGACACGTGGAAAAAACGTACAAAACAAGAGATTGGGGTCATCAAGATTTTGGACGAATTTTTTAAGAATTTTCAAATTTTCAGATGGGAGGTTCAATATAAGGTCAAAAACTACATACTCAGATATTCACCAAACTTTGCATGGATACATTGGATGTCAAGACACGTGGAAAAAACATACAAAACATAGGATTCGGAACATCAAGATTTTGGTCGAATTTTTTAAGAATTTTCAAATTTTCAGATAGGAAGTTCCATATAAGGTCAAAAACTACATACTCAGATCTTCACCAAACATTGCAGGAATACATTGGATGTCAAGACACGTGGAAAAAACGTACAAAACAAGAGATTGGGGTCATCAAGATTTTGCACGGATTTTTTAGGAATTTTCAAATTTTCAGATGGGAGGTTCCAGATAAGGTCAAAAACTACATACTCAGATCTTCACCAAACTTTGCAGGGATACATTGGATGTCAAGACACGTGGAAAAAACGTACAAAACAAGAGATTGGAGACATCAAGCTTTTGGACGAATTTTTTAAGAATTTTCAAATTTTCAGATAGGAGGTTCCATATAAGGTCAAAAACTACATACTCAGATCTTCACCAAACTTTGCATGGATACATTATGTGTCAAGACACGTGGAAAAAACGTACAAAACAAAAGATTGGAGACATCAAGATTTTGGTCGAATTTTTTAAGAATTTTCAAATTTTCAGATGGGAGGTTCCAGATAAGGTCAAAAACTACATACTCAGATCTTCACCAAACTTTGCAGGGATACATTGGATGTCAAGACACGTGGAAAAAACGTACAAAAAAGAGATTGGAGACATCAAGATTTTGGACGAATTTTTTAACAATTTTCAAATTTTCAGAAAGGATGTTCCAGATAAGGTCAAAAACGACATACTCAGATCTTCACCAAACTTTGCAGGGATACATGGGATATCAAGACACGTGGAAAAAACGTACAAAACAAGAGATTGGAGACATCAAGATTTTGGACGAATTTTTTAAGAATTTTCAAATTTTCAGATAGGAGGTTCCAGATAAGGTCAAAAACTACATACTCAGATCTTCACCAAACTTTGCAGGGATACATTGGATGTCAAGACACGTGGAAAAAACGTACAAAACAAGAGATTGGGGTCATCAAGATTTTGGACGGATTTTTTAGGAATTTTCAAATTTTCAGATGGGAGGTTCCAGATAAGGTCAAAAACTACATACTCAGATCTTCACCAAACATTGCAGGGATACATTGGATGTCAAGACACGTGGAAAAAACGTACAAAACAAGAGATTGGAGACATCAAAATTTTGGACGAATTTTTTAAGAATTTTCAAATTTTCAGATAGGAGGTTCCAGATGAGGTCAAAAACTACATACTCAGATCTTCACCAAACTTTGCAGGAATACTTTGCATGTCAAGACACGTGGAAAAAACGTACAAAACAAGAGATCGGAGACATCAAGATTTTCGACGAATTTTTAAAGAATTTTCAAATTTTCAGATGGGAGGTTCCAGATAAGGTCAAAAACGACATACTCAGATCTTCACCAAACTTTGCATGGATACATTGGATGTCAAGACACGTGGAAAAAACATACAAAACATAGGATTGGTGACATCAAGATTTTGGACGAATTTTTTAAGAATTTTCAAATTTTCAGATAGGAGGTTCCATATAAGGTCAAAAACGACATACTCAGATCTTCACCAAACTTTGCAGGGATACATTGGATGTCAAGACACGTGGAAAAAACGTACAAAACAAGAGATTGGAGACATCAAGATTATGGACGAATTTTTTGAGAATTTTCAAATTTTCAGAAAGGAGGTTCCATATAAGGTCAAAAACTACATACTCAGATCTTCACCAAACTTTGCAGGGATACATTGGATGTCAAGACACGTGGAAAAAACGTACAAAACAAGAGATTGGAGACATCAAGATTTTCGACGAATTTTTTAAGAATTTTCAAATTTTCAGAAAGGATGTTCCAGATAAGGTCAAAAACGACATACTCAGATCTTCACCAAACTTTGCAGGGATACATTGGAGGTCGAGACACGTGGAAAAAACGTACAAAACAAGAGATTGGAGACATCAAGATTTTGGACGAATTTTTGAAGAATTTTCAAATTTTCTGATAGGAGGTCCCAGATAAGGTCAAAAACTACATACTCAGATCTCCACCAAACATTGCAGGGATACATTGGATGTCAAGTCACGTGGAAAAAACGTACAAAACAAGAGATTGGAGACATCAAGATTTTCGACGAATTTTTGAAGAATTTTCAAATTTTCAGATAGGAGGTTCCAGATAAGGTCAAAAACTACATACTCAGATCTTCACCAAACGTTGCAGGGATACTTTGCATGTCAAGACACGTGGAAAAAACGTACAAAACAAGAGATTGGAGACATCAAGATTTTCGACGAATATTTTAAGAATTTTCAAATTTTCAGATGGGAGGTTCCAGATAAGGTCAAAAACGACATACTCAGATCTTCACCAAACTTTGCATGGATACATTGGATGTCAAGACACGTGGAAAAAACGTACAAAACAAGAGATTGGGGTCATCAAGATTTTGCACGGATTTTTTAGGAATTTTCAAATTTTCAGATGGGAGGTTCCAGATAAGGTCAAAAACTACATACTCAGATCTTCACCAAACTTTGCAGGGATACATTGGATGTAAAGACACGTGGAAAAAACGTACAAAACAAGAGATTGGAGACATCAAGATTTTGGACGAATTTTTTAAGAATTTTCAAATTTTCAGATAGGAGGTTCCATATAAGGTCAAAAACTACATACTCAGATCTTCACCAAACTTTGCATGGATACATTATGTGTCAAGACACGTGGAAAAAACGTACAAAACAAAAGATTGGAGACATCAAGATTTTGGTCGAATTTTTTAAGAATTTTCAAATTTTCAGATGGGAGGTTCCAGATAAGGTCAAAAACTACATACTCAGATCTTCACCAAACTTTGCAGGGATACATTGGATGTCAAGACACGTGGAAAAAACGTACAAAAAAGAGATTGGAGACATCAAGATTTTGGACGAATTTTTTAACAATTTTCAAATTTTCAGAAAGGATGTTCCAGATAAGGTCAAAAACGACATACTCAGATCTTCACCAAACTTTGCAGGGATACATTGGATATCAAGACACGTGGAAAAAACGTACAAAACAAGAGATTGGAGACATCAAGATTTTGGACGAATTTTTTAAGAATTTTCAAATTTTCAGATAGGAGGTTCCAGATAAGGTCAAAAACTACATACTCAGATCTTCACCAAACTTTGCAGGGATACATTGGATGTCAAGACACGTGGAAAAAACGTACAAAACAAGAGATTGGGGTCATCAAGATTTTGGACGGATTTTTTAGGAATTTTCAAATTTTCAGATGGGAGGTTCCAGATAAGGTCAAAAACTACATACTCAGATCTTCACCAAACATTGCAGGGATACATTAGATGTCAAGACACGTGGAAAAAACGTACAAAACAAGAGATTGGAGACATCTAAATTTTGGACGAATTTTTTAAGAATTCTCAAATTTTCAGAAAGGAGGTTCCATATAAGGTCAAAAACTACATACTCAGATCTTCACCAAACTTTGCAGGGATACTTTGGATGTCAAGACACGTGGAAAAAACGTACAAAACAAGAGATTGGGGTCATCAAGATTTTCGACGAATTTTTTAAGAATTTTCAAATTTTCAGATGGGAGGTTCCAGATAAGGTCAAAAACTACATACTCAGATCTTCACCAAACTTTGCAGGGATCCATTGGAGGTCGAGACACGTGGAAAAAACGTACAAAACAAGAGATTGGAGACATCAAGATTTTGGTCGAATTTTTTAAGAATTTTCAAATTTTCAGATAGGAGGTTCCATATAAGGTCAAAAATTACATACTCAGATCTTCACCAAACTTTGCAGGGATACATTGGATGTCAAGACACGTGGAAAAAACGTACAAAACAAGAGATTGGAGACATCAAGATTTTCGACGAATTTTTTAAGAATTTTCAAATTTTCAGAAAGGATGTTCCAGATAAGGTCAAAAACGACATACTCAGATCTTCACCAAACTTTGCAGGGATCCATTGGAGGTCGAGACACGTGGAAAAAACGTACAAAACAAGAGATTGGAGACATCAAGATTTTGGACGAATTTTTTAAGAATTTTCAAATTTTCAGATAGGAGGTTCCAGATAAGGTCTAAAACTACATACTCAGATCTCCACCAAACATTGCAGGAATACATTGGATGTCAAGACACGTGGAAAAAAACGTACAAAACAAGAGATTGGAGACATCAAGATTTTCGACGAATTTTTGAAGAATTTTCAAATTTTCAGATAGGAGGTTCCAGATAAGGTCAAAAACTACATACTCAGATCTTCACCAAACGTTGCAGGGATACTTTGCATGTCAAGACACGTGGAAAAAACGTACAAAACAAAAGATTGGAGACATCAAGATTTTCGACGAATTTTTTAAGAATTTTCAAATTTTCATTTGGGAGGTTCCAGATAAGGTCAAAAACGACATACTCAGATCTTCACCAAACTTTGCATGGATACATTGGATGTCAAGACACGTGGAAAAAACGTACAAAACAAGAGATTGGAGACATCAAGATTTTGGACGAATTTTTTAAGAATTCTCAAATTTTCAGAAAGGAGGTTCCATATAAGGTCAAAAACTACATACTCAGATCTTCACCAAACTTTGCAGGGATACTTTGGATGTCAAGACACGTGGAAAAAACGTACAAAACAAGAGATTGGGGTCATCAAGATTTTGGACGAATTTTTTAAGAATTTTCAAATTTTCAGATGGGAGGTTCAATATAAGGTCAAAAACTACATACTCAGATCTTCACCAAACTTTGCATGGATACATTGGATGTCAAGACACGTGGAAAAAACATACAAAACATAGGATTCGGAACATCAAGATTTTGGTCGAATTTTTTAAGAATTTTCAAATTTTCAGATAGGAGGTTCCATATAAGGTCAAAAACTACATACTCAGATCTTCACCAAACATTGCAGGAATACATTGGATGTCAAGACACGTGGAAAAAACGCACAAAACAAAAGATTGGAGACATCAAGATTTTGGTCGAATTGTTTAAGAATTTTCAAATTTTCAGATGGGAGGTTCCAGATAAGGTCAAAAACTACATACTCAGATCTTCACCAAACTTTGCAGGGATACATTGGATGTCAAGACACGTGGAAAAAACGTACAAAAAAGAGATTGGAGACATCAAGATTTTGGACGAATTTTTTAACAATTTTCAAATTTTCAGAAAGGATGTTCCAGATAAGGTCAAAAACGACATACTCAGATCTTCACCAAACTTTGCAGGGATTCATTGGATATCAAGACACGTGGAAAAAACGTACAAAACAAGAGATTGGAGACATCAAGATTTTGGACGAATTTTTTAAGAATTTTCAAATTTTCAGATAGGAGGTTCCAGATAAGGTCAAAAACTACATACTCAGATCTTCACCAAACTTTGCAGGGATACATTGGATGTCAAGACACGTGGAAAAAACGTACAAAACAAGAGATTGGGGTCATCAAGATTTTGGACGGATTTTTTAGGAATTTTCAAATTTTCAGATGGGAGGTTCCAGATAAGGTCAAAAACTACATACTCAGATCTTCACCAAACATTGCAGGGATACATTGGATGTCAACACACGTGGAAAAAACGTACAAAACAAGAGATTGGAGACATCAAAATTTTGGACGAATTTTTTAAGAATTTTCAAATTTTCAGATAGGAGGTTCCAGATGAGGTCAAAAACTACATACTCAGATCTTCACCAAACTTTGCAGGAATACTTTGCATGTCAAGACACGTGGAAAAAACGTACAAAACAAGAGATCGGAGACATCAAGATTTTGGACGAATTTTTTAAGAATTTTCAAATTTTCAGATAGGAGGTTCCAGATAAGGTCTAAAACTACATACTCAGATCTCCACCAAACATTGCAGGAATACATTGGATGTCAAGACACGTGGAAAAAAACGTACAAAACAAGAGATTGGAGACATCAAGATTTTCGACGAATTTTTGAAGAATTTTCAAATTTTCAGATAGGAGGTTCCAGATAAGGTCAAAAACTACATACTCAGATCTTCACCAAACGTTGCAGGGATACTTTGCATGTCAAGACACGTGGAAAAAACGTACAAAACAAAAGATTGGAGACATCAAGATTTTCGACGAATTTTTTAAGAATTTTCAAATTTTCATTTGGGAGGTTCCAGATAAGGTCAAAAACGACATACTCAGATCTTCACCAAACTTTGCATGGATACATTGGATGTCAAGACACGTGGAAAAAACGTACAAAACAAGAGATTGGAGACATCAAGATTTTGGACGAATTTTTTAAGAATTCTCAAATTTTCAGAAAGGAGGTTCCATATAAGGTCAAAAACTACATACTCAGATCTTCACCAAACTTTGCAGGGATACTTTGGATGTCAAGACACGTGGAAAAAACGTACAAAACAAGAGATTGGGGTCATCAAGATTTTGGACGAATTTTTTAAGAATTTTCAAATTTTCAGATGGGAGGTTCAATATAAGGTCAAAAACTACATACTCAGATCTTCACCAAACTTTGCATGGATACATTGGATGTCAAGACACGTGGAAAAAACATACAAAACATAGGATTCGGAACATCAAGATTTTGGTCGAATTTTTTAAGAATTTTCAAATTTTCAGATAGGAGGTTCCATATAAGGTCAAAAACTACATACTCAGATCTTCACCAAACATTGCAGGAATACATTGGATGTCAAGACACGTGGAAAAAACGCACAAAACAAAAGATTGGAGACATCAAGATTTTGGTCGAATTTTTTAAGAATTTTCAAATTTTCAGATGGGAGGTTCCAGATAAGGTCAAAAACTACATACTCAGATCTTCACCAAACTTTGCAGGGATACATTGGATGTCAAGACACGTGGAAAAAACGTACAAAAAAGAGATTGGAGACATCAAGATTTTGGACGAATTTTTTAACAATTTTCAAATTTTCAGAAAGGATGTTCCAGATAAGGTCAAAAACGACATACTCAGATCTTCACCAAACTTTGCAGGGATACATTGGATATCAAGACACGTGGAAAAAACGTACAAAACAAGAGATTGGAGACATCAAGATTTTGGACGAATTTTTTAAGAATTTTCAAATTTTCAGATAGGAGGTTCCAGATAAGGTCAAAAACTACATACTCAGATCTTCACCAAACTTTGCAGGGATACATTGGATGTCAAGACACGTGGAAAAAACGTACAAAACAAGAGATTGGGGTCATCAAGATTTTGGACGGATTTTTTAGGAATTTTCAAATTTTCAGATGGGAGGTTCCAGATAAGGTCAAAAACTACATACTCAGATCTTCACCAAACATTGCAGGGATACATTGGATGTCAACACACGTGGAAAAAACGTACAAAACAAGAGATTGGAGACATCAAAATTTTGGACGAATTTTTTAAGAATTTTCAAATTTTCAGATAGGAGGTTCCAGATGAGGTCAAAAACTACATACTCAGATCTTCACCAAACTTTGCAGGAATACTTTGCATGTCAAGACACGTGGAAAAAACGTACAAAACAAGAGATCGGAGACATCAAGATTTTCGACGAATTTTTTAAGAATTTTCAAATTTTCAGATGGGAGGTTCCAGATAAGGTCAAAAACGACATACTCAGATCTTCACCAAACTTTGCATGGATACATTGGATGTCAAGACACGTGGAAAAAACATACAAAACATAGGATTGGTGACATCAAGATTTTGGACGAATTTTTTAAGAATTTTCAAATTTTCAGATAGGAGGTTTCATATAAGGTCAAAAACTACATACTCAGATCTTCACCAAACTTTGCAGGGATACATTGGATGTCAAGACACGTGGAAAAAACGTACAAAACAAGAGATTGGAGACATCAAGATTATGGACGAATTTTTTGAGAATTTTCAAATTTTCAGAAAGGAGGTTCCAGATAAGGTCTAAAACTACATACTCAGATCTCCACCAAACATTGCAGGAATACATTGGATGTCAAGACACGTGGAAAAAAACGTACAAAACAAGAGATTGGAGACATCAAGATTTTCGACGAATTTTTGAAGAATTTTCAAATTTTCAGATAGGAGGTTCCAGATAAGGTCAAAAACTACATACTCAGATCTTCACCAAACGTTGCAGGGATACTTTGCATGTCAAGACACGTGGAAAAAACGTACAAAACAAAAGATTGGAGACATCAAGATTTTCGACGAATTTTTTAAGAATTTTCAAATTTTCATTTGGGAGGTTCCAGATAAGGTCAAAAACGACATACTCAGATCTTCACCAAACTTTGCATGGATACATTGGATGTCAAGACACGTGGAAAAAACGTACAAAACAAGAGATTGGAGACATCAAGATTTTGGACGAATTTTTTAAGAATTCTCAAATTTTCAGAAAGGAGGTTCCATATAAGGTCAAAAACTACATACTCAGATCTTCACCAAACTTTGCAGGGATACTTTGGATGTCAAGACACGTGGAAAAAACGTACAAAACAAGAGATTGGGGTCATCAAGATTTTGGACGAATTTTTTAAGAATTTTCAAATTTTCAGATGGGAGGTTCAATATAAGGTCAAAAACTACATACTCAGATCTTCACCAAACTTTGCATGGATACATTGGATGTCAAGACACGTGTAAAAAACATACAAAACATAGGATTCGGAACATCAAGATTTTGGTCGAATTTTTTAAGAATTTTCAAATTTTCAGATAGGAGGTTCCATATAAGGTCAAAAACTACATACTCAGATCTTCACCAAACATTGCAGGAATACATTGGATGTCAAGACACGAGGAAAAAACGCACAAAACAAAAGATTGGAGACATCAAGATTTTGGTCGAATTTTTTAAGAATTTTCAAATTTTCAGATAGGAGGTTCCAGATAAGGTCAAAAACTACATACTCAGATCTTCACCAAACTTTGCAGGGATACATTGGATGTCAAGACACGTGGAAAAAACGTACAAAAAAGAGATTGGAGACATCAAGATTTTGGACGAATTTTTTAACAATTTTCAAATTTTCAGAAAGGATGTTCCAGATAAGGTCAAAAACGACATACTCAGATCTTCACCAAACTTTGCAGGGATACATTGGATATCAAGACACGTGGAAAAAACGTACAAAACAAGAGATTGGAGACATCAAGATTTTGGACGAATTTTTTAAGAATTTTCAAATTTTCAGATAGGAGGTTCCAGATAAGGTCAAAAACTACATACTCAGATCTTCACCAAACTTTGCAGGGATACATTGGATGTCAAGACACGTGGAAAAAACGTACAAAACAAGAGATTGGGGTCATCAAGATTTTGGACGGATTTTTTAGGAATTTTCAAATTTTCAGATGGGAGGTTCCAGATAAGGTCAAAAACTACATACTCAGATCTTCACCAAACATTGCAGGGATACATTGGATGTCAACACACGTGGAAAAAACGTACAAAACAAGAGATTGGAGACATCAAAATTTTGGACGAATTTTTTAAGAATTTTCAAATTTTCAGATAGGAGGTTCCAGATGAGGTCAAAAACTACATACTCAGATCTTCACCAAACTTTGCAGGAATACTTTGCATGTCAAGACACGTGGAAAAAACGTACAAAACAAGAGATCGGAGACATCAAGATTTTCGACGAATTTTTTAAGAATTTTCAAATTTTCAGATGGGAGGTTCCAGATAAGGTCAAAAACGACATACTCAGATCTTCACCAAACTTTGCATGGATACATTGGATGTCAAGACACGTGGAAAAAACATACAAAACATAGGATTGGTGACATCAAGATTTTGGAAGAATTTTTTAAGAATTTTCAAATTTTCAGATAGGAGGTTTCATATAAGGTCAAAAACTACATACTCAGATCTTCACCAAACTTTGCAGGGATACATTGGATGTCAAGACACGTGGAAAAAACGTACAAAACAAGAGATTGGAGACATCAAGATTATGGACGAATTTTTTGAGAATTTTCAAATTTTCAGAAAGGAGGTTCCATATAAGGTCAAAAACTACATACTCAGATCTTCACCAAACTTTGCAGGGATACATTGGATGTCAAGACACGTGGAAAAAACGTACAAAACAAGAGATTGGAGACATCAAGATTTTCGACGAATTTTTTAAGAATTTTCAAATTTTCAGAAAGGATGTTCCAGATAAGGTCAAAAACGACATACTCAGATCTTCACCAAACTTTGCAGGGATACATTGGAGGTCGAGACACGTGGAAAAAACGTACAAAACAAGAGATTGGAGACATCAAGATTTTCGACGAATTTTTGAAGAATTTTCAAATTTTCTGATAGGAGGTCCCAGATAAGGTCAAAAACTACATACTCAGATCTCCACCAAACATTGCAGGGATACATTGGATGTCAAGACACGTGGAAAAAACGTACAAAACAAGAGATTGGAGACATCAAGATTTTCGACGAATTTTTGAAGAATTTTCAAATTTTCAGATAGGAGGTTCCAGATAAGGTCAAAAACTACATACTCAGATCTTCACCAAACGTTGCAGGGATACTTTGCATGTCAAGACACGTGGAAAAAACGTACAAAACAAGAGATTGGAGACATCAAGATTTTCGAAGAATTTTTGAAGAATTTTCAAATTTTCAGATAGGAGGTTCCAGATAAGGTCAAAAACTACATACTCAGATCTTCACCAAACGTTGCAGTCATACTTTGCATGTCAAGACACGTGGAAAAAACGTACAAAACAAAAGATTGGAGACATCAAGATTTTCGACGAATTTTTTAAGAATTTTCAAATTTTCAGATGGGAGGTTCCAGATAAGGTCAAAAACGACATACTCAGATCTTCACCAAACTTTGCATGGATACATTGGATGTCAAGACACGTGGAAAAAACGTACAAAACAAGAGATTGGAGACATCAAGATTTTGGACGAATTTTTTAAGAATTCTCAAATTTTCAGAAAGGAGGTTCCATATAAGGTCAAAAACTACATACTCAGATCTACACCAAACTTTGCATGGATACATTGGATGTCAAGACACGTGGAAAAAACATACAAAACATAGGATTCGGAACATCAAGATTTTGGTCGAATTTTTTAAGAATTTTCAAATTTTCAGATAGGAGGTTCCATATAAGGTCAAAAACTACATACTCAGATCTTCACCAAACATTGCAGGAATACATTGGATGTCAAGACACGTGGAAAAAACGTACAAAACAAGAGATTGGGGTCATCAAGATTTTGCACGGATTTTTTAGGAATTTTCAAATTTTCAGATGGGAGGTTCCAGATAAGGTCAAAAACTACATACTCAGATCTTCACCAAACTTTGCAGGGATACATTGGATGTCAAGACACGTGGAAAAAACGTACAAAACAAGAGATTGGAGACATCAAGATTTTGGTCGAATTTTTTAAGAATTTTCAAATTTTCAGATGGGAGGTTCCAGATAAGGTCAAAAACTACATACTCAGATCTTCACCAAACTTTGCAGGGATACATTGGATGTCAAGACACGTGGAAAAAACGTACAAAACAAGAGATAGGAGACATCAAGATTTTGGACGAATTTTTTAACAATTTTCAAATTTTCAGAAAGGATGTTCCAGATAAGGTCAAAAACAACATACTCAGATCTTCACCAAACTTTGCAGGGATACATTGGATGTCAAGACACGTGGAAAAAACGTACAAAACAAGAGATTGGAGACATCAAGATTTTGGACGAATTTTTTAAGAATTTTCAAATTTTCAGATAGGAGGTTCCATATAAGGTCAAAAACTACATACTCAGATCTTCACCAAACTTTGCATGGATACATTATGTGTCAAGACACGTGGAAAAAACGTACAAAACAAAAGATTGGAGACATCAAGATTTTGGTCGAATTTTTTAAGAATTTTCAAATTTTCAGATGGGAGGTTCCAGATAAGGTCAAAAACTACATACTCAGATCTTCACCAAACTTTGCAGGGATACATTGGATGTCAAGACACGTGGAAAAAACGTACAAAACAAGAGATTGGAGACATCAAGATTTTGGACGAATTTTTTAAGAATTTTTAAATTTTCAGATAGGAGGTTCCATATAAGGTCAAAAACTACATACTCAGATCTTCACCAAACTTTGCATGGATACATTATGTGTCAAGACACGTGGAAAAAACGTACAAAACAAAAGATTGGAGACATCAAGATTTTGGTCGAATTTTTTAAGAATTTTCAAATTTTCAGATGGGAGGTTCCAGATAAGGTCAAAAACTACATACTCAGATCTTCACCAAACTTTGCAGGGATACATTGGATGTCAAGACACGTGGAAAAAACGTACAAAACAAGAGATAGGAGACATCAAGATTTTGGACGAATTTTTTAACAATTTTCAAATTTTCAGAAAGGATGTTCCAGATAAGGTCAAAAACAACATACTCAGATCTTCACCAAACTTTGCAGGGATACATTGGATATCAAGACACGTGGAAAAAACGTACAAAACAAGAGATTGGAGACATCAAGATTTTGGACGAATTTTTTAAGAATTTTCAAATTTTCAGATAGGAGGTTCCAGATAAGATCAAAAACTACATACTCAGATCTTCACCAAACTTTGCAGGGATACATTGGATGTCAAGACACGTGGAAAAAAGTACAAAACAAGAGATTGGGGTCATCAAGATTTTGGACGGATTTTTTAGGAATTTTCAAATTTTCAGATGGGAGGTTCCAGATAAGGTCAAAAACTACATACTCAGATCTTCACCAAACATTGCAGGGATACATTGGATGTCAAGACACGTGGAAAAAACGTACAAAACAAGAGATTGGAGATATCAAGATTTTGGACGAATTTTTTAAGAATTTTCAAATTTTCAGATAGGAGGTTCCAGATGAGGTCAAAAACTACATACTCAGATCTTCACCAAACTTTGCAGGAATACTTTGCATGTCAAGACACGTGGAAAAAACGTACAAAACAAGAGATCGGAGACATCAAGATTTTCGACGAATTTTTTAAGAATTTTCAAATTTTCAGATGGGAGGTTCCAGATAAGGTCAAAAACGACATACTCAGATCTTCACCAAACTTTGCAGGGATCCATTGGAGGTCGAGACACGTGGAAAAAACGTACAAAACAAGAGATTGGAGACATCAAGATTTTGGACGAATTTTTTAAGAATTTTCAAATTTTCAGATAGGAGGTTCCATATAAGGTCAAAAACTACATACTCAGATCTTCACCAAACTTTGCAGGGATACATTGGATGTCAAGACACGTGGAAAAAACGTACAAAACAAGAGATTGGAGACATCAAGATTTTCGACGAATTTTTTAAGAATTTTCAAATTTTCAGAAAGGATGTTCCAGATAAGGTCAAAAACGACATACTCAGATCTTCACCAAACTTTGCAGGGATCCATTGGAGGTCGAGACACGTGGAAAAAACGTACAAAACAAGAGATTGGAGACATCAAGATTTTGGACGAATTTTTGAAGAATTTTCAAATTTTCAGATAGGAGGTTCCAGTTAAGGTCTAAAACTACATACTCAGATCTCCACCAAACATTGCAGGAATACATTGGATGTCAAGACACGTGGAAAAAACGTACAAAACAAGAGATTGGAGACATCAAGATTTTCGACGAATTTTTGAAGAATTTTCAAATTTTCAGATAGGAGGTTCCAGATAAGGTCAAAAACTACACACTCAGATCTTCACCAAACGTTGCAGGGATACTTTGCATGTCAAGACACGTGGAAAAAACGTACAAAACAAAAGATTGGAGACATCAAGATTTTCGACGAATTTTTTAAGAATTTTCAAATTTTCAGATGGGAGGTTCCAGATAAGGTCAAAAACGACATACTCAGATCTTCACCAAACTTTGCATGGATACATTGGATGTCAAGACACGTGGAAAAAACGTACAAAACAAGAGATTGGAGACATCAAGATTTTGGACGAATTTTTTAAGAATTCTCAAATTTTCAGAAAGGAGGTTCCATATAAGGTCAAAAACTACATACTCAGATCTTCACCAAACTTTGCAGGGATACTTTGGATGTCAAGACACGTGGAAAAAACGTACAAAACAAGAGATTGGGGTCATCAAGATTTTGGACGAATTTTTTAAGAATTTTCAAATTTTCAATTGGGAGGTTCAATATAAGGTCAAAAACTACATACTCAGATCTTCACCAAACTTTGCATGGATACATTGGATGTCAAGACACGTGGAAAAAACATACAAAACATAGGATTCGGAACATCAAGATTTTGGTCGAATTTTTTAAGAATTTTCAAATTTTCAGATAGGAGGTTCCATATAAGGTCAAAAACTACATACTCAGATCTTCACCAAACATTGCAGGAATACATTGGATGTCAAGACACGTGGAAAAAACGTACAAAACAAGAGATTGGGGTCATCAAGATTTTGCACGGATTTTTTAGGAATTTTCAAATTTTCAGATGGGAGGTTCCAGATAAGGTCAAAAACTACATACTCAGATCTTCACCAAACTTTGCAGGGATACAATGGATGTCAAGACACGTGGAAAAAACGTACAAAACAAGAGATTGGAGACATCAAGATTTTGGACGAATTTTTTAAGAATTTTCAAATTTTCAGATAGGAGGTTCCATATAAGGTCAAAAACTACATACTCAGATCTTCACCAAACTTTGCATGGATACATTATGTGTCAAGACACGTGGAAAAAACGTACAAAACAAAAGATTGGAGACATCAAGATTTTGGTCGAATTTTTTAAGAATTTTCAAATTTTCAGATGGGAGGTTCCAGATAAGGTCAAAAACTACATACTCAGATCTTCACCAAACTTTGCAGGGATACATTGGATGTCAAGACACGTGGAAAAAACGTACAAAAAAGAGATTGGAGACATCAAGATTTTGGACGAATTTTTTAACAATTTTCAAATTTTCAGAAAGGATGTTCCAGATAAGGTCAAAAACGACATACTCAGATCTTCACCAAACTTTGCAGGGATACATTGGATATCAAGACACGTGGAAAAAACGTACAAAACAAGAGATTGGAGACATCAAGATTTTGGACGAATTTTTTAAGAATTTTCAAATTTTCAGATAGGAGGTTCCAGATAAGGTCAAAAACTACATACTCAGATCTTCACCAAACTTTGCAGGGATACATTGGATGTCAAGACACGTGGAAAAAACGTACAAAACAAGAGATTGGGGTCATCAAGATTTTGGACGGATTTTTTAGGAATTTTCAAATTTTCAGATGGGAGGTTCCAGATAAGGTCAAAAACTACATACTCAGATCTTCACCAAACATTGCAGGGATACATTGGATGTCAAGACACGTGGAAAAAACGTACAAAACAAGAGATTGGAGACATCAAAATTTTGGACGAATTTTTTAAGAATTTTCAAATTTTCAGATAGGAGGTTCCAGATGAGGTCAAAAACTACATACTCAGATCTTCACCAAACTTTGCAGGAATACTTTGCATGTCAAGACACGTGGAAAAAACGTACAAAACAAGAGATCGGAGACATCAAGATTTTCGACGAATTTTTTAAGAATTTTCAAATTTTCAGATGGGAGGTTCCAGATAAGGTCAAAAACGACATACTCAGATCTTCACCAAACTTTGCATGGATACATTGGATGTCAAGACACGTGGAAAAAACATACAAAACATAGGATTGGTGACATCAAGATTTTGGACGAATTTTTTAAGAATTTTCAAATTTTCAGATAGGAGGTTCCATATAAGGTCAAAAACTACATACTCAGATCTTCACCAAACTTTGCAGGGATACATTGGATGTCAAGACACGTGGAAAAAACGTACAAAACAAGAGATTGGAGACATCAAGATTATGGACGAATTTTTTGAGAATTTTCAAATTTTCAGAAAGGAGGTTCCATATAAGGTCAAAAACTACATACTCAGATCTTCACCAAACTTTGCTGGGATACATTGGATGTCAAGACACGTGGAAAAAACGTACAAAACAAGAGATTGGAGACATCAAGATTTTCGACGAATTTTTTAAGAATTTTCAAATTTTCAGAAAGGATGTTCCAGATAAGGTCAAAAACGACATACTCAGATCTTCACCAAACTTTGCAGGGATACATTGGATGTCGAGACACGTGGAAAAAACGTACAAAACAAGAGATTGGAGACATCAAGATTTTGGACGAATTTTTGAAGAATTTTCAAATTTTCTGATAGGAGGTCCCAGATAAGGTCAAAAACTACATACTCAGATCTCCACCAAACATTGCAGGGATACATTGGATGTCAAGACACGTGGAAAAAACGTACAAAACAAGAGATTGGAGACATCAAGATTTTCGACGAATTTTTGAAGAATTTTCAAATTTTCAGATATTAGGTTCCAGATAAGGTCAAAAACTACATACTCAGATCTTCACCAAACGTTGCAGGGATACTTTGCATGTCAAGACACGTGGAAAAAACGCACAAAACAAGAGATTGGAGACATCAAGATTTTCGACGAATTTTTTAAGAATTTTCAAATTTTCAGATGGGAGGTTCCAGATAAGGTCAAAAACGACATACTCAGATCTTCACCAAACTTTGCATGGATACATTGGATGTCAAGACACGTGGAAAAAACGTACAAAACAAGAGATTGGGGTCATCAAGATTTTGCACGGATTTTTTAGGAATTTTCAAATTTTCAGATGGGAAGTTCCAGATAAGGTCAAAAACTACATACTCAGATCTTCACCAAACTTTGCAGGGATACATTGGATGTCAAGACACGTGGAAAAAACGTACAAAACAAGAGATTGGAGACATCAAGATTTTGGACGAATTTTTTAAGAATTTTCAAATTTTCAGATAGGAGGTTCCATATAAGGTCAAAAACTACATACTCAGATCTTCACCAAACTTTGCATGGATACATTATGTGTCAAGACACGTGGAAAAAACGTACAAAACAAAAGATTGGAGACATCAAGATTTTGGTCGAATTTTTTAAGAATTTTCAAATTTTCAGATGGGAGGTTCCAGATAAGGTCAAAAACTACATACTCAGATCTTCACCAAACTTTGCAGGGATACATTGGATGTCAAGACACGTGGAAAAAACGTACAAAAAAGAGATTGGAGACATCAAGATTTTGGACGAATTTTTTAACAATTTTCAAATTTTCAGAAAGGATGTTCCAGATAAGGTCAAAAACGACATACTCAGATCTTCACCAAACTTTGCAGGGATACATTGGATATCAAGACACGTGGAAAAAACGTACAAAACAAGAGATTGGAGACATCAAGATTTTGGACGAATTTTTTAAGAATTTTCAAATTTTCAGATGGGAGGTTCCAGATAAGGTCAAAAACTACATACTCAGATCTTCACCAAACTTTGCAGGGATACATTGGATGTCAAGACACGTGGAAAAAACGTACAAAACAAGAGATTGGGGTCATCAAGATTTTGGACGGATTTTTTAGGAATTTTCAAATTTTCAGATGGGAGGTTCCAGATAAGGTCAAAAACTACATACTCAGATCTTCACCAAACATTGCAGGGATACATTGGATGTCAAGACACGTGGAAAAAACGTACAAAACAAGAGATTGGAGACATCAAAATTTTGGACGAATTTTTTAAGAATTTTCAAATTTTCAGATAGGAGGTTCCAGATGAGGTCAAAAACTACATACTCAGATCTTCACCAAACTTTGCAGGAATACTTTGCATGTCAAGACACGTGGAAAAAACGTACAAAACAAGAGATCGGAGACATCAAGATTTTCGACGAATTTTTTAAGAATTTTCAAATTTTCAGATGGGAGGTTCAAGATAAGGTCAAAAACGACATACTCAGATCTTCACCAAACTTTGCATGGATACATTGGATGTCAAGACACGTGGAAAAAACATACAAAACATAGGATTGGTGACATCAAGATTTTGGAAGAATTTTTTAAGAATTTTCAAATTTTCAGATAGGAGGTTCCATATAAGGTCAAAAACTACATACTCAGATCTTCACCAAACTTTGCAGGGATACATTGGAGGTCGAGACACGTGGAAAAAAAGTACAAAACAAGAGATTGGGGTCATCAAGATTTTGGACGGATTTTTTAGGAATTTTCAAATTTTCAGATGGGAGGTTCCAGATAAGGTCAAAAACTACATACTCAGATCTTCACCAAACATTGCAGGGATACATTGGATGTCAAGACACGTGGAAAAAACGTACAAAACAAGAGATTGGAGACATCAAGATTTTGGACGAATTTTTTAAGGATTTTCAAATTTTCAGATAGGAGGTTCCAGATGAGGTCAAAAACTACATACTCAGATCTTCACCAAACTTTGCAGGAATACTTTGCATGTCAAGACACGTGGAAAAAACGTACAAAACAAGAGATCGGAGACATCAAGATTTTCGACGAATTTTTTAAGAATTTTCAAATTTTCAGATGGGAGGTTCCAGATAAGGTCAAAAACGACATACTCAGATCTTCACCAAACTTTGCAGGGATCCATTGGAGGTCGAGACACGTGGAAAAAACGTACAAAACAAGAGATTGGAGACATCAAGATTTTGGACGAATTTTTTAAGAATTTTCAAATTTTCAGATAGGAGGTTCCATATAAGGTCAAAAACTACATACTCAGATCTTCACCAAACTTTGCAGGGATACATTGGATGTCAAGACACGTGGAAAAAACTTACAAAACAAGAGATTGGAGACATCAAGATTTTCGACGAATTTTTTAAGAATTTTCAAATTTTCAGAAAGGATGTTCCAGATAAGGTCTAAAACGACATACTCAGATCTTCACCAAACTTTGCAGGGATCCATTGGAGGTCGAGACACGTGGAAAAAACGTACAAAACAAGAGATTGGAGACATCAAGATTTTGGACGAATTTTTGAAGAATTTTCAAATTTTCAGATAGGAGGTTCCATATAAGGTCAAAAACTACATACTCAGATCTTCACCAAACTTTGCATGGATACATTGGATGTCAAGACACGTGGAAAAAACGTACAAAACAAGAGATTGGAGACATCAAGATTTTGGACGAATTTTTTAAGAATTCTCAAATTTTCAGAAAGGAGGTTCCATATAAGGTCAAAAACTACATACTCAGATCTTCACCAAACTTTGCAGGGATACTTTGGATGTCAAGACACGTGGAAAAAACGTACAAAACAAGAGATTGGGGTCATCAAGATTTTGGACGAATTTTTTAAGAATTTTCAAATTTTCAGATGGGAGGTTCAATATAAGGTCAAAAACTACATACTCAGATCTTCACCAAACTTTGCATGGATACATTGGATGTCAAGACACGTGGAAAAAACATACAAAACATAGGATTCGGAACATCAAGATTTTGGTCGAATTTTTTAAGAATTTTCAAATTTTCAGATAGGAGGTTGCATATAAGGTCAAAAACTACATACTCAGATCTTCACCAAACATTGCAGGAATACATTGGATGTCAAGACACGTGGAAAAAACGTACAAAACAAGAGATTGGGGTCATCAAGATTTTGCACGGATTTTTTAGGAATTTTCAAATTTTCAGATGGGAGGTTCCAGATAAGGTCAAAAACTACATACTCAGATCTTCACCAAACTTTGCAGGGATACATTGGATGTCAAGACACGTGGAAAAAACGTACAAAACAAGAGATTGGAGACATCAAGATTTTGGACGAATTTTTTAAGAATTTTCAAATTTTCAGATAGGAGGTTCCATATAAGGTCAAAAACTACATACTCAGATCTTCACCAAACTTTGCATGGATACATTATGTGTCAAGACACGTGGAAAAAACGTACAAAACAAAAGATTGGAGACATCAAGATTTTGGTCGAATTTTTTAAGAATTTTCAAATTTTCAGATGGGAGGTTCCAGATAAGGTCAAAAACTACATACTCAGATCTTCACCAAACTTTGCAGGGATACATTGGATGTCAAGACACGTGGAAAAAACGTACAAAACAAGAGATTGGAGACATCAAGATTTTGGACGAATTTTTTAAGAATTTTTAAATTTTCAGATAGGAGGTTCCATATAAGGTCAAAAACTACATACTCAGATCTTCACCAAACTTTGCATGGATACATTATGTGTCAAGACACGTGGAAAAAAACGTACAAAACAAGAGATTGGAGACATCAAGATATTGGTCGAATTTTTTAAGAATTTTCAAATTTTCAGATGGGAGGTTCCAGATAAGGTCAAAAACTACATACTCAGATCTTCACCAAACTTTGCAGGGATACATTGGATGTCAAGACACGTGGAAAAAACGTACAAAACAAGAGATAGGAGACATCAAGATTTTGGACGAATTTTTTAACAATTTTCAAATTTTCAGAAAGGATGTTCCAGATAAGGTCAAAAACAACATACTCAGATCTTCACCAAACTTTGCAGGGATACATTGGATATCAAGACACGTGGAAAAAACGTACAAAACAAGAGATTGGAGACATCAAGATTTTGGACGAATTTTTTAAGAATTTTCAAATTTTCAGATAGGAGGTTCCAGATAAGATCAAAAACTACATACTCAGATCTTCACCAAACTTTGCAGGGATACATTGGATGTCAAGACACGTGGAAAAAAAGTACAAAACAAGAGATTGGGGTCATCAAGATTTTGGACGGATTTTTTAAGAATTTTCAAATTTTCAGATGGGAGGTTCCAGATAAGGTCAAAAACTACATACTCAGATCTTCACCAAACATTGCAGGGATACATTGGATGTCAAGCCACGTGGAAAAAACGTACAAAACAAGAGATTGGAGACATCAAGATTTTGGACGATTTTTTTAAGAATTTTCAAATTTTCAGATAGGAGGTTCCAGATGAGGTCAAAAACTACATAGTCAGATCTTCACCAAACTTTGCAGGAATACTTTGCATGTCAAGACACGTGGAAAAAACGTACAAAACAAGAGATCGGAGACATCAAGATTTTCGACGAATTTTTTAAGAATTTTCAAATTTTCAGATGGGAGGTTCCAGATAAGGTCAAAAACGACATACTCAGATCTTCACCAAACTTTGCAGGGATCCATTGGAGGTCGAGACACGTGGAAAAAACGTACAAAACAAGAGATTGGAGACATCAAGATTTTGGACGAATTTTTTAAGAATTTTCAAATTTTCAGATAGGAGGTTCCATATAAGGTCAAAAACTACATACTCAGATCTTCACCAAACTTTGCAGGGATACATTGGATGTCAAGACACGTGGAAAAAACGTACAAAACAAGAGATTGGAGACATCAAGATTTTCGACGAATTTTTTAAGAATTTTCAAATTTTCAGAAAGGATGTTCCAGATAAGGTCAAAAACGACATACTCAGATCTTCACCAAACTTTGCAGGGATCCATTGGAGGTCGAGACACGTGGAAAAAACGTACAAAACAAGAGATTGGAGACATCAAGATTTTGGACGAATTTTTGAAGAATTTTCAAATTTTCAGATAGGAGGTTCCAGATAAGGTCTAAAACTACATACTCAGATCTCCACCAAACATTGCAGGAATACATTGGATGTCAAGACACGTGGAAAAAACGTACAAAACAAGAGATTGGAGACATCAAGATTTTCGGCGAATTTTTGAAGAATTTTCAAATTTTCAGATAGGAGGTTCCAGATAAGGTCAAAAACTACATACTCAGATCTTCACCAAACGTTGCAGGGATACTTTGCATGTCAAGACACGTGGAAAAAACGTACAAAACAAAAGATTGGAGACATCAAGATTTTCGACGAATTTTTTAAGAATTTTCAAATTTTCAGATGGGAGGTTCCAGATAAGGTCAAAAACGACATACTCAGATCTTCACCAAACTTTGCATGGATACATTGGATGTCAAGACACGTGGAAAAAACGTACAAAACAAGAGATTGGAGACATCAAGATTTTGGACGAATTTTTTAAGAATTCTCAAATTTTCAGAAAGGAGGATCCATATAAGGTCAAAAACTACATACTCAGATCTTCACCAAACTTTGCAGGGATACTTTGGATGTCAAGACACATGGAAAAAACGTACAAAACAAGAGATTGGGGTCATCAAGATTTTGGACGAATTTTTTAAGAATTTTCAAATTTTCAGATGGGAGGTTCAATATAAGGTCAAAAACTACATACTCAGATCTTCACCAAACTTTGCATGGATACATTGGATGTCAAGACACGTGGAAAAAACATACAAAACATAGGATTCGGAACATCAAGATTTTGGTCGAATTTTTTAAGAATTTTCAAATTTTCAGATAGGAGGTTCCATATAAGGTCAAAAACTACATACTCAGATCTTCACCAAACATTGCAGGAATACATTGGATGTCAAGACACGTGGAAAAAACGTACAAAACAAGAGATTGGGGTCATCAAGATTTTGCACGGATTTTTTAGGAATTTTCAAATTTTCAGATGGGAGGTTCCAGATAAGGTCAAAAACTACATACTCAGATCTTCACCAAACTTTGCAGGGATACATTGGATGTCAAGACACGTGGAAAAAACGTACAAAACAAGAGATTGGAGACATCAAGATTTTGGACGAATTTTTTAAGAATTTTCAAATTTTCAGATAGGAGGTTCCATATAAGGTCAAAAACTACATACTCAGATCTTCACCAAACTTTGCATGGATACATTATGTGTCAAGACACGTGGAAAAAACGTACAAAACAAAAGATTGGAGACATCAAGATTTTGGTCGAATTTTTTAAGAATTTTCAAATTTTCAGAAAGGAGGTTCCAGATAAGGTCAAAAACTACATACTCAGATCTTCACCAAACTTTGCAGGAATACTTTGCATGTCAAGACACGTGGAAAAAACGTACAAAACAAGAGATCGGAGACATCAAGATTTTCGACGAATTTTTTAAGAATTTTCAAATTTTCAGATGGGAGGTTCCAGATAAGGTCAAAAACGACATACTCAGATCTTCACCAAACTTTGCAGGGATCCATTGGAGGTCGAGACACGTGGAAAAAACGTACAAAACAAGAGATTGGAGACATCAAGATTTTGGACGAATTTTTTAAGAATTTTCAAATTTTCAGATAGGAGGTTCCATATAAGGTCAAAAACTACATACTCAGATCTTCACCAAACTTTGCAGGGATACATTGGATGTCAAGACACGTGGAAAAAACTTACAAAACAAGAGATTGGAGACATCAAGATTTTCGACGAATTTTTTAAGAATTTTCAAATTTTCAGAAAGGATGTTCCAGATAAGGTCTAAAACGACATACTCAGATCTTCACCAAACTTTGCAGGGATCCATTGGAGGTCGAGACACGTGGAAAAAACGTACAAAACAAGAGATTGGAGACATCAAGATTTTGGACGAATTTTTGAAGAATTTTCAAATTTTCAGATAGGAGGTTCCATATAAGGTCAAAAACTACATACTCAGATCTTCACCAAACTTTGCATGGATACATTGGATGTCAAGACACGTGGAAAAAACGTACAAAACAAGAGATTGGAGACATCAAGATTTTGGTCGAATTTTTTAAGAATTTTCAAATTTTCAGATAGGAGGTTCCATATAAGGTCAAAAACTACATACTCAGATCTTCACCAAACATTGCAGGAATACATTGGATGTCAAGACACGTGGAAAAAACGTACAAAACAAGAGATTGGGGTCATCAAGATTTTGCACGGATTTTTTAGGAATTTTCAAATTTTCAGATGGGAGGTTCCAGATAAGGTCAAAAACTACATACTCAGATCTTCACCAAACTTTGCAGGGATACATTGGATGTCAAGACACGTGGAAAAAACGTACAAAACAAGAGATTGGAGACATCAAGATTTTGGACGAATTTTTTAAGAATTTTCAAATTTTCAGATAGGAGGTTCCATATAAGGTCAAAAACTACATACTCAGATCTTCACCAAACTTTGCATGGATACATTATGTGTCAAGACACGTGGAAAAAACGTACAAAACAAAAGATTGGAGACATCAAGATTTTGGTCGAATTTTTTAAGAATTTTCAAATTTTCAGAAAGGAGGTTCCAGATAAGGTCAAAAACTACATACTCAGATCTTCACCAAACTTTGCAGGAATACTTTGCATGTCAAGACACGTGGAAAAAACGTACAAAACAAGAGATCGGAGACATCAAGATTTTCGACGAATTTTTTAAGAATTTTCAAATTTTCAGATGGGAGGTTCCAGATAAGGTCAAAAACGACATACTCAGATCTTCACCAAACTTTGCAGGGATCCATTGGAGGTCGAGACACGTGGAAAAAACGTACAAAACAAGAGATTGGAGACATCAAGATTTTGGACGAATTTTTTAAGAATTTTCAAATTTTCAGATAGGAGGTTCCATATAAGGTCAAAAACTACATACTCAGATCTTCACCAAACTTTGCAGGGATACATTGGATGTCAAGACACGTGGAAAAAACTTACAAAACAAGAGATTGGAGACATCAAGATTTTCGACGAATTTTTTAAGAATTTTCAAATTTTCAGAAAGGATGTTCCAGATAAGGTCTAAAACGACATACTCAGATCTTCACCAAACTTTGCAGGGATCCATTGGAGGTCGAGACACGTGGAAAAAACGTACAAAACAAGAGATTGGAGACATCAAGATTTTGGACGAATTTTTGAAGAATTTTCAAATTTTCAGATAGGAGGTTCCATATAAGGTCAAAAACTACATACTCAGATCTTCACCAAACTTTGCATGGATACATTGGATGTCAAGACACGTGGAAAAAACGTACAAAACAAGAGATTGGAGACATCAAGATTTTGGACGAATTTTTTAAGAATTCTCAAATTTTCAGAAAGGAGGTTCCATATAAGGTCAAAAACTACATACTCAGATCTTCACCAAACTTTGCAGGGATACTTTGGATGTCAAGACACGTGGAAAAAACGTACAAAACAAGAGATTGGGGTCATCAAGATTTTGGACGAATTTTTTAAGAATTTTCAAATTTTCAGATGGGAGGTTCAATATAAGGTCAAAAACTACATACTCAGATCTTCACCAAACTTTGCATGGATACATTGGATGTCAAGACACGTGGAAAAAACATACAAAACATAGGATTCGGAACATCAAGATTTTGGTCGAATTTTTTAAGAATTTTCAAATTTTCAGATAGGAGGTTGCATATAAGGTCAAAAACTACATACTCAGATCTTCACCAAACATTGCAGGAATACATTGGATGTCAAGACACGTGGAAAAAACGTACAAAACAAGAGATTGGGGTCATCAAGATTTTGCACGGATTTTTTAGGAATTTTCAAATTTTCAGATGGGAGGTTCCAGATAAGGTCAAAAACTACATACTCAGATCTTCACCAAACTTTGCAGGGATACATTGGATGTCAAGACACGTGGAAAAAACGTACAAAACAAGAGATTGGAGACATCAAGATTTTGGACGAATTTTTTAAGAATTTTCAAATTTTCAGATAGGAGGTTCCATATAAGGTCAAAAACTACATACTCAGATCTTCACCAAACTTTGCATGGATACATTATGTGTCAAGACACGTGGAAAAAACGTACAAAACAAAAGATTGGAGACATCAAGATTTTGGTCGAATTTTTTAAGAATTTTCAAATTTTCAGATGGGAGGTTCCAGATAAGGTCAAAAACTACATACTCAGATCTTCACCAAACTTTGCAGGGATACATTGGATGTCAAGACACGTGGAAAAAACGTACAAAACAAGAGATTGGAGACATCAAGATTTTGGACGAATTTTTTAAGAATTTTTAAATTTTCAGATAGGAGGTTCCATATAAGGTCAAAAACTACATACTCAGATCTTCACCAAACTTTGCATGGATACATTATGTGTCAAGACACGTGGAAAAAAACGTACAAAACAAGAGATTGGAGACATCAAGATATTGGTCGAATTTTTTAAGAATTTTCAAATTTTCAGATGGGAGGTTCCAGATAAGGTCAAAAACTACATACTCAGATCTTCACCAAACTTTGCAGGGATACATTGGATGTCAAGACACGTGGAAAAAACGTACAAAACAAGAGATAGGAGACATCAAGATTTTGGACGAATTTTTTAACAATTTTCAAATTTTCAGAAAGGATGTTCCAGATAAGGTCAAAAACAACATACTCAGATCTTCACCAAACTTTGCAGGGATACATTGGATATCAAGACACGTGGAAAAAACGTACAAAACAAGAGATTGGAGACATCAAGATTTTGGACGAATTTTTTAAGAATTTTCAAATTTTCAGATAGGAGGTTCCAGATAAGATCAAAAACTACATACTCAGATCTTCACCAAACTTTGCAGGGATACATTGGATGTCAAGACACGTGGAAAAAAAGTACAAAACAAGAGATTGGGGTCATCAAGATTTTGGACGGATTTTTTAAGAATTTTCAAATTTTCAGATGGGAGGTTCCAGATAAGGTCAAAAACTACATACTCAGATCTTCACCAAACATTGCAGGGATACATTGGATGTCAAGCCACGTGGAAAAAACGTACAAAACAAGAGATTGGAGACATCAAGATTTTGGACGATTTTTTTAAGAATTTTCAAATTTTCAGATAGGAGGTTCCAGATGAGGTCAAAAACTACATAGTCAGATCTTCACCAAACTTTGCAGGAATACTTTGCATGTCAAGACACGTGGAAAAAACGTACAAAACAAGAGATCGGAGACATCAAGATTTTCGACGAATTTTTTAAGAATTTTCAAATTTTCAGATGGGAGGTTCCAGATAAGGTCAAAAACGACATACTCAGATCTTCACCAAACTTTGCAGGGATCCATTGGAGGTCGAGACACGTGGAAAAAACGTACAAAACAAGAGATTGGAGACATCAAGATTTTGGACGAATTTTTTAAGAATTTTCAAATTTTCAGATAGGAGGTTCCATATAAGGTCAAAAACTACATACTCAGATCTTCACCAAACTTTGCAGGGATACATTGGATGTCAAGGCACGTGGAAAAAACGTACAAAACAAGAGATTGGAGACATCAAGATTTTCGACGAATTTTTTAAGAATTTTCAAATTTTCAGAAAGGATGTTCCAGATAAGGTCAAAAACGACATACTCAGATCTTCACCAAACTTTGCAGGGATCCATTGGAGGTCGAGACACGTGGAAAAAACGTACAAAACAAGAGATTGGAGACATCAAGATTTTGGACGAATTTTTGAAGAATTTTCAAATTTTCAGATAGGAGGTTCCAGATAAGGTCTAAAACTACATACTCAGATCTCCACCAAACATTGCAGGAATACATTGGATGTCAAGACACGTGGAAAAAACGTACAAAACAAGAGATTGGAGACATCAAGATTTTCGGCGAATTTTTGAAGAATTTTCAAATTTTCAGATAGGAGGTTCCAGATAAGGTCAAAAACTACATACTCAGATCTTCACCAAACGTTGCAGGGATACTTTGCATGTCAAGACACGTGGAAAAAACGTACAAAACAAAAGATTGGAGACATCAAGATTTTCGACGAATTTTTTAAGAATTTTCAAATTTTCAGATGGGAGGTTCCAGATAAGGTCAAAAACGACATACTCAGATCTTCACCAAACTTTGCATGGATACATTGGATGTCAAGACACGTGGAAAAAACGTACAAAACAAGAGATTGGAGACATCAAGATTTTGGACGAATTTTTTAAGAATTCTCAAATTTTCAGAAAGGAGGATCCATATAAGGTCAAAAACTACATACTCAGATCTTCACCAAACTTTGCAGGGATACTTTGGATGTCAAGACACATGGAAAAAACGTACAAAACAAGAGATTGGGGTCATCAAGATTTTGGACGAATTTTTTAAGAATTTTCAAATTTTCAGATGGGAGGTTCAATATAAGGTCAAAAACTACATACTCAGATCTTCACCAAACTTTGCATGGATACATTGGATGTCAAGACACGTGGAAAAAACATACAAAACATAGGATTCGGAACATCAAGATTTTGGTCGAATTTTTTAAGAATTTTCAAATTTTCAGATAGGAGGTTCCATATAAGGTCAAAAACTACATACTCAGATCTTCACCAAACATTGCAGGAATACATTGGATGTCAAGACACGTGGAAAAAACGTACAAAACAAGAGATTGGGGTCATCAAGATTTTGCACGGATTTTTTAGGAATTTTCAAATTTTCAGATGGGAGGTTCCAGATAAGGTCAAAAACTACATACTCAGATCTTCACCAAACTTTGCAGGGATACATTGGATGTCAAGACACGTGGAAAAAACGTACAAAACAAGAGATTGGAGACATCAAGATTTTGGACGAATTTTTTAAGAATTTTCAAATTTTCAGATAGGAGGTTCCATATAAGGTCAAAAACTACATACTCAGATCTTCACCAAACTTTGCATGGATACATTATGTGTCAAGACACGTGGAAAAAACGTACAAAACAAAAGATTGGAGACATCAAGATTTTGGTCGAATTTTTTAAGAATTTTCAAATTTTCAGAAAGGAGGTTCCAGATAAGGTCAAAAACTACATACTCAGATCTTCACCAAACTTTGCAGGGATACATTGGATGTCAAGACACGTGGAAAAAACGTACAAAAAAGAGATTGGAGACATCAAGATTTTGGACGAATTTTTTAACAATTTTCAAATTTTCAGAAAGGATGTTCCAGATAAGGTCAAAAACGACATACTCAGATCTTCACCAAACTTTGCAGGGATACATTGGATATCAAGACACGTGGAAAAAACGTACAAAACAAGAGATTGGAGACATCAAGATTTTGGACGAATTTTTTAAGAATTTTCAAATTTTCAGATAGGAGGTTCCAGATAAGGTCAAAAACTACATACTCAGATCTTCACCAAACTTTGCAGGGATACATTGGATGTCAAGACACGTGGAAAAAACGTACAAAACAAGAGATTGGGGTCATCAAGATTTTGGACGGATTTTTTAGGAATTTTCAAATTTTCAGATGGGAGGTTCCAGATAAGGTCAAAAACTACATACTCAGATCTTCACCAAACATTGCAGGGATACATTGGATGTCAAGACACGTGGAAAAAACGTACAAAACAAGAGATTGGAGACATCAAAATTTTGGAAGAATTTTTTAAGAATTTTCAAATTTTCAGATAGGAGGTTCCAGATGAGGTCAAAAACTACATACTCAGATCTTCACCAAACTTTGCAGGAATACTTTGCATGTCAAGACACGTGGAAAAAACGTACAAAACAAGAGATCGGAGACATCAAGATTTTCGACGAATTTTTTAAGAATTTTCAAATTTTCAGATGGGAGGTTCCAGATAAGGTCAAAAACGACATACTCAGATCTTCACCAAACTTTGCATGGATACATTGGATGTCAAGACACGTGGAAAAAACATACAAAACATAGGATTGGTGACATCAAGATTTTGGACGAATTTTTTAAAAATTTTCAAATTTTCAGATAGGAGGTTCCATATAAGGTCAAAAACTACATACTCAGATCTTCACCAAACTTTGCAGGGATACATTGGATGTCAAGACACGTGGAAAAAACGTACAAAACAAGAGATTGGAGACATCAAGATTATGGACGAATTTTTTGAGAATTTTCAAATTTTCAGAAAGGAGGTTCCATATAAGGTCAAAAACTACATACTCAGATCTTCACCAAACTTTGCAGGGATACATTGGATGTCAAGACACGTGGAAAAAACGTACAAAACAAGAGATTGGAGACATCAAGATTTTCGACGAATTTTTTAAGAATTTTCAAATTTTCAGAAAGGATGTTCCAGATAAGGTCAAAAACGACATACTCAGATCTTCACCAAACTTTGCAGGGATACATTGGAGGTCGAGACACGTGGAAAAAACGTACAAAACAAGAGATTGGAGACATCAAGATTTTGGACGAATTTTTGAAGAATTTTCAAATTTTCTGATAGGAGGTCCCAGATAAGGTCAAAAACTACATACTCAGATCTCCACCAAACATTGCAGGGATACATTGGATGTCAAGACACGTGGAAAAAACGTACAAAACAAGAGATTGGAGACATCAAGATTTTCGACGAATTTTTGAAGAATTTTCAAATTTTCAGATAGGAGGTTCCAGATAAGGTCAAAAACTACATACTCAGATCTTCACCAAACGTTGCAGGGATACTTTGCATGTCAAGACACGTGGAAAAAACGTACAAAACAAGAGATTGGAGACATCAAGATTTTCGACGAATTTTTTAAGAATTTTCAAATTTTCAGATGGGAGGTTCCAGATAAGGTCAAAAACGACATACTCAGATCTTCACCAAACATTGCATGGATACATTGGATGTCAAGACACGTGGAAAAAACGTACAAAACAAGAGATTGGGGTCATCAAGATTTTGCACGGATTTTTTAGGAATTTTCAAATTTTCAGATGGGAGGTTCCAGATAAGGTCAAAAACTACATACTCAGATCTTCACCAAACTTTGCAGGGATACATTGGATGTCAAGACACGTGGAAAAAACGTACAAAACAAGAGATTGGAGACATCAAGATTTTGGACGAATTTTTTAAGAATTTTCAAATTTTCAGATAGGAGGTTCCATATAAGGTCAAAAACTACATACTCAGATCTTCACCAAACTTTGCATGGATACATTATGTGTCAAAACACGTGGAAAAAACGTACAAAACAAAAGATTGGAGACATCAAGATTTTGGTCGAATTTTTTAAGAATTTTCAAATTTTCAGATGGGAGGTTCCAGATAAGGTCAAAAACTACATACTCAGATCTTCACCAAACTTTGCAGGGATACATTGGATGTCAAGACACGTGGAAAAAACGTACAAAAAAGAGATTGGAGACATCAAGATTTTGGACGAATTTTTTAACAATTTTCAAATTTTCAGAAAGGATGTTCCAGATAAGGTCAAAAACGACATACTCAGATCTTCACCAAACTTTGCAGGGATACATTGGATATCAAGACACGTGAGTAGTGGTAGTGATACTATGGACAGCGCACTTATAGCGTAGAAAAGGCGAGGCTATTTGATTGAACAATCCGATTTACCCACACTTAAAACAAAGGCAAAAAAGGCTTATACCCCACCTCTTCAGGTGTGATATGCTCTAAATTTTTAAGAATTTGGATTCTAGTGTAGAAAAGGTGAGGGCTCTCAGAAGAAAAGGCGAGGCTATTTGATTGAACAATCAGATTTGCTTACACTTAAAACAATGCCAAGATGGGGCTTGTACCTCAATTCTTCAGGTGTGATATGCTCTGATTTTTAAGAAATTCTGGGTTTCTAGTGTAGAAAAGGCGAGGGCTCAACAGATAGATTTACTTATACTTAAGACAATGGCAAGAGGGGCTTATACCCTAATTTTTCAGGTGTGGAGGTTTGGGTTTAAGTCCTCATAAAATATGAAGCCTCCCCTGATGGCAAAATGATAATATTGTTGTCTTGTAAACAAAAGACTTAGAAAATATTATGGCAGTTCAAAATCCAATTTTGTCTGCATTAAGGTCTCAGAACCCAATAAAATGTGGGCATATTCCATATTGAGAAGTGTTAATAGTGTTGCATTGTAATCAGGGGCTTTGGGTTTGAGTCCTGATAAAAGATTGAAATATATACAACTGCCCACACATAAGATATTCACTGCTAGCTGATAATACAGTTGAGGTTTCAAAGCTGGTAGAGTGTCTGGGGCCTCTCTGACAGCAAAGTGTTGGTATTATTGCTTTGTAATCAAGGGCCTCTGTGTTTGAATCGGGCTTCTAGAATTGCTCCGTGACTCTCTCATTTCTTACATCATAAACATATGATTTTTCACCTATGAGAATGACACTACATATGGTGTCATCGGGTAAAGCCTCGTGGAATTCACAGATAATTTTAATGTTTGTCCTGTCATTCACCACAACTTGTTTCCTTTTTGAAGTGTTAATTACAAACATGGGTCTCTGTGTCTTGAATTCATCTGGTGCGTAATACATGTCTGTATTCCCGGTAGTGACTCTTTTGAAAGCCGAAAAAGCCTCATATAATTTAAGAAAATCATCCTTGGAAATATCTAAATTATAATTTTCTCTAGGAAATACCTCATTTCTGCCATTTTTAAGATATATATTTTTGATGTTGCAGTTATCAAATCTACTTGAATTTTTTTCCTGATTGTTGTGTCTTCCAGTCTGAAACAGTACCACTACAAAATCAGGCATGTCAAATTGAATACTGGAGAATGAATTTGTGGCATCAAACTCATAATATGTACCAGATGCGGGCTTCTGTACGCATTGATATGTGTAAAATTGCAGAGGAATCTGTGGATTTTTTAGGATATCAGCTTTGTATTTAAGAGCGTAACTGGCCTCATACTCAACAACCGGGATTCTTAGCTCCATAGTCTGAATAATGCATTTGCCTGCATCTGGTAAGGTATTAGGCATAGCTTCCCCTGTAGAATTTAATGTACTGTACCTCATCAATGCATTGTTATCATTTGCAGCTCTTCTAAATGTAATTCTTAACCCCCCCTTCCACATAATATCTTTGTAATCCGAGAAGAATCCTGGCAACAGGCGCATGGGAAATAGCACTGTGTGATTTTTAGATAATATCTTATCACCAGCTTCAAATCCCCCTATTTTGTAGTATGATGCTTCGGTTTTGGATAATTTTAGAGTGGCCAAAGCTGTAGAGGTAATGCCGGGATAATCTATTCTGTTTATAACAACCCCATGCTTTCTGATCTCAATTTCAGAGAACAGATGCGGCACAAAATTATCTACCAATCTTATATTTGAATTTGCCGGATAATCTGTACCATCGAGCTTTACGACATCAAATTTGATGTATAGATCTGCTCTGTGAGGGTGTATAAAGCCATCCCCTACATCAAGATCCACCTCTATCTCTGTGTTGGGTTGATTTAAATTTGCAAATGTCCTCCTGTTTGGGGGGGAATGATTGTAGCTCATAACTCTCAATATTTTCCATTGTATGTATTTTTATTTAAATGTTAATCTCTATGATAGCAGTTGTTGTGGCTCCAGCAAAATCAACTAATTCTTCTTTTTCATTAGTGACCATCAATTCAATGTAATCTATTCTATTATGGCACACGGGAAAATATAATGTTGGGGATGGATTGTAGATGATGGGCTCCATGAATTCGGAATTAGGTTTGAATGTTGCAATGATGCCGGTTTGTTTGTGAGTGCCTATGCCATTTGATTTGGTGATCATACCCTCAGCCACATTACAGTGAATATTTAGAGTCTCTATGGCTAAGAATTTAGGTATATTCATAGCAGTGTGTTTGATGGCCGGTTCGAGTTTTGTGTTGTTCTCAAAGCCCAACAGCTCTCCTATAGTACCCAGATGCACTGTTTCTGTAGCAGATACAATCTCTACTCTGTGAGTGACAGAATTTTGACTTAAAACTATACCTCTGGGTAATTGAGCATTTAGAGTGGATAGATTATATTGCCCTGGAGTGATGACAATTTTTTGTTCCCCTACTGCAATTGTATTGTTGTGGTGTGTAATATTAGGTATCAAGTACATGCCGTAAAATGCTCTGAGAGCTATTGTTTTGGGATACACTATGTCATCGTGTAATTTGAGTTTCAATATTGAATTTTGGCTGGTGAGATGGAATACCCCCATGATGTTTCAGATACCACAAGGCTTTTTGAAAATTTTCAATTGATGGTTTATTTATTTGAGACATGTATCTAAGAACAGATAAACACAAATGTCCACAATTAACATCTTTGAAGTTTTGAACACGGGCATTATTGTAATAAAGATTAGGTGATTTTAGATATTTTACTAAATTTTCAGGTGGAACACCTCCAAATGAATCAAACACAAATGCCTCATTGTTTAAATATTTAAGATAACAAATCCAGTGAGTGCCCTGATTTTTGTACTCATCCAAATTAACAATGCCACACTCTTTGTTGAGTGGTTGTTCTGGCAAAGAATCAGACATGTACACACCCCTAAAATGTTTGATGCCCAATGGCTTGATTAAAGCTTCAATATCTTGGTTTGTAAGCGGCTCTTGTTTTTTTTAAACTTATTCATGGCTCTCTTAACACCTTTGCCTTTTTTCTCCATGGCCAGGTTATGGCGCTTCTGCTCATCTAATTCTGCCCCTATTTTTCTTGGCATCTATCACTGTTTTTGCTATGGCAGCTGATCCCCCAGCCAAGCTCCCCACAGCCCCGAGTGCTGCTAAGATGGCAGGGATAGTAAATATGAAACCCCCTGTATGCAATTTTTTTCTTGATTGCTGTAATTTTTTTAATTGGGGGGTACTAAGTAACAATTTCATACCATGCCCTTTTGCAATACAAGAGCTTTTTTTCTTGCGCTGCTTTTTGGTCAAGAGACTGTCAATAGTTTTAAGAGATTTGAGACCTGCATAAGGTATTTGATACATAACACCCTTGGCCTTCATTGTAGGTTTATTATATACATATTCACAACCCCCACCCCAGTTTTTGTTTGGTGCTCATAGCTATGGTGGTTCCCAATGCTGCTATTTTTTCACTCAAAGAAGCATCTTTGCTTACAAATCTACCAAATGCAGCCTCTTCTAATTTCTTGTCTGCAACATGTCTCTTGTCAAGATCAGTATGTGTGTTGTATGCTATGTCATGGTCTCTACAAGCAGCATCTAAAGGATTAACACCAGGATCACCTCTGTTTAATCTATGGTCCAATTTTGTGCCTGGACCACAATACTGATAGCCTGGAATATGTAGTTCAAATGGCAGCTTGTTTATAATGTCATTAACAAGCCCCCGACCCTCAGAAACATTCCAAAATTTAGGTGGTAGAGTATTAATAATTTTTATGAGATATCCAATCCCCTTAGGGTTATTTACTATAAAATTAGATAATTTGGTGCTTATCATGTCCATAATTCCAACCTTTTCATTGTAAAAATTGTGGTTCCCAGCATTTTCCTCCCCAGCTATCACCAGCAACCTATCTACAAGTTTCCTGACATCATCAACCCACACAAATTCTTTGGGCAGGGTGTTGTATTGTTTGATTCCACTGCCAGTCTTGATCTGTGACCATATGGGCTTGATTAAATTATTGTATTTTGCTCCACTGCTCGACTTGACTCTTTTTTGTGTGGGATCATTGTTCTGGTATAGAGCATCTGATTTTATTAATATTTCTTTGTAATGTTCATAATCTTGATCTGTATAGCTGCCAGGTCTCTTCCTAGTCATCAGTTCCCACAATCCAGGTGTGCCGGTGTACTTCACAAAAGCACCTTTTTCTCCGAGACGAGATTCTGAATAAACAATTATATCATCTCCCATAAATGTTACTCTGAAATTGCCAATTCTATGTATGATGCTGCCATCAAGCTCTGTGTCAGCATATAAGCCAAACACCTCATCTTTGTTGTCTTTAGGTGTAGTTAAATATTTTTGAGCAAGAAGACCCAATTCAATAGGATCCTGAGTAGCTTCAATTCTTCGAGGAGCAACAGGACTAGGTGTATGAATACTGGAAAGTGGGGTGAATGGATAATCTAATATGTTCCTTGCAGCTACAGGTACAAGCTCTGTGATCAAATCTTGATTTTGCTCTGTAACAGTTTTGATATTCTTACCTAAATTATTAATAGCATCAATGACAGGCTGTTCTGTTTGCTTGTGTTTTTCATAAATTCCACGGTTCTCCGATTTCCATCCCTTAAATCTTTTTACAAGATAATCTCTTAACTTAAGATCATCAATGACTGGTCGTTTCATGGTTGTTTATTTATGTCTCAACGTCTAGAAAATCGTTGATTTTATTTCTGTATTTGCCAGTATTAGGTGTTCTTGTCATATCAATTGTGACAAACCCATAACTGTCCTGGTTCCAGCACTTGCTGCAAAATTTGGAAAAATCATTGTAGCTCAAGTCCCCACCTACATATTCATCATGTATGTGTTTGAGGTTGGTATGGTCTTGATGAAACACACATATAAAATTGCTGTTGTCTCGAATCAGCTGCTTCGGTATTTTAGAAAAAGTCTGTGCCAGGTAGAAGCAATCAATGTTTTTGTGTCGGCCCTGTGTAAAGAAATTTCTAACCTTGTTTTGATTATCCAGTATAATGTCATCAAACACAACAACAGAATTATCGAGACATTCATGGAGTGGCTTAACATCTGGTTCAAAAGTGGCAATATCCAATCCATCATATAGCTTCATTAGCTGCTGATATTTTAATTGTTCTAAGCTCTTAGAGAAGATATACAAGTGCCTGTTTTTCCAGTCTAACCAGTTGGGTGCCAATAAAAAATTATCAACCATTAGTGTAGTTTTACCACAAGCAGATGGCCCAACAATAAGACACCTAATATTATCAGGCAGCAACTTGCCATTTCTCTTATTCTGCTGTTCAGGTTCTGGCAGCCTTTTTATAACATCCCAGGTGCTCATATTATTATTTTGTCTGCATCGATCCAGCTGTTTTCCGGATGACCCAGCCATTTGACAAGTAACTTGTTGCCTTTTCTGCGGATGATTTTCTCTATGAGATATGTGTCAGGCTGTTTAGTTTTGCTGAGCTCTTGTTCATAGAACCTGCCTTTGAGAATTTCTCCTCGGTGATCTTTTATTATATATGTGTTAAGGGTCCCAGGTTTAACTTGAACTACTGTAAATAATTCGGTGCTCCAGTTTCTGGTAAAGCCTCTCTTGAATAAGTGCTTATATTTGCTGATTCTTACTTGATCGCCTACCCTGTATTTGGATTTTCTTGTTGTTGGCTGGTATCTAGGATAATAAACAGTCCTGATCAATTTTTGCTCATCAGATGGAGTTACTTCAGAGGGTTTCATGTTGATTGTGGAATGGACCGAGTTGTTATATTTATGTAGAAGTTCTGGAAGAATATTAATCTATTTATAATTACCTTGGAGGGTAAATTGTTTATACATAAGATTTTTTAGGGTTCTGTTGAATCTCTCTACAATCGAGGCCTTGAGGTCACTGTAACTCGAGTAATGTTTTATTGCCTGGCTTTTAATAAATTGTTGAAACACTGAATTATAAAATTCTTTGCCATTATCTGTTTGCAAATAGCGAGGTGATCTTCCTGAATGATTGATGATTGTTCTGATGGCTTCTGTAACACATGTTCCAGTCTTGGATTTGAGTGGCAGAGCCCAGGCAAATTTTGAAAATGTGTCTATGACAGTGAGTAGATACTTGTAGCCCTTGTTGATTTTGTCTAAGTTTTTCAACTGCCCACTTGCCAACTCAATCAAGTCGCTCTGCCATAAATCATCTATGCCCTTTGTGACTACTGGGAGTCTCTTAAAATTATGTCTGGCTTGTCTGTGTAATTCATCAACAATAATTTCTCTAGACATAATATGTAAACAAGAATATTGCAACTATGGGGTGTTCAGCAGCTGATACTACAGGATTTTCTAAATATAACTTGTCCCCTATTTGTATTTTAAATTCCAGAGAGCCATCATCTTCAGCATAAGATGTTTCTAATGTATTGGGATCTGTAAAATCCTCTAATTCTACACTGGTGATTTTTACTTTGTTGTCAGCATTTGTTATTGATAAGGTGGGGTAGTGATGTGCCTGTGGTTGTAGCCAATATTTGATCTTGATTGGTCTCAATGTGCCCCCAACAAAAAACTGGTAATAAAATTGTGCAGGGGACAGCATATATATTTTGCCACCTGGTGTAAATGGAGAATCATATTCTTTGTTGGGGATGCTGTACAATTCAAGAATTACTGCATGTTTTGGATTCTCGATTATGCCTGTTATTTCCTTTTCTGCTGTAAGCAATCTGCTTGTTACAGATTCAAGGTGCTCATTGATGGTCCTAACAACATCATCGTGGCCTGGCTTGATCTTTATGTCCACAACAAGTTTCTTGTATTGTTGCACAATCTCTTGAAGCTGGGTGGCAAAAACAGACAGAGCATTTGCTTGATTGGATTCCATGGTCCCTAGCTGTTGCTTGATATTAGCTACAATTTGTTGCAAATTTTCAACAACTGCCAATTTTGAATTTTGAGCAGTAAGATCATGGACCTGTCTTCTGATATCCTCAAACAAGGCATGCAGTTCATTAATATGTTGATTGGTTGGTAGAGTGGCCACTGTCTGTGTGAGATGTTTGATCTCTGCTTGGATATTCTTGATATCTTCTGATTTCAATATGCGATTCACTGCTCTCTTAATATTTTTAAGTTCCTGTGATGTAGGGGGATTTGATACTGTATTTTGCAAATATTCAAGTGCCAATTTTACATTGTTTAATTCAGATGCATCAGCCACATTTTGCATGGCATTTTGGAGCAGGGCTATATCTGCCTGAGAGGGTGTGGATTGTTGTAAAATTTCAAGTTTTGTTTGGATATCATCAATCAAGTGATGAAAATGAGATAGCTCAGATTCAGTGTTGAGGTTTTCAAGCTTTGTGATCTGTTGTTGGACACTGACAAGGGTATCTACAATCCCAGGCAGGCGAGTTTCTTGTACATTTGCCAAATCACTTTGCACTGCTGCTATGATACCTTCAAGATGGGTTATGGTACTTTGAATTTTTCCAAAATCTTCATATGTTTCAAGTTGCAGCTTAATGTTTGCTACACTCCGAGTTATTGCATTCAAAGCATCAGAAGATGGCAAGTTGTTCATAAAATTTTCAAGTGTCTCAATTTTTTCTTTAACCTCGGCTATGGCATTGTTCAGGGGGTCCAGATTAGGTATCTGGAGTGACTGAATCTGTTCTTTTAGAGTGGAAATGACTAGATCAAAATCTTCCTGTGATTTTATGCTTTTGACAATTGTTTGGAGTTGTGCCTGGACATTATTTATCTGCTCTTCCAATTGTTGTTTCAATTGCTCAGAGTTGGTGGCCTGGGTCTTAAATTTGGCTTGAAGAGCTGCTACGGCCTCTTCTAAACTTTGAAAATTATCCAATGTTGCCAAATCAGTATATTTCTGAAGCAGCAATTTGAGTTCTGAGTCAATTTTAAGAAGAGGGTCCATGCATTGTGATTGTAAATTTGTAATTTCTAATTGAAGACTGGCATTGAGTGTGGTCTGTAAAGCTTGCAAATCACTTCTTAATTTCTTGACTCTGACATCAAGCATCAGAATCTCATCACTGTGATCTTCATGTCTTGTATGGCCAAATATATTATTAGGCATTTTCTTTTAGTGGTTATTTATTATAGAGTATCTGATTCTTAATTCTATAAAAAAAGGTATAAGCTTGTCATAAGATCCAGGGACTTCAATATATAAGCAGTCACCAGCAGAAACAGTATATACAGTGCCAGAAACCATGTTTGAGTGCTTAATTCTATAAATATTTCTCCCTACTGAAATTTTAACATCACCCTCAGGGGTTGTAATAAATTGCAATTGCCCACCTACAGGTAATTGGTAATGATTTAAATTATTGTTAAATATGTACAATGTTTTGCCTGTTTCATCATCAACATCTGTAAGTATGCTGTTCAGATGAATAATTAACAAGCCACTTAGTTTAGACATTACAGATTGTAAATCAGAAGAGGGTTGTGGTGTGGGCAGGTCCATAATAGCCTGTTTTTTGAACCCAAATAAGTTCATAGGCATGTTTATTTATTTCAAATCATGCTCTGTAATTGGGCATTGTTTCCCACTTTTCAAATCACAATGACCCCAAGGTAGAGTATGTATGTTACATGACAAAATGCATCTCTTGTCATCATGTGGGTCCAGAGCCACTTTTGTTACAATATTTGAAGTCAGCAAGTGATTCTCACTCTGAATTCTATTTTCTGATGTTCTGATTGAACTCTGGGATTTGATGCAATTTTTATAATCTTCAAATTGGAGCTCTTTTTCCACAGTCACTCTGCCAATGCCCTTGGCTTTTTTGACAACCGCACTACATGTTTTAAAACTGTACATCTTGGCACTTAACCCAGCAAATTCCACAATAACATCACCAAGTGTCTCATCTTTTAACTTGCCAGGCACCTTTTTGTTGTGGGGTTGAATTCTTGTATGTTCACTGGTATCAAAGTATTGAAACAATTCAGGCTGTGACATATCTTGATAAACATCTTCTGTTTGAATATCAAGAATAAAACTATCCGTATCCATGTACAATAATTTTACACGATCACCATAAAAAGGTTTCAGCACATCATAATACAATATTAACATATGTAATTTGGACAATTCCAATATCACAGCCCCTACATAAATAGGTTTATCAAATTTAATCTTTGTTTTCATCATGTTGAAAAGTGCCATGTGCTCATCATAAATTCTTCTGTAATTGAAGTTGGGCTTTGCAACCAATTTTTTGCTCCGGCTGGGGTCAGTAATTATTTTAACATCGGTATGTTTTCTGACATTTTCAATTGTTTTGCCATACACTGAATTCACCATCAATTTAAACAAGGCCTTATCAAATTGGCTCTTTGCAGATGTTCGAAGCTCCGTGTTTGTGTCAATATATGGTTTCAACCATTCTGAGTGCCTGAACCTTAAGACTTTTCCAACTTTGGTCACTTGGACACCATGTTTCATCAGGAATTGGAGGTTTTTATAATATATGACATAACCCTGTTTTGGCTCCAGTGTCATCATGAGCTTCTTCTGTTTAGAGCCAGGTGAGCACTGAACCTCGGGAATTGGGGGCAGATCAGAAAATTTGTTGTGTAAATGATCTGGAAATATCAGTTCAGTCTCTAAGAAGAGGCCATATTCACTGTCATCAAAATTCTGAAGATCTTCAATATTGAAATCTTCGACCCACTCAAGCCCTGCATATGGCAATTTATCCATCATGGCGTGACCATAGAGGTTGTTTGCATCCACATAAAGTATATAATTTGATGGCCGTGTTGCATCATAATCAGGCATATGCTTGTTATTTGCTCTGGCATATCTCTGGGAACATTGCACCATCCCTCCTCTTATACATTGTTCCATAAACAGATACATATCTTGATCGTGGATCAGATCCAATTGCATTTTGGTATTCAAAAACGTTGCGGCCCATGCTAGGCCCGGGGCACTGAAAAAATACACTGGGTCCAGTCCATAATTTTGCATGGAAGATTTTCTGAATGCTTGCAATATATCAGTTGAGATGGTCACATCAAGTTTCAAATAAGCCATGTGATAATCACCAAATGTCTGGCAATTTAAACTCTTCCACATCAATTTGGCATGGTGATAATCTTCATCAGTAATTCCAGATCCTCTGATTTTGCTGTAAAACTCTTCTTGTGGTGGCAGGGAACACTCATCGAATTTAGAAAAATCTGTAACATAGTCATATGGATATACACCCTTCCGCCTAATTAATTTCAGGTCCAGATTTGGAAACATGGCACGTGTGATTTTGAATTGATCATCAGGTAATTGAGTGGCCAGTGTAGCCAGGCTAGCAGGTAAAAATCTGTAAGAATCAAGAAATCTTATGTGAATAGGAACACCATCAACTTTAATTATCTTGCTAATAGATATATATTTTTCATCATTTTCAGCTAAAATATTTAAATTCTGCTTGTCAAACCCCTCGTACCTGATCAGATGATGGAAATCATAATTGGATGCTCCGTGGCAAAATACGGGGATAAATCTTGGTCTCTTGATCTGAATATTACAGCTATTACACAGGGCCATTAAGAATTTACCATCTGTATGAGAATGGTGATGAACCTTGATATTTGTATCTGAAAATTCAGAATCACATACCGGGCATTTTTCTGCATTGTTGAAATCTTCAATCTGTTCCTCTGTTAAAGGCAACATAGGCTTTGATATTAATAAGATGTTAGATGCTATGTCACGGCACACATTTTCTATTCTATGTGCAAATTCTTTGATGGCATTTGGTCCCTTGTATGAATATTCTTTAATAACAACACCATCCCGTATAACCATAAAACAAAAGCTGGAAGGTTCATGTAGCTGGTATGGTGTAATTGAAGATTCTTCTGGATCTGGGCTACAGAATGCAAGAGATTTGAGGTTCGATTCGAAATCACAGACAATATATACAGGGTGTTCCAACAAGGCTTCATACTTTTTGAATTTGCAATTTTCACTTGGATTGGGCATCACCATATGAACAGGTTTATGGTTGCCACAATATTTCAGATGCTCAATTAACTTGTTTTTTGCAATTTCTGCATTTTTTTCACGAATCCCATTTACCATTTTTTGACCATCAAATACAGTTAAACATCTTCTGCACAACTTGAATATTGTATTGGATTTGTCTAGTTGTGTTCTCACCAAAGCTTCAAGATTATGTATCAGAGTATAATGGTGTGTATCATCTCCTTCAATTAAGAGCAGATCAATTGGAATAGCAGATTCATCATCAATTGTACTAATTCTGAGAGGTGCTATCGGGCAATTGCCAATGGAACAAATAAATACATTAATAGATAATTGTTTGCCATTGATATGCCTGGCCTTTTTTTCAAATTTATCAATATTCTGAACTGACATTGGATATTCCAAACCCTCCATTACATCGTCAAAAAGATGTTCATGTTGTTTGTAATAAGTTATTCTCTCAGGATCCCTTGAAACTGGATACAAAGCAGCTAATATACACCACAAAAAGCATTTCTGGTCGGTGTTTTTTATATTGACCACGGCTCTTTTGTTTTTGATATTAGCAGGTAATGGCAGATATGTAGAACCTTTTAATGGGCTGAATTCAGAAATATTAACATAGAGCTTGTGTGATGAACCGCATAGGCTCCATCCAGACTCTTTTCCAGCAAATTCAGAGTGTTTAATGTTCAGTTGATTTATCAAGCTGCTTATTATTTTGTCTGAATTTGCATTTGAATATACCGGTACAGTTTCTGTTATGTGGGGCTGTGTAAATTTTGTGCCGTTTGGCTTCTTATATTGTACAAACAATTTGAGGGACAGTTTATAAGAGCCATTTTGTTTATTTAGAATTGCCTGCACATTAGGATTTACACTGTTCAAGAAATTCTCAATGCCACATCTTGGCTCTGATACAAACCGGTAATCCCTTAATTGGCCGTTAAAACTGCTACGGATGGGTTCATAGCGTGGCTGCTTTGCTGCTCTAGCATTAAGAGGTGCTTCATGCTTCCTTTTCAGACCAGATGTGGATGGTTGTGAGGGCAATGCTGATGACTGTACATAAGAATTACACTTATGCCATTTGTAATATGCATTGCTTAATATTTTATGGCATCTTGGACATATTTTCATGGCCTTTCTGCATTTCCTAGGCTTACAAATATGCCGGTGCCTAGCCCAATGAGAACTAGATATATTTTTATTACACTGATTGCAATATTTTTGTTTTGGCATTTTTTCTTGTTGTTTATTATATAAGATTTTCTGGGCTTCAATTCAAAACTTTATACTTAATAAAAAATATCAGTTGGGTTCAGCAGTTAGTGGCTGAGCTGGTGCTTTTATACCCAAACAACAGCAGTAACTAGGTTTTGGTGATAGTTTTGCTGATGTACAACACACAAACCTCAACTGTTTATCAGCTAGCAGTGAATATCTTATGTGTGGGCAGTTGCATATATTTCAATCTTATATCAGGACTCGAACCCAGAGCCTCTTGCTTACAAAGCAACAATATTAACACGTCTCCAAATGGAATATATCCATATTTTACTGGGTTCTGAGACCCTTATACAGACAAAATTGGATTTTGAACTGTGATATTATTCTCCCAAGTCTTGCCTATGTTCATATTATCAGAATAGAATTGCTTTCAGCATGAAGGGGGTACAGTTCATTGCCACTGTGTGAAAATATGTTTTTATCTCAATAATCTTTGTTACACTTTTACATGTTGCATGTTGCATGTACATGGCCTCTTCAGTGAATCATACAGAAAAATCATTAATGCCCCCTTCTAGCGTGTCTCTTGCGTGCCGGCAAGGCATGGAGGCAAAACATTAGTCTTTTGATAGATTCATGCATTTCCGAGCTATAATTGCTTACCCCAAGCAATAGAATTGATCAGAGATTGGAAAAAAGCAGGCAACAGATCTAATTTGTATATTAAATTAGATCTGTAAGTTATAGAGCATAGAAATATTGCCAAAAACAATATCAAAAATTGACAAGTTTATAAACAACAATCACACAGATATAGCTTTTACACACATGGCCGAATCTGTCTGAGCAGCGGAGGGAGGGGGGTTTCAGATTTGGGAGCTATCAACTAGCAGTAATTATTCAAAATCTCACTTGTAGAGATATTATTTTGCCACATGTATTTCAATCTATCAGGACTCGAACCCCGAGCCTTTTGTTTACAAGACAACAATATTATCATTTTGCCATCAGGGGAGGCTTCATATTTTATGAGGACTTAAACCCAAACCTCCACACCTGAAAAATTAGGGTATAAGCCCCTCTTGCCATTGTCTTAAGTATAAGTAAATCTATCTGTTGAGCCCTCGCCTTTTCTACACTAGAAACTCAGAATTTCTTAAAAATCAGAGCATATCACACCTGAAGAATTGAGGTACAAGCCCCATCTCGGCATTGTTTTAAGTGTAAGCAAATCTGATTGTTCAATCAAATAGCCTCGCCTTTTCTTCTGAGAGCCCTCACCTTTTCTACACTAGAATCCAAATTCTTAAAAATTTAGAGCATATCACACCTGAAGAAGTGGGGTATAAGCCTTTTTTGCCTTTGTTTTAAGTGTGGGTAAATCGGATTGTTCAATCAAATAGCCTCGCCTTTTCTACGCTATAAGTGCGCTGTCCATAGTATCAATACCACTACTCACGTGGAAAAAACGTACAAAACAAGAGATTGGAGACATCAAGATTTTGGACGAATTTTTTAAGAATTTTCAAATTTTCAGATAGGAGGTTCCAATTAAGGTCAAAAACTACATACTCAGATCTTCACCAAACTTTGCAGGGATACATTGGATGTCAAGACACGTGGAAAAAACGTACAAAACAAGAGATTGGGGTCATCAAGATTTTGGACGGATTTTTTAGGGATTTTCAAATTTTCAGATGGGAGGTTCCAGATAAGGTCAAAAACTACATACTCAGATCTTCACCAAACATTGCAGGGATACATTGGATGTCAAGACACGTGGAAAAAACGTACAAAACAAGAGATTGGAGACATCAAAATTTTGGACGAATTTTTTAAGAATTTTCAAATTTTCAGATAGGAGGTTCCAGATGAGGTCAAAAACTACATACTCAGATCTTCACCAAACTTTGCAGGAATACTTTGCATGTCAAGACACGTGGAAAAAACGTACAAAACAAGAGATCGGAGACATCAAGATTTTCGACGAATTTTTTAAGAATTTTCAAATTTTCAGATGGGAGGTTCCAGATAAGGTCAAAAACGACATACTCAGATCTTCACCAAACTTTGCATGGATACATTGGATGTCAAGACACGTGGAAAAAACATACAAAACATAGGATTGGTGACATCAAGATTTTGGACGAATTTTTTAAGAATTTTCAAATTTTCAGATAGGAGGTTCCATATAAGGTCAAAAACTACATACTCAGATCTTCACCAAACTTTGCAGGGATACATTGGATGTCAAGACACGTGGAAAAAACGTACAAAACAAGAGATTGGAGACATCAAGATTATGGACGAATTTTTTGAGAATTTTCAAATTTTCAGAAAGGATGTTCCAGATAAGGTCAAAAACGACATACTCAGATCTTCACCAAACTTTGCAGGGATACATTGGAGGTCGAGACACGTGGAAAAAACGTACAAAACAAGAGATTGGAGACATCAAGATTTTGGACGAATTTTTGAAGAATTTTAAAATTTTCAGATAGGAGGTTCCATATAAGGTCAAAAACTACATACTCAGATCTTCACCAAACTTTGCATCGACACATTATGTGTCAAGACACGTGGAAAAAACGTACAAAACAAGAGATTGGAGACATCAAGATTTTCGACGAATTTTTTAAGAATTTTCAAATTTTCAGAAAGGATGTTCCAGATAAGGTCAAAAACGACATACTCAGATCTTCACCAAACTTTGCAGGGATACATTGGAGGTCGAGACACGTGGAAAAAACGTACAAAACAAGAGATTGGAGACATCAAGATTTTGGACGAATTTTTGAAGAATTTTCAAATTTTCTGATAGGAGGTCCCAGATAAGTTCAAAAACTACATACTCAGATCTCCACCAAACATTGCAGGGATACATTGGATGTCAAGACACGTGGAAAAAACGTACAAAACAAGAGATTGGAGACATCAAGATTTTCGATGAATTTTTGAAGAATTTTCAAATTTTCAGATAGGAGGTTCCAGATAAGGTCAAAAACTACATACTCAGATCTTCACCAAACGTTGCAGGGATACTTTGCATGTCAAGACACGTGGAAAAAACGTACAAAACAAGAGATTGGAGACATCAAGATTTTCGACGAATTTTTTAAGAATTTTCAAATTTTCAGATGGGAGGTTCCAGATAAGGTCAAAAACGACATACTCAGATCTTCACCAAACTTTGCATGGATACATTGGATGTCAAGACACGTGGAAAAAACGTACAAAACAAGAGATTGGGGTCATCAAGATTTTGCACGGATTTTTTAGGAATTTTCAAATTTTCAGATAGGAGGTTCCATATAAGGTCAAAAACTACATACTCAGATCTTCACCAAACTTTGCATCGATACATTATGTGTCAAGACACGTGGAAAAAACGTACAAAACAAAAGATTGGAGACATCAAGATTTTGGTCGAATTTTTTAAGAATTTTCAAATTTTCGGATGGGAGGTTCCAGATAAGGTCAAAAACTACATACTCAGATCTTCACCAAACTTTGCAGGGATACATTGGATGTCAAGACACGTGGAAAAAACGTACAAAAAAGAGATTGGAGACATCAAGATTTTGGACGAATTTTTTAACAATTTTCAAATTTTCAGAAAGGATGTTCCAGATAAGGTCAAAAACGACATACTCAGATCTTCACCAAACTTTGCAGGGATACATTGGATATCAAGACACGTGGAAAAAACGTACAAAACAAGAGATTGGAGACATCAAGATTTTGGACGAATTTTTTAAGAATTTTCAAATTTTCAGATAGGAGGTTCCAGATAAGGTCAAAAACTACATACTCAGATCTTCACCAAACTTTGCAGGGATACATTGGATGTCAAGACACGTGGAAAAAACGTACAAAACAAGAGATTGGGGTCATCAAGATTTTGGACGGTTTTTTTAGGAATTTTCAAATTTTCAGATGGGAGGTTCCAGATAAGGTCAAAAACTACATACTCAGATCTTCACCAAACATTGCAGGGATACATTGGATGTCAAGACACGTGGAAAAAACGTACAAAACAAGAGATTGGAAACATCAAAATTTTGGACGAATTTTTTAAGAATTTTCAAATTTTCAGATAGGAGGTTCCAGATGAGGTCAAAAACTACATACTCAGATCTTCACCAAACTTTGCAGGAATACTTTGCATGTCAAGACACGTGGAAAAAACGTACAAAACAAGAGATCGGAGACATCAAGATTTTCGACGAATTTTTTAAGAATTTTCAAATTTTCAGATTAGAGGTTCCAGATAAGGTCAAAAACGACATACTCAGATCTTCACCAAACTTTGCATGGATACATTGGATGTCAAGACACGTGGAAAAAACATACAAAACATAGGATTGGTGACATCAAGATTTTGGACGAATTTTTTAAGAATTTTCAAATTTTCAGATAGGAAGTTCCATATAAGGTCAAAAACTACATACTCAGATCTTCACCAAACTTTGCAGGGATACATTGGATGTCAAGACACGTGGAAAAAACGTACAAAACAAGAGATTGGAGACATCAAGATTATGGACGAATTTTTTGAGAATTTTCAAATTTTCAGAAAGGAGGTTCCATATAAGGTCAAAAACTACATACTCAGATCTTCACCAAACTTTGCAGGGATACATTGGATGTCAAGACACGTGGAAAAAACGTACAAAACAAGAGATTGGAGACATCAAGATTTTCGACGAATTTTTTAAGAATTTTCAAATTTTCAGAAAGGATGTTCCAGATAAGGTCAAAAACGACATACTCAGATCTTCACCAAACTTTGCAGGGATACATTGGAGGTCGAGACACGTGGAAAAAACGTACAAAACAAGAGATTGGAGACATCAAGATTTTGGACGAATTTTTGAAGAATTTTAAAATTTTCAGATAGGAGGTTCCATATAAGGTCAAAAACTACATACTCAGATCTTCACCAAACTTTGCATCGATACATTATGTGTCAAGACACGTGGAAAAAACGTACAAAACAAAAGATTGGAGACATCAAGATTTTGGTCGAATTTTTTAAGAATTTTCAAATTTTCAGATAGGAAGTTCCATATAAGGTCAAAAACTACATACTCAGATCTTCACCAAACTTTGCAGGGATACATTGGATGTCAAGACACGTGGAAAAAACGTACAAAACAAGAGATTGGAGACATCAAGATTATGGACGAATTTTTTGAGAATTTTCAAATTTTCAGAAAGGAGGTTCCATATAAGGTCAAAAACTACATACTCAGATCTTCACCAAACTTTGCAGGGATACATTGGATGTCAAGACACGTGGAAAAAACGTACAAAACAAGAGATTGGAGACATCAAGATTTTCGACGAATTTTTTAAGAATTTTCAAATTTTCAGAAAGGATGTTCCAGATAAGGTCAAAAACGACATACTCAGATCTTCACCAAACTTTGCAGGGATACATTGGAGGTCGAGACACGTGGAAAAAACGTACAAAACAAGAGATTGGAGACATCAAGATTTTGGACGAATTTTTGAAGAATTTTCAAATTTTCAGATAGGAGGTTCCATATTAGGTCAAAAACTACATACTCAGATCTTCACCAAACTTTGCATCGATACATTATGTGTCAAGACACGTGGAAAAAACGTACAAAACAAAAGATTGGAGACATCAAGATTTTGGTCGAATTTTTTAAGAATTTTCAAATTTTCAGATGGGAGGTTCCAGATAAGGTCAAAAACTACATACTCAGATCTTCACCAAACTTTGCAGGGATACATTGGATGTCAAGACACGTGGAAAAAACGTACAAAAAAGAGATTGGAGACATCAAGATTTTGGACGAATTTTTTAACAATTTTCAAATTTTCAGAAAGGATGTTCCAGATAAGGTCAAAAACGACATACTCAGATCTTCACCAAACTTTGCAGGGATACATTGGATATCAAGACACGTGGAAAAAACGTACAAAACAAGAGATTGGAGACATCAAGATTTTGGACGAATTTTTTAAGAATTTTCAAATTTTCAGATAGGAGGTTCCAGATAAGGTCAAAAACTACATACTCAGATCTTCACCAAACTTTGCAGGGATACATTGGATGTCAAGACACGTGGAAAAAACGTACAAAACAAGAGATTGGGGTCATCAAGATTTTGGACGGATTTTTTAGGAATTTTCAAATTTTCAGAAAGGATGTTCCAGATAAGGTCAAAAACGACATACTCAGATCTTCACCAAACTTTGCAGGGATACATTGGATATCAAGACACGTGGAAAAAACGTACAAAACAAGAGATTGGAGACATCAAGATTTTGGACGAATTTTTTAAGAATTTTCAAATTTTCAGATAGGAGGTTCCAGATAAGGTCAAAAACTACATACTCAGATCTTCACCAAACTTTGCAGGGATACATTGGATGTCAAGACACGTGGAAAAAACGTACAAAACAAGAGATTGGGGTCATCAAGATTTTGGACGGTTTTTTTAGGAATTTTCAAATTTTCAGATGGGAGGTTCCAGATAAGGTCAAAAACTACATACTCAGATCTTTACCAAACATTGCAGGGATACATTGGATGTCAAGACACGTGGAAAAAACGTACAAAACAAGAGATTGGAAACATCAAAATTTTGGACGAATTTTTTAAGAATTTTCAAATTTTCAGAAAGGATGTTCCAGATAAGGTCAAAAACGACATACTCAGATCTTCACCAAACTTTGCAGGGATACATTGGAGGTCGAGACACGTGGAAAAAACGTACAAAACAAGAGATTGGAGACATCAAGATTTTGGACGAATTTTTGAAGAATTTTCAAATTTTCTGATAGGAGGTCCCAGATAAGTTCAAAAACTACATACTCAGATCTCCACCAAACATTGCAGGGATACATTGGATGTCAAGACACGTGGAAAAAACGTACAAAACAAGAGATTGGAGACATCAAGTTTTTCGATGAATTTTTGAAGAATTTTCAAATTTTCAGATAGGAGGTTCCAGATAAGGTCAAAAACTACATACTCAGATCTTCACCAAACGTTGCAGGGATACTTTGCATGTCAAGACACGTGGAAAAAACGTACAAAACAAGAGATTGGAGACATCAAGATTTTCGACGAATTTTTTAAGAATTTTCAAATTTTCAGATGGGAGGTTCCAGATAAGGTCAAAAACGACATACTCAGATCTTCACCAAACTTTGCATGGATACATTGGATGTCAAGACACGTGGAAAAAACGTACAAAACAAGAGATTGGGGTCATCAAGATTTTGCACGGATTTTTTAGGAATTTTCAAATTTTCAGATAGGAGGTTCCATATAAGGTCAAAAACTACATACTCAGATCTTCACCAAACTTTGCATCGATACATTATGTGTCAAGACACGTGGAAAAAACGTACAAAACAAAAGATTGGAGACATCAAGATTTTGGTCGAATTTTTTAAGAATTTTCAAATTTTCAGATGGGAGGTTCCAGATAAGGTCAAAAACTACATACTCAGATCTTCACCAAACTTTGCAGGGATACATTGGATGTCAAGACACGTGGAAAAAACGTACAAAAAAGAGATTGGAGACATCAAGATTTTGGACGAATTTTTTAACAATTTTCAAATTTTCAGAAAGGATGTTCCAGATAAGGTCAAAAACGACATACTCAGATCTTCACCAAACTTTGCAGGGATACATTGGATATCAAGACACGTGGAAAAAACGTACAAAACAAGAGATTGGAGACATCAAGATTTTGGACGAATTTTTTAAGAATTTTCAAATTTTCAGATAGGAGGTTCCAGATAAGGTCAAAAACTACATACTCAGATCTTCACCAAACTTTGCAGGGATACATTGGATGTCAAGACACGTGGAAAAAACGTACAAAACAAGAGATTGGGGTCATCATGATTTTGGACGGTTTTTTTAGGAATTTTCAAATTTTCAGATGGGAGGTTCCAGATAAGGTCAAAAACTACATACTCAGATCTTCACCAAACATTGCAGGGATACATTGGATGTCAAGACACGTGGAAAAAACGTACAAAACAAGAGATTGGAAACATCAAAATTTTGGAGGAATTTTTTAAGAATTTTCAAATTTTCAGATAGGAGGTTCCAGATGAGGTCAAAAACTACATACTCAGATCTTCACCAAACTTTGCAGGAATACTTTGCATGTCAAGACACGTGGAAAAAACGTACAAAACAAGAGATCGGAGACATCAAGATTTTCGACGAATTTTTTAAGAATTTTCAAATTTTCAGATTAGAGGTTCCAGATAAGGTCAAAAACGACATACTCAGATCTTCACCAAACTTTGCATGGATACATTGGATGTCAAGACACGTGGAAAAAACATACAAAACATAGGATTGGTGACATCAAGATTTTGGACGAATTTTTTAAGAATTTTCAAATTTTCAGATAGGAAGTTCCATATAAGGTCAAAAACTACATACTCAGATCTTCACCAAACTTTGCAGGGATACATTGGATGTCAAGACACGTGGAAAAAACGTACAAAACAAGAGATTGGAGACATCAAGATTATGGACGAATTTTTTGAGAATTTTCAAATTTTCAGAAAGGAGGTTCCATATAAGGTCAAAAACTACATACTCAGATCTTCACCAAACTTTGCAGGGATACATTGGATGTCAAGACACGTGGAAAAAACGTACAAAACAAGAGATTGGAGACATCAAGATTTTCGACGAATTTTTTAAGAATTTTCAAATTTTCAGAAAGGATGTTCCAGATAAGGTCAAAAACGACATACTCAGATCTTCACCAAACTTTGCAGGGATACATTGGAGGTCGAGACACGTGGAAAAAACGTACAAAACAAGAGATTGGAGACATCAAGATTTTGGACGAATTTTTGAAGAATTTTAAAATTTTCAGATAGGAGGTTCCATATAAGGTCAAAAACTACATACTCAGATCTTCACCAAACTTTGCATCGATACATTATGTGTCAAGACACGTGGAAAAAACGTACAAAACAAAAGATTGGAGACATCAAGATTTTGGTCGAATTTTTTAAGAATTTTCAAATTTTCAGATAGGAAGTTCCATATAAGGTCAAAAACTACATACTCAGATCTTCACCAAACTTTGCAGGGATACATTGGATGTCAAGACACGTGGAAAAAACGTACAAAACAAGAGATTGGAGACATCAAGATTATGGACGAATTTTTTGAGAATTTTCAAATTTTCAGAAAGGAGGTTCCTTATAAGTTCAAAAACTACATACTCAGATCTTCACCAAACTTTGCAGGGATACATTGGATGTCAAGACACGTGGAAAAAACGTACAAAACAAGAGATTGGAGACATCAAGATTTTCGACGAATTTTTTAAGAATTTTCAAATTTTCAGAAAGGATGTTCCAGATAAGGTCAAAAACGACATACTCAGATCTTCACCAAACTTTGCAGGGATACATTGGAGGTCGAGACACGTGGAAAAAACGTACAAAACAAGAGATTGGAGACATCAAGATTTTGGACGAATTTTTGAAGAATTTTCAAATTTTCAGATAGGAGGTTCCATATTAGGTCAAAAACTACATACTCAGATCTTCACCAAACTTTGCATCGATACATTATGTGTCAAGACACGTGGAAAAAACGTACAAAACAAAAGATTGGAGACATCAAGATTTTGGTCGAATTTTTTAAGAATTTTCAAATTTTCAGATGGGAGGTTCCAGATAAGGTCAAAAACTACATACTCAGATCTTCACCAAACTTTGCAGGGATACATTGGATGTCAAGACACGTGGAAAAAACGTACAAAAAAGAGATTGGAGACATCATGATTTTGGACGAATTTTTTAACAATTTTCAAATTTTCAGAAAGGATGTTCCAGATAAGGTCAAAAACGACATACTCAGATCTTCACCAAACTTTGCAGGGATACATTGGATATCAAGACACGTGGAAAAAACGTACAAAACAAGAGATTGGAGACATCAAGATTTTGGACGAATTTTTTAAGAATTTTCAAATTTTCAGATAGGAGGTTCCAGATAAGGTCAAAAACTACATACTCAGATCTTCACCAAACTTTGCAGGGATACATTGGATGTCAAGACACGTGGAAAAAACGTACAAAACAAGAGATTGGGGTCATCAAGATTTTGGACGGATTTTTTAGGAATTTTCAAATTTTCAGAAAGGATGTTCCAGATAAGGTCAAAAACGACATACTCAGATCTTCACCAAATTTGCAGGGATACATTGGATATCAAGACACGTGGAAAAAACGTACAAAACAAGAGATTGGAGACATCAAGATTTTGGACGAATTTTTTAAGAATTTTCAAATTTTCAGATAGGAGGTTCCAGATAAGGTCAAAAACTACATACTCAGATCTTCACCAAACTTTGCAGGGATACATTGGATGTCAAGACACGTGGAAAAAACGTACAAAACAAGAGATTGGGGTCATCAAGATTTTGGACGGTTTTTTTAGGAATTTTCAAATTTTCAGATGGGAGGTTCCAGATAAGGTCAAAAACTACATACTCAGATCTTCACCAAACATTGCAGGGATACATTGGATGTCAAGACACGTGGAAAAAACGTACAAAACAAGAGATTGGAAACATCAAAATTTTGGACGAATTTTTTAAGAATTTTCAAATTTTCAGATAGGAGGTTCCAGATGAGGTCAAAAACTACATACTCAGATCTTCACCAAACTTTGCAGGAATACTTTGCATGTCAAGACACGTGGAAAAAACGTACAAAACAAGAGATCGGAGACATCAAGATTTTCGACGAATTTTTTAAGAATTTTCAAATTTTCAGATGGGAGGTTCCAGATAAGGTCAAAAACGACATACTCAGATCTTCACCAAACTTTGCATGGATACATTGGATGTCAAGACACGTGGAAAAAACATACAAAACATAGGATTGGTGACATCAAGATTTTGGACGAATTTTTTAAGAATTTTCAAATTTTCAGATAGGAGGTTCCATATAAGGTCAAAAACTACATACTCAGATCTTCACCAAACTTTGCAGGGATACATTGGATGTCAAGACACGTGGAAAAAACGTACAAAACAAGAGATTGGAGACATCAAGATTATGGACGAATTTTTTGAGAATTTTCAAATTTTCAGATGGGAGGTTCCATATAAGGTCAAAAACTACATACTCAGATCTTCACCAAACTTTGCAGGGATACATTGGATGTCAAGACACGTGGAAAAAACGTACAAAACAAGAGATTGGAGACATCAAGAATTTCGACGAATTTTTTAAGAATTTTCAAATTTTCAGAAAGGATGTTCCATATAAGGTCAAAAACGACATACTCAGATCTTCACCAAACTTTGCAGGGATACATTGGAGGTCGAGACACGTGGAAAAAACGTACAAAACAAGAGATTGGAGACATCAAGATTTTGGACGAATTTTTGAAGAATTTTAAAATTTTCTGATAGGAGGTCCCATATAAGGTCAAAAACTACATACTCAGATCTCCACCAAACATTGCAGGGATACATTGGATGTCAAGACACGTGGAAAAAACGTACAAAACAAGAGATTGGAGACATCAAGATTTTCGACGAATTTTTGAAGAATTTTCAAATTTTCAGATAGGAGGTTCCAGATAAGGTCAAAAACTACATACTCAGATCTTCACCAAACGTTGCAGGGATACTTTGCATGTCAAGACACGTGGAAAAAACGTACAAAACAAGAGATTGGAGACATCAAGATTTTCGACGAATTTTTTAAGAATTTTCAAATTTTCAGATGGGAGGTTCCAGATAAGGTCAAAAACGACATACTCAGATCTTCACCAAACTTTGCATGGATACATTGGATGTCAAGACACGTGGAAAAAACGTACAAAACAAGAGATTGGGGTCATCAAGATTTTGCACGGATTTTTTAGGAATTTTCAAATTTTCAGATGGGAGGTTCCAGATAAGGTCAAAAACTACATACTCAGATCTTCACCAAACTTTGCAGGGATACATTGGATGTCAAGACACGTGGAAAAAACGTACAAAACAAGAGATTGGAGACATCAAGATTTTCGACGAATTTTTTAAGAATTTTCAAATTTTCAGATAGGAGTTTCCATATAAGGTCAAAAACTACATACTCAGATCTTCACCAAACTTTGCATCGATACATTATGTGTCAAGACACGTGGAAAAAACGTACAAAACAAAAGATTGGAGACATCAAGATTTTGGTCGAATTTTTTAAGAATTTTCAAATTTTCAGATGGGAGGTTCCAGATAAGGTCAAAAACTACATACTCAGATCTTCACCAAACTTTGCAGGGATACATTGGATGTCAAGACACGTGGAAAAAACGTACAAAAAAGAGATTGGAGACATCAAGATTTTGGACGAATTTTTTAACAATTTTCAAATTTTCAGAAAGGATGTTCCAGATAAGGTCAAAAACGACATACTCAGATTTTCACCAAACTTTGCAGGGATACATTGGATATCAAGACACGTGGAAAAAACGTACAAAACAAGAGATTGGAGACATCAAGATTTTGGACGAATTTTTTAAGAATTTTCAAATTTTCAGATAGGAGGTTCCAGATAAGGTCAAAAACTACATACTCAGATCTTCACCAAACTTTGCAGGGATACATTGGATGTCAAGACACGTGGAAAAAACGTACAAAACAAGAGATTGGGGTCATCAAGATTTTGGACGGATTTTTTAGGAATTTTCAAATTTTCAGATGGGAGGTTCCAGATAATGTCAAAAACTACATACTCAGATCTTCACCAAACATTGCAGGGATACATTGGATGTCAAGACACGTGGAAAAAACGTACAAAACAAGAGATTGGAGACATCAAAATTTTGGACGAATTTTTTAAGAATTTTCAAATTTTCAGATAGGAGGTTCCAGATGAGGTCAAAAACTACATACTCAGATCTTCACCAAACTTTGCAGGAATACTTTGCATGTCAAGACACGTGGAAAAAACGTACAAAAGAAGAGATTGGAGACATCAAGATTTTGGTCGAATTTTTTAAGAATTTTCAAATTTTCAGATGGGAGGTTCCAGATAAGGTCAAAAACTACATACTCAGATCTTCACCAAACTTTGCAGGGATACATTGGATGTCAAGACACGTGGAAAAAACGTACAAAACAAGAGATAGGAGACATCAAGATTTTGGACGAATTTTTTAACAATTTTCAAATTTTCAGAAAGGATGTTCCAGATAAGGTCAAAAACGACATACTCAGATCTTCACCAAACTTTGCAGGGATACATTGGATATCAAGACACGTGGAAAAAACGTACAAAACAAGAGATTGGAGACATCAAGATTTTGGACGAATTTTTTAAGATTTTTCAAATTTTCAGATAGGAGGTTCCAGATAAGGTCAAAAACTACATACTCAGATCTTCACCAAACTTTGCAGGGATACATTGGATGTCAAGACACGCGGAAAAAACGTACAAAACAAGAGATTGGGGTCATCAAGATTTTGGACGGATTTTTTAGGAATTTTCAAATTTTCAGATGGGAGGTTCCAGATAAGGTCAAAAACTACATACTCAGATCTTCACCAAACATTGCAGGGATACATTGGATGTCAAGACACGTGGAAAAAACGTACAAAACAAGAGATTGGAGACATCAATATTTTGGACGAATTTTTAAAGAATTTTCAAATTTTCAGATAGGAGGTTCCAGATGAGGTCAAAAACTACATAGTCAGATCTTCACCAAACTTTGCAGGAATACTTTGCATGTCAAGACACGTGGAAAAAACGTACAAAACAAGAGATCGGAGACATCAAGATTTTCGACGAATTTTTTAAGAATTTTCAAATTTTCAGATGGGAGGTTCCAGATAAGGTCAAAAACGACATACTCAGATCTTCACCAAACTTTGCATGGATACATTGGATGTCAAGACACGTGGAAAAAACATACAAAACATAGGATTGGTGACATCAAGATTTTGGACGAATTTTTTAAGAATTTTCAAATTTTCAGATAGGAGGTTCCATATAAGGTCAAAAACTACATACTCAGATCTTCACCAAACTTTGCAGGGATACATTGGATGTCAAGACACGTGGAAAAAACGTACAAAACAAGAGATTGGAGACATCAAGATTTTCGACGAATTTTTTAAGAATATTCAAATTTTCAGAAAGGATGTTCCAGATAAGGACAAAAACGACATACTCAGATCTTCACCAAACTTTGCAGGGATACATTGGAGGTCGAGACACGTGGAAAAAACGTACAAAACAAGAGATTGGAGACATCAAGATTTTGGACGAATTTTTTAAGAATTTTCAAATTTTCAGATAGGAGGTTCCATATAAGGTCAAAAACTACATACTCAGATCTTCACCAAACTTTGCATGGATACATTATGTGTCAAGACACGTGGAAAAAACGTACAAAACAAAAGATTGGAGACATCAAGATTTTGGTCGAATTTTTTAAGAATTTTCAAATTTTCAGATGGGAGGTTCCAGATAAGGTCAAAAACTACATACTCAGATCTTCACCAAACTTTGCAGGGATACATTGGATGTCAAGACACGTGGAAAAAACGTACAAAACAAGAGATTGGAGACATCAAGATTTTGGACGAATTTTTTAAGAATTTTTAAATTTTCAGATAGGAGGTTCCATATAAGGTCAAAAACTACATACTCAGATCTTCACCAAACTTTGCATGGATACATTATGTGTCAAGACACGTGGAAAAAACGTACAAAACAAGAGATTGGAGACATCAAGATATTGGTCGAATTTTTTAAGAATTTTCAAATTTTCAGATGGGAGGTTCCAGATAAGGTCAAAAACTACATACTCAGATCTTCACTAAACTTTGCAGGGATACATTGGATGTCAAGACACGTGGAAAAAACGTACAAAACAAGAGATAGGAGACATCAAGATTTTGGACGAATTTTTTAACAATTTTCAAATTTTCAGAAAGGATGTTCCAGATAAGGTCAAAAACAACATACTCAGATCTTCACCAAACTTTGCAGGGATACATTGGATATCAAGACACGTGGAAAAAACGTACAAAACAAGAGATTGGAGACATCAAGATTTTGGACGAATTTTTTAAGAATTTTCAAATTTTCAGATAGGAGGTTCCAGATAAGGTCAAAAACTACATACTCAGATCAACACCAAACATTGCAGGGATACATTGGATGTCAAGACACGTGGAAAAAACGTACAAAACAAGAGATTGGAGACATCAAGATTTTGGACGAATTTTTTAAGAATTTTCAAATTTTCAGATAGGAGGTTCCAGATGAGGTCAAAAACTACATACTCAGATCTTCACCAAACTTTGCAGGAATACTTTGCATGTCAAGACACGTGGAAAAAACGTACAAAACAAGAGATCGGAGACATCAAGATTTTCGACGAATTTTTTAAGAATTTTCAAATTTTCAGATGGGAGGTTCCAGATAAGGTCAAAAACGACATACTCAGATCTTCACCAAACTTTGCAGGGATCCATTGGAGGTCGAGACACGTGGAAAAAACGTACAAAACAAGAGATTGGAGACATCAAGATTTTGGACGAATTTTTTAAGAATTTTCAAATTTTCAGATAGGAGGTTCCATATAAGGTCAAAAACTACATACTCAGATCTTCACCAAACTTTGCAGGGATACATTGGATGTCAAGACACGTGGAAAAAACGTACAAAACAAGAGATTGGAGACATCAAGATTTTCGACGAATTTTTTAAGAATTTTCAAATTTTCAGAAAGGATGTTCCAGATAAGGTCAAAAACGACATACTCAGATCTTCACCAAACTTTGCAGGGATCCATTGGAGGTCGAGACACGTGGAAAAAACGTACAAAACAAGAGATTGGAGACATCAAGATTTTGGACGAATTTTTGAAGAATTTTCAAATTTTCAGATAGGAGGTTCCAGATAAGGTCTAAAACTACATACTCAGATCTCCACCAAACATTGCAGGAATACATTGGATGTCAAGACACGTGGAAAAAACGTACAAAACAAGAGATTGGAGACATCAAGATTTTCGACGAATTTTTGAAGAATTTTCAAATTTTCAGATAGGAGGTTCCAGATAAGGTCAAAAACTACATACTCAGATCTTCACCAAACGTTGCAGGGATACTTTGCATGTCAAGACACGTGGAAAAAACGTACAAAACAAAAGATTGGAGACATCAAGATTTTCGACGAATTTTTTAAGAATTTTCAAATTTTCAGATGGGAGGTTCCAGATAAGGTCAAAAACGACATACTCAGATCTTCACCAAACTTTGCATGGATACATTGGATGTCAAGACACGTGGAAAAAACGTACAAAACAAGAGATTGGGGTCATCAAGATTTTGCACGGATTTTTTAGGAATTTTCAAATTTTCAGATGGGAGGTTCCAGATAAGGTCAAAAACTACATACTCAGATCTTCACCAAACTTTGCAGGGATACATTGGATGTCAAGACACGTGGAAAAAACGTACAAAACAAGAGATTGGAGACATCAAGATTTTGGACGAATTTTTTAAGAATTTTCAAATTTTCAGATAGGAGGTTCCATATAAGGTCAAAAACTACATACTCAGATCTTCACCAAACTTTGCATGGATACATTATGTGTCAAGACACGTGGAAAAAACGTACAAAACAAAAGATTGGAGACATCAAGATTTTGGTCGAATTTTTTAAGAATTTTCAAATTTTCAGATGGGAGGTTCCAGATAAGGTCAAAAACTACATACTCAGATCTTCACCAAACTTTGCAGGGATACATTGGATGTCAAGACACGTGGAAAAAACGTACAAAAAAGAGATTGGAGACATCAAGATTTTGGACGAATTTTTTAACAATTTTCAAATTTTCAGAAAGGATGTTCCAGATAAGGTCAAAAACGACATACTCAGATCTTCACCAAACTTTGCAGGGATACATTGGATATCAAGACACGTGGAAAAAACGTACAAAACAAGAGATTGGAGACATCAAGATTTTGGACGAATTTTTTAAGAATTTTCAAATTTTCAGATAGGAGGTTCCAGATAAGGTAAAAAACTACATACTCAGATCTTCACCAAACTTTGCAGGGATACATTGGATGTCAAGACACGTGGAAAAAACGTACAAAACAAGAGATTGGGGTCATCAAGATTTTGGACGGATTTTTTAGGAATTTTCAAATTTTCAGATGGGAGGTTCCAGATAAGGTCAAAAACTACATACTCAGATCTTCACCAAACATTGCAGGGATACATTGGATGTCAAGACACGTGGAAAAAACGTACAAAACAAGAGATTGGATACATCAAAATTTTGGACGAATTTTTTAAGAATTTTCAAATTTTCAGATAGGAGGTTCCAGATGAGGTCAAAAACTACATACTCAGATCTTCACCAAACTTTGCAGGAATACTTTGCATGTCAAGACACGTGGCAAAAACGTACAAAACAAGAGATCGGAGACATCAAGATTTTCGACGAATTTTTTAAGAATTTACAAATTTTCAGATGGGAGGTTCCAGATAAGGTCAAAAACGACATACTCAGATCTTCACCAAACTTTGCATGGATACATTGGATGTCAAGACACGTGGAAAAAACATACAAAACATAGGATTGGTGACATCAAGATTTTGGACGAATTTTTTAAGAATTTTCAAATTTTCAGATAGGAGGTTCCATATAAGGTCAAAAACTACATACTCAGATCTTCACCAAACTTTGCAGGGATACATTGGATGTCAAGACACGTGGAAAAAACGTACAAAACAAGAGATTGGAGACATCAAGATTTTGGACGAATTTTTGAAGAATTTTCAAATTTTCAGATAGGAGGTTCCAGATAAGGTCTAAAACTACATACTCAGATCTCCACCAAACATTGCAGGAATACATTGGATGTCAAGACACGTGGAAAAAACGTACAAAACAAGAGATTGGAGACATCAAGATTTTCGACGAATTTTTGAAGAATTTTCAAATTTTCAGATAGGAGGTTCCAGATAAGGTCAAAAACTACATACTCAGATCTTCACCAAACGTTGCAGGGATACTTTGCATGTCAAGACACGTGGAAAAAACGTACAAAACAAAAGATTGGAGACATCAAGATTTTCGACGAATTTTTTAAGAATTTTCAAATTTTCAGATGGGAGGTTCCAGATAAGGTCAAATACGACATACTCAGATCTTCACCAAACTTTGCATGGATACATTGGATGTCAAGACACGTGGAAAAAACGTACAAAACAAGAGATTGGGGTCATCAAGATTTTGCACGGATTTTTTAGGAATTTTCAAATTTTCAGATGGGAGGTTCCAGATAAGGTCAAAAACTACATACTCAGATCTTCACCAAACTTTGCAGGGATACATTGGATGTCAAGACACGTGGAAAAAACGTACAAAACAAGAGATTGGAGACATCAAGATTTTGGACGAATTTTTTAAGAATTTTCAAATTTTCAGATAGGAGGTTCCATATAAGGTCAAAAACTACATACTCAGATCTTCACCAAACTTTGCATGGATACATTATGTGTCAAGACACGTGGAAAAAACGTACAAAACAAAAGATTGGAGACATCAAGATTTTGGTCGAATTTTTTAAGAATTTTCAAATTTTCAGATGGGAGGTTCCAGATAAGGTCAAAAACTACATACTCAGATCTTCACGAAACTTTGCAGGGATACATTGGATGTCAAGACACGTGGAAAAAACGTACAAAAAAGAGATTGGAGACATCAAGATTTTGGACGAATTTTTTAACAATTTTCAAATTTTCAGAAAGGATGTTCCAGATAAGGTCAAAAACGACATACTCAGATCTTCACCAAACTTTGCAGGGATACATTGGATATCAAGACACGTGGAAAAAACGTACAAAACAAGAGATTGGAGACATCAAGATTTTGGACGAATTTTTTAAGAATTTTCAAATTTTCAGATAGGAGGTTCCAGATAAGGTAAAAAACTACATACTCAGATCTTCACCAAACTTTGCAGGGATACATTGGATGTCAAGACACGTGGAAAAAACGTACAAAACAAGAGATTGGAGACATCAAGATTTTGGACGAATTTTTGAAGAATTTTCAAATTTTCAGATAGGAGGTTCCATATTAGGTCAAAAACTACATACTCAGATCTTCACCAAACTTTGCATCGATACATTATGTGTCAAGACACGTGGAAAAAACGTACAAAACAAAAGATTGGAGACATCAAGATTTTGGTCGAATTTTTTAAGAATTTTCAAATTTTCAGATGGGAGGTTCCAGATAAGGTCAAAAACTACATACTCAGATCTTCACCAAACTTTGCAGGGATACATTGGATGTCAAGACACGTGGAAAAAACGTACAAAAAAGAGATTGGAGACATCAAGATTTTGGACGAATTTTTTAACAATTTTCAAATTTTCAGAAAGGATGTTCCAGATAAGGTCAAAAACGACATACTCAGATCTTCACCAAACTTTGCAGGGATACATTGGATATCAAGACACGTGGAAAAAACGTACAAAACAAGAGATTGGAGACATCAAGATTTTGGACGAATTTTTTAAGAATTTTCAAATTTTCAGATAGGAGGTTCCAGATAAGGTCAAAAACTACATACTCAGATCTTCACCAAACTTTGCAGGGATACATTGGATGTCAAGACACGTGGAAAAAACGTACAAAACAAGAGATTGGGGTCATCAAGATTTTGGACGGATTTTTTAGGAATTTTCAAATTTTCAGAAAGGATGTTCCAGATAAGGTCAAAAACGACATACTCAGATCTTCACCAAACTTTGCAGGGATACATTGGATATCAAGACACGTGGAAAAAACGTACAAAACAAGAGATTGGAGACATCAAGATTTTGGACGAATTTTTGAAGAATTTTCAAATTTTCAGATAGGAGGTTCCATATTAGGTCAAAAACTACATACTCAGATCTTCACCAAACGTTGCAGGGATACTTTGCATGTCAAGACACGTGAAAAAAACGTACAAAACAAGAGATTGGAGACATCAAGATTTTCGACGAATTTTTTAAGAATTTTCAAATTTTCAGATGGGAGGTTCCAGATAAGGTCAAAAACGACATACTCAGATCTTCACCAAACTTTGCATGGATACATTGGATGTCAAGACACGTGGAAAAAACGTACAAAACAAGAGATTGGGGTCATCAAGATTTTGCACGGATTTTTTAGGAATTTTCAAATTTTCAGATAGGAGGTTCCATATAAGGTCAAAAACTACATACTCAGATCTTCACCAAACTTTGCATCGATACATTATGTGTCAAGACACGTGGAAAAAACGTACAAAACAAAAGATTGGAGACATCAAGATTTTGGTCGAATTTTTTAAGAATTTTCAAATTTTCAGATGGGAGGTTCCAGATAAGGTCAAAAACTACATACTCAGATCTTCACCAAACTTTGCAGGGATACATTGGATGTCAAGACACGTGGAAAAAACGTACAAAAAAGAGATTGGAGACATCAAGATTTTGGACGAATTTTTTAACAATTTTCAAATTTTCAGAAAGGATGTTCCAGATAAGGTCAAAAACGACATACTCAGATCTTCACCAAACTTTGCAGGGATACATTGGATATCAAGACACGTGGAAAAAACGTACAAAACAAGAGATTGGAGACATCAAGATTTTGGACGAATTTTTTAAGAATTTTCAAATTTTCAGATAGGAGGTTCCAGATAAGGTCAAAAACTACATACTCAGATCTTCACCAAACTTTGCAGGGATACATTGGATGTCAAGACACGTGGAAAAAACGTACAAAACAAGAGATTGGGGTCATCAAGATTTTGGACGGTTTTTTTAGGAATTTTCAAATTTTCAGATGGGAGGTTCCAGATAAGGTCAAAAACTACATACTCAGATCTTCACCAAACATTGCAGGGATACATTGGATGTCAAGACACGTGGAAAAAACGTACAAAACAAGAGATTGGAAACATCAAAATTTTGGACGAATTTTTTAAGAATTTTCAAATTTTCAGATAGGAGGTTCCAGATGAGGTCAAAAACTACATACTCAGATCTTCACCAAACTTTGCAGGGATACATTGGATGTCAAGACACGTGGAAAAAAAGTACAAAACAAGAGATTGGGGTCATCAAGATTTTGGACGGATTTTTTAGGAATTTTCAAATTTTCAGATGGGAGGTTCCAGATAAGGTCAAAAACTACATACTCAGATCTTCACCAAACATTGCAGGGATACATTGGATGTCAAGACACGTGGAAAAAACGTACAAAACAAGAGATTGGAGACATCAAGATTTTGGACGAATTTTTTAAGAATTTTCAAATTTTCAGATAGGAGGTTCCAGATGAGGTCAAAAACTACATACTCAGATCTTCACCAAACTTTGCAGGAATACTTTGCATGTCAAGACACGTGGAAAAAACGTACAAAACAAGAGATCGGAGACATCAAGATTTTCGACGAATTTTTTAAGAATTTTCAAATTTTCAGATGGGAGGTTCCAGATAAGGTCAAAAACGACATACTCAGATCTTCACCAAACTTTGCAGGGATCCATTGGAGGTCGAGACACGTGGAAAAAACGTACAAAACAAGATTGGAGACATCAAGATTTTGGACGAATTTTTTAAGAATTTTCAAATTTTCAGATAGGAGGTTCCATATAAGGTCAAAAACTACATACTCAGATCTTCACCAAACTTTGCAGGGATACATTGGATGTCAAGACACGTGGAAAAAACGTACAAAACAAGAGATTGGAGACATCAAGATTTTCGACGAATTTTTTAAGAATTTTCAAATTTTCAGAAAGGATGTTCCAGATAAGGTCAAAAACGACATACTCAGATCTTCACCAAACTTTGCAGGGATCCATTGGAGGTCGAGATACGTGGAAAAAACGTACAAAACAAGAGATTGGAGACATCAAGATTTTGGACGAATTTTTGAAGAATTTTCAAATTTTCAGATAGGAGGTTCCAGATAAGGTCTAAAACTACATACTCAGATCTCCACCAAACATTGCAGGAATACATTGGATGTCAAGACACGTGGAAAAAACGTACAAAACAAGAGATTGGAGACATCAAGATTTTCGACGAATTTTTTAAGAATTTTCAAATTTTCAGATAGGAGGTTCCAGATAAGGTCAAAAACTACATACTCAGATCTTCACCAAACGTTGCAGGGATACTTTGCATGTCAAGACACGTGGAAAAAACGTACAAAACAAGAGATTGGAGACATCAAGATTTTGGAAGAATTTTTTAAGAATTCTCAAATTTTCAGAAAGGAGGTTCCATATAAGGTCAAAAACTACATACTCAGATCTTCACCAAACTTTGCAGGGATACTTTGGATGTCAAGACACGTGGAAAAAACGTACAAAACAAAAGATTGGAGACATCAAGATTTTCGACGAATTTTTTAAGAATTTTCAAATTTTCAGATGGGAGGTTCCAGATAAGGTCAAAAACGACATACTCAGATCTTCACCAAACTTTGCATGGATACATTGGATGTCAAGACACGTGGAAAAAACGTACAAAACAAGAGATTGGAGACATCAAGATTTTGGACGAATTTTTTAAGAATTCTCAAATTTTCAGAAAGGAGGTTCCATATAAGGTCAAAAACTACATACTCAGATCTTCACCAAACTTTGCAGGGATACTTTGGATGTCAAGACACGTGGAAAAAACGTACAAAACAAGAGATTTAGGTCATCAAGATTTTGGACGAATTTTTTAAGAATTTTCAAATTTTCAGATGGGAGGTTCAATATAAGGTCAAAAACTACATACTCAGATCTTCACCAAACTTTGCATGAATACATTATGTGTCAAGACACGTGGAAAAAACGTACAAAACAAAAGATTGGAGACATCAAGATTTTGGTCGAATTTTTTAAGAATTTTCAAATTTTCAGATGGGAGGTTCCAGATAAGGTCAAAAACTACATACTCAGATCTTCACCAAACTTTGCAGGGATACATTGGATGTCAAGACACGTGGAAAAAACGTACAAAACAAGAGATTGGAGACATCAAGATTTTGGACGAATTTTTTAAGAATTTTTAAATTTTCAGATAGGAGGTTCCATATAACGTCAAAAACTACATACTCAGATCTTCACCAAACTTTGCATGGATACATTATGTGTCAAGACACGTGGAAAAAACGTACAAAACAAGAGATTGGAGACATCAAGATATTGGTCGAATTTTTTAAGAATTTTCAAATTTTCAGATGGGAGGTTCCAGATAAGGTCAAAAACTACATACTCAGATCTTCACCAAACTTTGCAGGGATACATTGGATGTCAAGACACGTGGAAAAAACGTACAAAACAAGAGATAGGAGACATCAAGATTTTGGACGAATTTTTTAACAATTTTCAAATTTTCAGAAAGGATGTTCCAGATAAGGTCAAAAACAACATACTCAGATCTTCACCAAACTTTGCAGGGATACATTGGATATCAAGACACGTGGAAAAAACGTACAAAACAAGAGATTGGAGACATCAAGATTTTGGACGAATTTTTTAAGAATTTTCAAATTTTCAGATAGGAGGTTCCAGATAAGATCAAAAACTACATACTCAGATCTTCACCAAACTTTGCAGGGATACATTGGATGTCAAGACACGTGGAAAAAAAGTACAAAACAAGAGATTGGGGTCATCAAGATTTTGGACGGATTTTTTAGGAATTTTCAAATTTTCAGATGGGAGGTTCCAGATAAGGTCAAAAACTACATACTCAGATCTTCACCAAACATTGCAGGGATACATTGGATGTCAAGACACGTGGAAAAAACGTACAAAACAAGAGATTGGAGACATCAAGATTTTGGACGAATTTTTTAAGAATTTTCAAATTTTCAGATAGGAGGTTCCAGATGAGGTCAAAAACTACATACTCAGATCTTCACCAAACTTTGCAGGAATACTTTGCATGTCAAGACACGTGGAAAAAACGTACAAAACAAGAGATCGGAGACATCAAGATTTTCGACGAATTTTTTAAGAATTTTCAAATTTTCAGATGGGAGGTTCCAGATAAGGTCAAAAACGACATACTCAGATCTTCACCAAACTTTGCAGGGATCCATTGGAGGTCGAGACACGTGGAAAAAACGTACAAAACAAGAGATTGGAGACATCAAGATTTTGGACGAATTTTTTAAGAATTTTCAAATTTTCAGATAGGAGGTTCCATATAAGGTCAAAAACTACATACTCAGATCTTCACCAAACTTTGCAGGGATACATTGGATGTCAAGACACGTGGAAAAAACGTACAAAACAAAAGATTGGAGACATCAAGATTTTCGACGAATTTTTTAAGAATTTTCAAATTTTCAGAAAGGATGTTCCAGATAAGGTCAAAAACGACATACTCAGATCTTCACCAAACTTTGCAGGGATCCATTGGAGGTCGAGATACGTGGAAAAAACGTACAAAACAAGAGATTGGAGACATCAAGATTTTGGACGAATTTTTGAAGAATTTTCAAATTTTCAGATAGGAGGTTCCAGATAAGGTCTAAAACTACATACTCAGATCTCCACCAAACATTGCAGGAATACATTGGATGTCAAGACACGTGGAAAAAACGTACAAAACAAGAGATTGGAGACATCAAGATTTTCGACGAATTTTTGAAGAATTTTCAAATTTTCAGATAGGAGGTTCCAGATAAGGTCAAAAACTACATACTCAGATCTTCACCAAACGTTGCAGGGATACTTTGCATGTCAAGACACGTGGAAAAAACGTACAAAACAAAAGATTGGAGACATCAAGATTTTCGACGAATTTTTTAAGAATTTTCAAATTTTCAGATGGGAGGTTCCAGATAAGGTCAAAAACGACATACTCAGATCTTCACCAAACTTTGCATGGATACATTGGATGTCAAGACACGTGGAAAAAACGTACAAAACAAGAGATTGGAGACATCAAGATTTTGGACGAATTTTTTAAGAATTCTCAAATTTTCAGAAAGGAGGTTCCATATAAGGTCAAAAACTACATACTCAGATCTTCACCAAACTTTGCAGGGATACTTTGGATGTCAAGACACGTGGAAAAAACGTACAAAACAAGAGATTGGGGTCATCAAGATTTTGGACGAATTTTTTAAGAATTTTCAAATTTTCAGATGGGAGGTTCAATATAAGGTCAAAAACTACATACTCAGATCTTCACCAAACTTTGCATGAATACATTATGTGTCAAGACACGTGGAAAAAACATACAAAACATAGGATTCGGAACATCAAGATTTTGGTCGAATTTTTTAAGAATTTTCAAATTTTCAGATAGGAGGTTCCATATAAGGTCAAAAACTACATACTCAGATCTTCACCAAACATTGCAGGAATACATTGGATGTCAAGACACGTGGAAAAAACGTACAAAACAAGAGATTGGGGTCATCAAGATTTTGCACGGATTTTTTAGGAATTTTCAAATTTTCAGATGGGAGGTTCCAGATAAGGTCAAAAACTACATACTCAGATCTTCACCAAACTTTGCAGGGATACATTGGATGTCAAGACACGTGGAAAAAACGTACAAAACAAGAGATTGGAGACATCAAGATTTTGGACGAATTTTTTAAGAATTCTCAAATTTTCAGAAAGGAGGTTCCATATAAGGTCAAAAACTACATACTCAGATCTTCACCAAACTTTGCAGGGATACTTTGGATGTCAAGACACGTGGAAAAAACGTACAAAACAAGAGATTTAGGTCATCAAGATTTTGGACGAATTTTTTAAGAATTTTCAAATTTTCAGATGGGAGGTTCAATATAAGGTCAAAAACTACATACTCAGATCTTCACCAAACTTTGCATGAATACATTATGTGTCAAGACACGTGGAAAAAACGTACAAAACAAAAGATTGGAGACATCAAGATTTTGGTCGAATTTTTTAAGAATTTTCAAATTTTCAGATGGGAGGTTCCAGATAAGGTCAAAAACTACATACTCAGATCTTCACCAAACTTTGCAGGGATACATTGGATGTCAAGACACGTGGAAAAAACGTACAAAACAAGAGATTGGAGACATCAAGATTTTGGACGAATTTTTTAAGAATTTTTAAATTTTCAGATAGGAGGTTCCATATAACGTCAAAAACTACATACTCAGATCTTCACCAAACTTTGCATGGATACATTATGTGTCAAGACACGTGGAAAAAACGTACAAAACAAGAGATTGGAGACATCAAGATATTGGTCGAATTTTTTAAGAATTTTCAAATTTTCAGATGGGAGGTTCCAGATAAGGTCAAAAACTACATACTCAGATCTTCACCAAACTTTGCAGGGATACATTGGATGTCAAGACACGTGGAAAAAACGTACAAAACAAGAGATAGGAGACATCAAGATTTTGGACGAATTTTTTAACAATTTTCAAATTTTCAGAAAGGATGTTCCAGATAAGGTCAAAAACAACATACTCAGATCTTCACCAAACTTTGCAGGGATACATTGGATATCAAGACACGTGGAAAAAACGTACAAAACAAGAGATTGGAGACATCAAGATTTTGGACGAATTTTTTAAGAATTTTCAAATTTTCAGATAGGAGGTTCCAGATAAGATCAAAAACTACATACTCAGATCTTCACCAAACTTTGCAGGGATACATTGGATGTCAAGACACGTGGAAAAAAAGTACAAAACAAGAGATTGGGGTCATCAAGATTTTGGACGGATTTTTTAGGAATTTTCAAATTTTCAGATGGGAGGTTCCAGATAAGGTCAAAAACTACATACTCAGATCTTCACCAAACATTGCAGGGATACATTGGATGTCAAGACACGTGGAAAAAACGTACAAAACAAGAGATTGGAGACATCAAGATTTTGGACGAATTTTTTAAGAATTTTCAAATTTTCAGATAGGAGGTTCCAGATGAGGTCAAAAACTACATACTCAGATCTTCACCAAACTTTGCAGGAATACTTTGCATGTCAAGACACGTGGAAAAAACGTACAAAACAAGAGATCGGAGACATCAAGATTTTCGACGAATTTTTTAAGAATTTTCAAATTTTCAGATGGGAGGTTCCAGATAAGGTCAAAAACGACATACTCAGATCTTCACCAAACTTTGCAGGGATCCATTGGAGGTCGAGACACGTGGAAAAAACGTACAAAACAAGAGATTGGAGACATCAAGATTTTGGACGAATTTTTTAAGAATTTTCAAATTTTCAGATAGGAGGTTCCATATAAGGTCAAAAACTACATACTCAGATCTTCACCAAACTTTGCAGGGATACATTGGATGTCAAGACACGTGGAAAAAACGTACAAAACAAAAGATTGGAGACATCAAGATTTTCGACGAATTTTTTAAGAATTTTCAAATTTTCAGAAAGGATGTTCCAGATAAGGTCAAAAACGACATACTCAGATCTTCACCAAACTTTGCAGGGATCCATTGGAGGTCGAGATACGTGGAAAAAACGTACAAAACAAGAGATTGGAGACATCAAGATTTTGGACGAATTTTTGAAGAATTTTCAAATTTTCAGATAGGAGGTTCCAGATAAGGTCTAAAACTACATACTCAGATCTCCACCAAACATTGCAGGAATACATTGGATGTCAAGACACGTGGAAAAAACGTACAAAACAAGAGATTGGAGACATCAAGATTTTCGACGAATTTTTGAAGAATTTTCAAATTTTCAGATAGGAGGTTCCAGATAAGGTCAAAAACTACATACTCAGATCTTCACCAAACGTTGCAGGGATACTTTGCATGTCAAGACACGTGGAAAAAACGTACAAAACAAAAGATTGGAGACATCAAGATTTTCGACGAATTTTTTAAGAATTTTCAAATTTTCAGATGGGAGGTTCCAGATAAGGTCAAAAACGACATACTCAGATCTTCACCAAACTTTGCATGGATACATTGGATGTCAAGACACGTGGAAAAAACGTACAAAACAAGAGATTGGAGACATCAAGATTTTGGACGAATTTTTTAAGAATTCTCAAATTTTCAGAAAGGAGGTTCCATATAAGGTCAAAAACTACATACTCAGATCTTCACCAAACTTTGCAGGGATACTTTGGATGTCAAGACACGTGGAAAAAACGTACAAAACAAGAGATTGGGGTCATCAAGATTTTGGACGAATTTTTTAAGAATTTTCAAATTTTCAGATGGGAGGTTCAATATAAGGTCAAAAACTACATACTCAGATCTTCACCAAACTTTGCATGAATACATTATGTGTCAAGACACGTGGAAAAAACATACAAAACATAGGATTCGGAACATCAAGATTTTGGTCGAATTTTTTAAGAATTTTCAAATTTTCAGATAGGAGGTTCCATATAAGGTCAAAAACTACATACTCAGATCTTCACCAAACATTGCAGGAATACATTGGATGTCAAGACACGTGGAAAAAACGTACAAAACAAGAGATTGGGGTCATCAAGATTTTGCACGGATTTTTTAGGAATTTTCAAATTTTCAGATGGGAGGTTCCAGATAAGGTCAAAAACTACATACTCAGATCTTCACCAAACTTTGCAGGGATACATTGGATGTCAAGACACGTGGAAAAAACGTACAAAACAAGAGATTGGAGACATCAAGATTTTGGACGAATTTTTTAAGAATTTTCAAATTTTCAGATAGGAGGTTCCATATAAGGTCAAAAACTACATACTCAGATCTTCACCAAACTTTGCATGGATACATTATGTGTCAAGACACGTGGAAAAAACGTACAAAACAAAAGATTGGAGACATCAAGATTTTGGTCGAATTTTTTAAGAATTTTCAAATTTTCAGATGGGAGGTTCCAGATAAGGTCAAAAACTACATACTCAGATCTTCACCAAACTTTGCAGGGATACATTGGATGTCTAAACACGTGGAAAAAACGTACAAAAAAGAGATTGGAGACATCAAGATTTTGGACGAATTTTTTAACAATTTTCAAATTTTCAGAAAGGATGTTCCAGATAAGGTCAAAAACGACATACTCAGATCTTCACCAAACTTTGCAGGGATACATTGGATATCAAGACACGTGGAAAAAACGTACAAAACAAGAGATTGGAGACATCAAGATTTTGGACGAATTTTTTAAGAATTTTCAAATTTTCAGATAGGAGGTTCCAGATAAGGTCAAAAACTACATACTCAGATCTTCACCAAACTTTGCAGGGATACATTGGATGTCAAGACACGTGGAAAAAACGTACAAAACAAGAGATTGGGGTCATCAAGATTTTGGACGGATTTTTTAGGAATTTTCAAATTTTCAGATGGGAGGTTCCAGATAAGGTCAAAAACTACATACTCAGATCTTCACCAAACTTTGCAGGGATACATTGGATGTCAAGACACGTGGAAAAAACGTACAAAAAAGAGATTGGAGACATCAAGATTTTGGACGAATTTTTTAACAATTTTCAAATTTTCAGAAAGGATGTTCCAGAAAAGGTCAAAAACGACATACTCAGATCTTCACCAAACTTTGCAGGGATACATTGGATATCAAGACACGTGGAAAAAACGTACAAAACAAGAGATTGGAGACATCAAGATTTTGGACGAATTTTTTAAGAATTTTCAAATTTTCAGATAGGAGGTTCCAGATAAGGTCAAAAACTACATACTCAGATCTTCACCAAATTTGCAGGGATACATTGGATGTCAAGACACGTGGAAAAAACGTACAAAACAAGAGATTGGGGTCATCAAGATTTTGGACGGATTTTTTAGGAATTTTCAAATTTTCAGATGGGAGGTTCCAGATAAGGTCAAAAACTACATACTCAGATCTTCACCAAACATTGCAGGGATACATTGGATGTCAAGACACGTGGAAAAAACGTACAAAACAAGAGATTGGAGACATCAAAATTTTGGACGAATTTTTTAAGAATTTTCAAATTTTCAGATAGGAGGTTCCAGATGAGGTCAAAAACTACATACTCAGATCTTCACCAAACTTTGCAGGAATACTTTGCATGTCAAGACACGTGGAAAAAACGTACAAAACAAGAGATCGGAGACATCAAGATTTTCGACGAATTTTTTAAGAATTTTCAAATTTTCAGATGGGAGGTTCCAGATAAGGTCAAAAACGACATACTCAGATCTTCACCAAACTTTGCAGGGATCCATTGGAGGTCGAGACACGTGGAAAAAACGTACAAAACAAGAGATTGGAGACATCAAGATTTTGGACGAATTTTTTAAGAATTTTCAAATTTTCAGATAGGAGGTTCCATATAAGGTCAAAAACTACATACTCAGATCTTCACCAAACTTTGCAGGGATACATTGGATGTCAAGACACGTGGAAAAAACGTACAAAACAAGAGATTGGAGACATCAAGATTTTCGACGAATTTTTTAAGAATTTTCAAATTTTCAGAAAGGATGTTCCAGATAAGGTCAAAAACGACATACTCAGATCTTCACCAAAACTTTGCAGGGATCCATTGGAGGTCGAGACACGTGGAAAAAACGTACAAAACAAGAGATTGGAGACATCAAGATTTTGGACGAATTTTTGAAGAATTTTCAAATTTTCAGATAGGAGGTTCCAGATAAGGTCTAAAACTACATACTCAGATCTCCACCAAACATTGCAGGAATACATTGGATGTCAAGACACGTGGAAAAAACGTACAAAACAAGAGATTGGAGACATCAAGATTTTGGACGAATTTTTTAAGAATTTTCAAATTTTCAGATAGGAGGTTCCAGATAAGATCAAAAACTACATACTCAGATCTTCACCAAACTTTGCAGGGATACATTGGATATCAAGACACGTGGAAAAAACGTACAAAACAAGAGATTGGAGACATCAAGGTTTTGGACGATTTTTTTAAGAATTTTCAAATTTTCAGATAGGAGGTTCCAGATAAGATCAAAAACTACATACTCAGATCTTCACCAAACTTTGCAGGGATACATTGGATGTCAAGACACGTGGAAAAAAAGTACAAAACAAGAGATTGGGGTCATCAAGATTTTGGACGGATTTTTTAGGAATTTTCAAATTTTCAGATTGGAGGTTCCAGATAAGGTCAAAAACTACATACTCAGATCTTCACCAAACATTGGAGGGATACATTGGATGTCAAGACACGTGGAAAAAACGTACAAAACAAGAGATTGGAGACATCAAGATTTTGGACGAATTTTTTAAGAATTTTCAAATTTTCAGATAGGAGGTTCCAGATGAGGTCAAAAACTACATACTCAGATATTCACCAAACTTTGCAGGAATACTTTGCATGTCAAGACACGTGGAAAAAACGTACAAAACAAGAGATCGGAGACATCAAGATTTTCGACGAATTTTTTAAGAATTTTCAAATTTTCAGATGGGAGGTTCCAGATAAGGTCAAAAACGACATACTCAGATCTTCACCAAACTTTGCAGGGATCCATTGGAGGTCGAGACACGTGGAAAAAACGTACAAAACAAGAGATTGGAGACATCAAGATTTTGGACGAATTTTTTAAGAATTTTCAAATTTTCAGATAGGAGGTTCCATATAAGGTCAAAAACTACATACTCAGATCTTCACCAAACTTTGCAGGGATACATTGGATGTCAAGACACGTGGAAAAAACGTACAAAACAAGAGATTGGAGACATCAAGATTTTCGACGAATTTTTTAAGAATTTTCAAATTTTCAGAAAGGATGTTCCAGATAAGGTCAAAAACGACATACTCAGATCTTCACCAAACTTTGCAGGGATCCATTGGAGGTCGAGACACGTGGAAAAAACGTACAAAACAAGAGATTGGAGACATCAAGATTTTGGACGAATTTTTGAAGAATTTTCAAATTTTCAGATAGGAGGTTCCAGATAAGGTCTAAAACTACATACTCAGATCTCCACCAAACATTGCAGGAATACATTGGATGTCAAGACACGTGGAAAAAACGTACAAAACAAGAGATTGGAGACATCAAGATTTTCGACGAATTTTTGAAGAATTTTCAAATTTTCAGATAGGAGGTTCCAGATAAGGTCAAAAACTACATACTCAGATCTTCACCAAACGTTGCAGGGATACTTTGCATGTCAAGACACGTGGAAAAAACGTACAAAACAAAAGATTGGAGACATCAAGATTTTCGACGAATTTTTTAAGAATTTTCAAATTTTCAGATGGGAGGTTCCAGATAAGGTCAAAAACGACATACTCAGATCTTCACCAAACTTTGCATGGATACATTGGATGTCAAGACACGTGGAAAAAACGTACAAAACAAGAGATTGGAGACATCAAGATTTTGGACGAATTTTTTAAGAATTCTCAAATTTTCAGAAAGGAGGTTCCATATAAGGTCAAAAACTACATACTCAGATCTTCACCAAACTTTGCAGGGATACTTTGGATGTCAAGACACGTGGAAAAAACGTACAAAACAAGAGATTGGGGTCATCAAGATTTTGGACGAATTTTTTAAGAATTTTCAAATTTTCAGATGGGAGGTTCAATATAAGGTCAAAAACTACATACTCAGATCTTCACCAAACTTTGCATGGATACATTGGATGTCAAGACACGTGGAAAAAACATACAAAACATAGGATTCGGAACATCAAGATTTTGGTCGAATTTTTTAAGAATTTTCAAATTTTCAGATAGGAGGTTCCATATAAGGTCAAAAACTACATACTCAGATCTTCACCATACATTGCAGGAATACATTGGATGTCAAGACACGTGGAAAAAACGTACAAAACAAGAGATTGGGGTCATCAAGATTTTGCACGGATTTTTTAGGAATTTTCAAATTTTCAGATGGGAGGTTCCAGATAAGGTCAAAAACTACATACTCAGATCTTCACCAAACTTTGCAGGGATACATTGGATGTCAAGACACGTGGAAAAAACGTACAAAACAAGAGATTGGAGACATCAAGATTTTGGACGAATTTTTTAAGAATTTTCAAATTTTCAGATAGGAGGTTCCATATAAGGTCAAAAACTACATACTCAGATCTTCACCAAACTTTGCATGGATACATTATGTGTCAAGACACGTGGAAAAAACGTACAAAACAAAAGATTGGAGACATCAAGATTTTGGTCGAATTTTTTAAGAATTTTCAAATTTTCAGATGGGAGGTTCCAGATAAGGTCAAAAACTACATACTCAGATCTTCACCAAACTTTGCAGGGATACATTGGATGTCAAGACACGTGGAAAAAACGTACAAAACAAGAGATTGGAGACATCAAGATTTTGGACGAATTTTTTAAGAATTTTTAAATTTTCAGATAGGAGGTTCCATATAAGGTCAAAAACTACATACTCAGATCTTCACCAAACTTTGCATGGATACATTATGTGTCAAGACACGTGGAAAAAACGTACAAAACAAGAGATTGGAGACATCAAGATATTGGTCGAATTTTTTAAGAATTTTCAAATTTTCAGATGGGAGGTTCCAGATAAGGTCAAAAACTACATACTCAGATCTTCACCAAACTTTGCAGGGATACATTGGATGTCAAGACACGTGGAAAAAACGTACAAAACAAGAGATAGGAGACATCAAGATTTTGGACGAATTTTTTAACAATTTTCAAATTTTCAGAAAGGATGTTCCAGATAAGGTCAAAAACAACATACTCAGATCTTCACCAAACTTTGCAGCGATACATTGGATATCATGACACGTGGAAAAAACGTACAAAACAAGAGATTGGAGACATCAAGATTTTGGACGAATTTTTTAAGAATTTTCAAATTTTCAGATAGGAGGTTCCAGATAAGATCAAAAACTACATACTCAGATCTTCACCAAACTTTGCAGGGATACATTGGATGTCAAGACACGTGGAAAAAAAGTACAAAACAAGAGATTGGGGTCATCAAGATTTTGGACGGATTTTTTAGGAATTTTCAAATTTTCAGATGGGAGGTTCCAGATAAGGTCAAAAACTACATACTCAGATCTTCACCAAACATTGCAGGGATACATTGGATGTCAAGACACGTGGAAAAAACGTACAAAACAAGAGATTGGAGACATCAAGATTTTGGACGAATTTTTTAAGAATTTTCAAATTTTCAGATAGGAGGTCCCAGATGAGGTCAAAAACTACATACTCAGATCTTCACCAAACTTTGCAGGAATACTTTGCATGTCAAGACACGTGGAAAAAACGTACAAAACAAGAGATCGGAGACATCAAGATTTTGGACGAATTTTTTAAGAATTTTCAAATTTTCAGATGGGAGGTTCCAGATAAGGTCAAAAACGACATACTCAGATCTTCACCAAACTTTGCAGGGATCCATTGGAGGTCGAGACACGTGGAAAAAACGTACAAAACAAGAGATTGGAGACATCAAGATTTTGGACGAATTTTTTAAGAATTTTCAAATTTTCAGATAGGAGGTTCCATATAAGGTCAAAAACTACATACTCAGATCTTCACCAAACTTTGCAGGGATACATTGGATGTCAAGACACGTGGAAAAAACGTACAAAACAAGAGATTGGAGACATCAAGATTTTTGACGAATTTTTTAAGAATTTTCAAATTTTCAGAAAGGATGTTCCAGATAAGGTCAAAAACGACATACTCAGATCTTCACCAAACTTTGCAGGGATCCATTGGAGGTCGAGATACGTGGAAAAAACGTACAAAACAAGAGATTGGAGACATCAAGATTTTGGACGAATTTTTGAAGAATTTTCAAATTTTCAGATAGGAGGTTCCAGATAAGGTCTAAAACTACATACTCAGATCTCCACCAAACATTGCAGGAATACATTGGATGTCAAGACACGTGGAAAAAACGTACAAAACAAGAGATTGGAGACATCAAGATTTTCGACGAATTTTTGAAGAATTTTCAAATTTTCAGATAGGAGGTTCCAGATAAGGTCAAAAACTACATACTCAGATCTTCACCAAACGTTGCAGGGATACTTTGCATGTCAAGACACGTGGAAAAAACGTACAAAACAAAAGATTGGAGACATCAAGATTTTCGACGAATTTTTTAAGAATTTTCAAATTTTCAGATGGGAGGTTCCAGATAAGGTCAAAAACGACATACTCAGATCTTCACCAAACTTTGCATGGATACATTGGATGTCAAGACACGTGGAAAAACGTACAAAACAAGAGATTGGAGACATCAAGATTTTGGACGAATTTTTTAAGAATTCTCAAATTTTCAGAAAGGAGGTTCCATATAAGGTCAAAAACTACATACTCAGATCTTCACCAAACTTTGCAGGGATACTTTGGATGTCAAGACACGTGGAAAAAACGTACAAAACAAGAGATTGGGGTCATCAAGATTTTGGACGAATTTTTTAAGAATTTTCAAATTTTCAGATGGGAGGTTCAATATAAGGTCAAAAACTACATACTCAGATCTTCACCAAACTTTGCATGGATACATTGGATGTCAAGACACGTGGAAAAAACATACAAAACATAGGATTCGGAACATCAAGATTTTGGTCGAATTTTTTAAGAATTTTCAAATTTTCAGATAGGAGGTTCCATATAAGGTCAGAAACTACATACTCAGATCTTCACCAAACATTGCAGGAATACATTGGATGTCAAGACACGTGGAAAAAACGTACAAAACAAGAGATTGGGGTCATCAAGATTTTGCACGGATTTTTTAGGAATTTTCAAATTTTCAGATGGGAGGTTCCAGATAAGGTCAAAAACTACATACTCAGATCTTCACCAAACTTTGCAGGGATACATTGGATGTCAAGACACGTGGAAAAAACGTACAAAACAAGAGATTGGAGACATCAAGATTTTGGACGAATTTTTTAAGAATTTTCAAATTTTCAGATAGGAGGTTCCATATAAGGTCAAAAACTACATACTCAGATCTTCACCAAACTTTGCATGGATACATTATGTGTCAAGACACGTGGAAAAAACGTACAAAACAAAAGATTGGAGACATCAAGATTTTGGTCGAATTTTTTAAGAATTTTCAAATTTTCAGATGGGAGGTTCCAGATAAGGTCAAAAACTACATACTCAGATCTTCACCAAACTTTGCAGGGATACATTGGATGTCAAGACACGTGGAAAAAACGTACAAAAAAGAGATTGGAGACATCAAGATTTTGGACGAATTTTTTAACAATTTTCAAATTTTCAGAAAGGATGTTCCAGATAAGGTCAAAAACGACATACTCAGATCTTCACCAAACTTTGCAGGGATACATTGGATATCAAGACACGTGGAAAAAACGTACAAAACAAGAGATTGGAGACATCAAGATTTTGGACGAATTTTTTAAGAATTTTCAAATTTTCAGATAGGAGGTTCCAGATAAGGTCAAAAACTACATACTCAGATCTTCACCAAACTTTGCAGGGATACATTGGATGTCAAGACACGTGGAAAAAACGTACAAAACAAGAGATTGGGGTCATCAAGATTTTGGACGGATTTTTTAGGAATTTTCAAATTTTCAGATGGGAGGTTCCAGATAAGGTCAAAAACTACATACTCAGATCTTCACCAAACTTTGCAGGGATACATTGGATGTCAAGACACGTGGAAAAAACGTACAAAAAAGAGATTGGAGACATCAAGATTTTGGACGAATTTTTTAACAATTTTCAAATTTTCAGAAAGGATGTTCCAGAAAAGGTCAAAAACGACATACTCAGATCTTCACCAAACTTTGCAGGGATACATTGGATATCAAGACACGTGGAAAAAACGTACAAAACAAGAGATTGGAGACATCAAGATTTTGGACGAATTTTTTAAGAATTTTCAAATTTTCAGATAGGAGGTTCCAGATAAGGTCAAAAACTACATACTCAGATCTTCACCAAATTTGCAGGGATACATTGGATGTCAAGACACGTGGAAAAAAAGTACAAAACAAGAGATTGGGGTCATCAAGATTTTGGACGGATTTTTTAGGAATTTTCAAATTTTCAGATGGGAGGTTCCAGATAAGGTCAAAAACTACATACTCAGATCTTCACCAAACATTGCAGGGATACATTGGATGTCAAGACACGTGGAAAAAACGTACAAAACAAGAGATTGGAGACATCAAAATTTTGGACGAATTTTTTAAGAATTTTCAAATTTTCAGATAGGAGGTTCCAGATGAGGTCAAAAACTACATACTCAGATCTTCACCAAACTTTGCAGGAATACTTTGCATGTCAAGACACGTGGAAAAAACGTACAAAACAAGAGATCGGAGACATCAAGATTTTAGACGAATTTTTTAAGAATTTTCAAATTTTCAGATGGGAGGTTCCAGATAAGGTCAAAAACGACATACTCAGATCTTCACCAAACTTTGCATGGATACATTGGATGTCAAGACACGTGGAAAAAACATACAAAACATAGGATTGGTTACATCAAGATTTTGGACGAATTTTTTAAGAATTTTCAAATTTTCAGATAGGAGGTTCCATATAAGGTCAAAAACTACATACTCAGATCTTCACCAAACTTTGCAGGGATACATTGGAGGTCGAGACACGTGGAAAAAAAGTACAAAACAAGAGATTGGGGTCATCAAGATTTTGGACGGATTTTTTAGGAATTTTCAAATTTTCAGATGGGAGGTTCCAGATAAGGTCAAAAACTACATACTCAGATCTTCACCAAACATTGCAGGGATACATTGGATGTCAAGACACGTGGAAAAAACGTACAAAACAAGAGATTGGAGACATCAAGATTTTGGACGAATTTTTTAAGAATTTTCAAATTTTCAGATAGGAGGTTCCAGATGAGGTCAAAAACTACATACTCAGATCTTCACCAAACTCTGCAGGAATACTTTGCATGTCAAGACACGTGGAAAAAACGTACAAAACAAGAGATCGGAGACATCAAGATTTTCGACGAATTTTTTAAGAATTTTCAAATTTTCAGATGGGAGGTTCCAGATAAGGTCAAAAACGACATACTCAGATCTTCACCAAACTTTGCAGGGATCCATTGGAGGTCGAGACACGTGGAAAAAACGTACAAAACAAGAGATTGGAGACATCAAGATTTTGGACGAATTTTTTAAGAATTTTCAAATTTTCAGATAGGAGGTTCCATATAAGGTCAAAAACTACATACTCAGATCTTCACCAAACTTTGCAGGGATACATTGGATGTCAAGACACGTGGAAAAAACGTACAAAACAAGAGATTGGAGACATCAAGATTTTCGACGAATTTTTTAAGAATTTTCAAATTTTCAGAAAGGATGTTCCAGATAAGGTCTAAAACTACATACTCAGATCTCCACCAAACATTGCAGGAATACATTGGATGTCAAGACACGTGGAAAAAACGTACAAAACAAGAGATTGGAGACATCAAGATTTTCGACGAATTTTTGAAGAATTTTCAAATTTTCAGATAGGAGGTTCCAGATAAGATCAAAAACTACATACTCAGATCTTCACCAAACGTTGCAGGGATACTTTGCATGTCAAGACACGTGGAAAAAACGTACAAAACAAAAGATTGGAGACATCAAGATTTTCGACGAATTTTTTAAGAATTTTCAAATTTTCAGATGGGAGGTTCCAGATAAGGTCAAAAACGACATACTCAGATCTTCACCAAACTTTGCATGGATACATTGGATGTCAAGACACGTGGAAAAAACGTACAAAACAAGAGATTGGAGACATCAAGATTTTGGACGAATTTTTTAAGAATTCTCAAATTTTCAGAAAGGAGGTTCCATATAAGGTCAAAAACTACATACTCAGATCTTCACCAAACTTTGCAGGGATACTTTGGATGTCAAGACACGTGGAAAAAACGTACAAAACAAGAGATTGGGGTCATCAAGATTTTGGACGAATTTTTTAAGAATTTTCAAATTTTCAGATGGGAGGTTCAATATAAGGTCAAAAACTACATACTCAGATCTTCACCAAACTTTGCATGGATACATTGGATGTCAAGACACGTGGAAAAAACATACAAAACATAGGATTCGGAACATCAAGATTTTGGTCGAATTTTTTAAGAATTTTCAAATTTTCAGATAGGAGGTTCCATATAAGGTCAAAAACTACATACTCAGATCTTCACCAAACATTGCAGGAATACATTGGATGTCAAGACACGTGGAAAAAACGTACAAAACAAGAGATTGGGGTCATCAAGATTTTGCACGGATTTTTTAGGAATTTTCAAATTTTCAGATGGGAGGTTCCAGATAAAGTCAAAAACTACATACTCAGATCTTCACCAAACTTTGCAGGGATACATTGGAAGTCAAGACACGTGGAAAAAACGTACAAAACAAGAGATTGGAGACATCAAGATTTTGGACGAATTTTTTAAGAATTTTCAAATTTTCAGATAGGAGGTTCCATATAAGGTCAAAAACTACATACTCAGATCTTCACCAAACTTTGCATGGATACATTATGTGTCAAGACACGTGGAAAAAACGTACAAAACAAAAGATTGGAGACATCAAGATTTTGGTCGAATTTTTTAAGAATTTTCAAATTTTCAGATGGGAGGTTCCAGATAAGGTCAAAAACTACATACTCAGATCTTCACCAAACTTTGCAGGGATACATTGGATGTCAAGACACGTGGAAAAAACGTACAAAACAAGAGATTGGAGACATCAAGATTTTGGACGAATTTTTTAAGAATTTTTAAATTTTCAGATAGGAGGTTCCATATAAGGTCAAAAACTACATACTCAGATCTTCACCAAACTTTGCATGGATACATTATGTGTCAAGACACGTGGAAAAAACGTACAAAACAAGAGATTGGAGACATCAAGATATTGGTCGAATTTTTTAAGAATTTTCAAATTTTCAGATGGGAGGTTCCAGATAAGGTCAAAAACTACATACTCAGATCTTCACCAAACTTTGCAGGGATACATTGGATGTCAAGACACGTGGAAAAAACGTACAAAACAAGAGATAGGAGACATCAAGATTTTGGACGAATTTTTTAACAATTTTCAAATTTTCAGAAAGGATGTTCCAGATAAGGTCAAAAACAACATACTCAGATCTTCACCAAACTTTGCAGGGATACATTGGATGTCAAGACACGTGGAAAAAACGTACAAAACAAGAGATTGGAGACATCAAGATTTTGGACGAATTTTTTAAGAATTTTCAAATTTTCAGATAGGAGGTTCCATATAAGGTCAAAAACTACATACTCAGATCTTCACCAAACTTTGCATGGATACATTATGTGTCAAGACACGTGGAAAAAACGTACAAAACAAAAGATTGGAGACATCAAGATTTTGGTCGAATTTTTTAAGAATTTTCAAATTTTCAGATGGGAGGTTCCAGATAAGGTCAAAAACTACATACTCAGATCTTCACCAAACTTTGCAGGGATACATTGGATGTCAAGACACGTGGAAAAAACGTACAAAACAAGAGATTGGAGACATCAAGATTTTGGACGAATTTTTTAAGAATTTTTAAATTTTCAGATAGGAGGTTCCATATAAGGTCAAAAACTACATACTCAGATCTTCACCAAACTTTGCATGGATACATTATGTGTCAAGACACGTGGAAAAAACGTACAAAACAAGAGATTGGAGACATCAAGATATTGGTCGAATTTTTTAAGAATTTTCAAATTTTCAGATGGGAGGTTCCAGATAAGGTCAAAAACTACATACTCAGATCTTCACCAAACTTTGCAGGGATACATTGGATGTCAAGACACGTGGAAAAAACGTACAAAACAAGAGATAGGAGACATCAAGATTTTGGACGAATTTTTTAACAATTTTCAAATTTTCAGAAAGGATGTTCCAGATAAGGTCAAAAACTACATACTCAGATCTTCACCAAACTTTGCAGGGATACATTGGATGTCAAGACACGTGGAAAAAACGTACAAAACAAGAGATAGGAGACATCAAGATTTTGGACGAATTTTTTAACAATTTTCAAATTTTCAGAAAGGATGTTCCAGATAAGGTCAAAAACGACATACTCAGATCTTCACCAAACTTTGCAGGGATACATTGGATATCAAGACACGTGGAAAAAACGTACAAAACAAGAGATTGGAGACATCAAGATTTTGGACGAATTTTTTAAGAATTTTCAAATTTTCAGATAGGAGGTTCCAGATAAGGTCAAAAACTACATACTCAGATCTTCACCAAACTTTGCAGCGATACATTGGATGTCAAGACACGTGGAAAAAACGTACAAAACAAGAGATTGGAGACATCAAGATTTTGGACGAATTTTTTAAGAATTTTCAAATTTTCAGATAGGAGGTTCCAGATGAGGTCAAAAACTACATACTCAGATCTTCACCAAACTTTGCAGGAATACTTTGCATGTCAAGACACGTGGAAAAAACGTACAAAACAAGAGATCGGAGACATCAAGATTTTGGACGAATTTTTTAAGAATTTTCAAATTTTCAGATGGGAGGTTCCAGATAAGGTCAAAAACTACATACTCAGATCTTCACCAAACATTGCAGGGATACATTGGATGTCAAGACACGTGGAAAAAACGTACAAAACAAGAGATTGGAGACATCAAGATTTTGGACGAATTTTTTAAGAATTTTCAAATTTTCAGATAGGAGGTTCCAGATGAGGTCAAAAACTACATACTCAGATCTTCACCAAACTTTGCAGGAATACTTTGCATGTCAAGACACGTGGAAAAAACGTACAAAACAAGAGATCGGAGACATCAAGATTTTCGACGAATTTTTTAAGAATTTTCAAATTTTCAGATGGGAGGTTCCAGATAAGGTCAAAAACGACATACTCAGATCTTCACCAAACTTTGCAGGGATCCATTGGAGGTCGAGACACGTGGAAAAAACGTACAAAACAAGAGATTGGAGACATCAAGATTTTGGACGAATTTTTTAAGAATTTTCAAATTTTCAGATAGGAGGTTCCATATAAGGTCAAAAACTACATACTCAGATCTTCACCAAACTTTGCAGGGATACATTGGATGTCAAGACACGTGGAAAAAACGTACAAAACAAGAGATTGGAGACATCAAGATTTTCGACGAATTTTTTAAGAATTTTCAAATTTTCAGAAAGGATGTTCCAGTTAAGGTCAAAAACGACATACTCAGATCTTCACCAAACTTTGCAGGGATCCATTGGAGGTCGAGACACTTGGAAAAAACGTACAAAACAAGAGATTGGAGACATCAAGATTTTGGACGAATTTTTGAAGAATTTTCAAATTTTCAGATAGGAGGTTCCAGATAAGGTCTAAAACTACATACTCAGATCTCCACCAAACATTGCAGGAATACATTGGATGTCAAGACACGTGGAAAAAACGTACAAAACAAGAGATTGGAGACATCAAGATTTTCGACGAATTTTTGAAGAATTTTCAAATTTTCAGATAGGAGGTTCCAGATAAGGTCAAAAACTACATACTCAGATCTTCACCAAACGTTGCAGGGATACTTTGCATGTCAAGACACGTGGAAAAAACGTACAAAACAAAAGATTGGAGACATCAAGATTTTCGACGAATTTTTTAAGAATTTTCAAATTTTCAGATGGGAGGTTCCAGATAAGGTCAAAAACGACATACTCAGATCTTCACCAAACTTTGCATGGATACATTGGATGTCAAGACACGTGGAAAAAAAGTACAAAACAAGAGATTGGAGACATCAAGATTTTGGACGAATTTTTTAAGAATTCTCAAATTTTCAGAAAGGAGGTTCCATATAAAGTCAAAAACTACATACTCAGATCTTCACCAAACTTTGCAGGGATACATTGGATGTCAAGACACGTGGAAAAAACGTACAAAACAAGAGATTGGGGTCATCAAGATTTTGGACGAATTTTTTAAGAATTTTCAAATTTTCAGATGGGAGGTTCAATATAAGGTCAAAAACTACATACTCAGATCTTCACCAAACTTTGCATGGATACATTGGATGTCAAGACACGTGGAAAAAACATACAAAACATAGGATTGGGGACATCAAGATTTTGGTCGAATTTTTTAAGAATTTTCAAATTTTCAGATAGGAGGTTCCATATAAGGTCAAAAACTACATACTCAGATCTTCACCAAACATTGCAGGAATACATTGGATGTCAAGACACGTGGAAAAAACGTACAAAACAAGAGATTGGGGTCATCAAGATTTTGCACGGATTTTTTAGGAATTTTCAAATTTTCAGATGGGAGGTTCCAGATAAGGTCAAAAACTACATACTCAGATCTTCACCAAACTTTGCAGGGATACATTGGATGTCAAGACACGTGGAAAAAACGTACAAAACAAGAGATTGGAGACATCAAGATTTTGGACGAATTTTTTAAGAATTTTCAAATTTTCAGATAGGAGGTTCCATATAAGGTCAAAAACTACATACTCAGATCTTCACCAAACTTTGCATGGATACATTATGTGTCAAGACACGTGGAAAAAACGTACAAAACAAAAGATTGGAGACATCAAGATTTTGGTCGAATTTTTTAAGAATTTTCAAATTTTCAGATGGGAGGTTCCAGATAAGGTCAAAAACTACATACTCAGATCTTCACCAAACTTTGCATGGATACATTATGTGTCAAGACACGTGGAAAAAACGTACAAAACAAGAGATTGGAGACATCAAGATTTTGGACGAATTTTTTAAGAATTTTCAAATTTTCAGATAGGAGGTTCCAGATAAGGACAAAAACTACATACTCAGATCTTCACCAAACTTTGCAGGGATACATTGGATGTCAAGACACGTGGAAAAAACGTACAAAACAAGAGATTGGGGTCATCAAGATTTTGGACGGATTTTTTAGGAATTTTCAAATTTTCAGATGGGAGGTTCCAGATAAGGTCAAAAACTACATACTCAGATCTTCACCAAACATTGCAGGGATACATTGGATGTCAAGACACGTGGAAAAAACGTACAAAACAAGAGATTGGAGACATCAAAATTTTGGACGAATTTTTTAAGAATTTTCAAATTTTCAGATAGGAGGTTCCAGATGAGGTCAAAAACTACATACTCAGATCTTCACCAAATTTTGCAGGAATACTTTGCATGTCAAGACACGTGGAAAAAACGTACAAAAGAAGAGATTGGAGACATCAAGATTTTGGTCGAATTTTTTAAGAATTTTCAAATTTTCAGATGGGAGGTTCCAGATAAGGTCAAAAACTACATACTCAGATCTTCACCAAACTTTGCAGGGATACATTGGATGTCAAGACACGTGGAAAAAACGTACAAAACAAGAGATAGGAGACATCAAGATTTTGGACGAATTTTTTAACAATTTTCAAATTTTCAGAAAGGATGTTCCAGATAAGGTCAAAAACGACATACTCAGATCTTCACCAAACTTTGCAGGGATACATTGGATATCAAGACACGTGGAAAAAACGTACAAAACAAGAGATTGGAGACATCAATATTTTGGACGAATTTTTAAAGAATTTTCAAATTTTCAGATAGGAGGTTCCAGATGAGGTCAAAAACTACATAGTCAGATCTTCACCAAACTTTGCAGGAATACTTTGCATGTCAAGACACGTGGAAAAAACGTACAAAACAAGAGATCGGAGACATCAAGATTTTCGACGAATTTTTTAAGAATTTTCAAATTTTCAGATGGGAGGTTCCAGATAAGGTCAAAAACGACATACTCAGATCTTCACCAAACTTTGCATGGATACATTGGATGTCAAGACACGTGGAAAAAACATACAAAACATAGGATTGGTGACATCAAGATTTTGGACGAATTTTTTAAGAATTTTCAAATTTTCAGATAGGAGGTTCCATATAAGGTCAAAAACTACATACTCAGATCTTCACCAAACTTTGCAGGGATACATTGGATGTCAAGACACGTGGAAAAAACGTACAAAACAAGAGATTGGAGACATCAAGATTTTCGACGAATTTTTTAAGAATTTTCAAATTTTCAGAAAGGATGTTCCAGATAAGGTCAAAAACGACATACTCAGATCTTCACCAAACTTTGCAGGGATACATTGGAGGTCGAGACACGTGGAAAAAACGTACAAAACAAGAGATTGGAGACATCAAGATTTTGGACGAATTTTTGAAGAATCTTCAAATTTTCAGATAGGAGGTTCCAGATAAGGTCAAAAACTACATACTCAGATCTCAACCAAACATTGCAGGGATACATTGGATGTCAAGACACGTGGAAAAAACGTACAAAACAAGAGATTGGAGACATCAAGATTTTCGACGAATTTTTGAAGAATTTTCAAATTTTCAGATAGGAGGTTCCAGATAAGGTCAAAAACTACATACTCAGATCTTCACCAAACGTTGCAGGGATACTTTGCATGTCAAGACACGTGGAAAAAACGTACAAAACAAGAGATTGGAGACATCAAGATTTTCGACGAATTTTTTAAGAATTTTCAAATTTTCAGATGGGAGGTTCCAGATAAGGTCAAAAACGACATACTCAGATCTTCACCAAACTTTGCATGGATACATTGGATGTCAAGACACGTGGAAAAAACGTACAAAACAAGAGATTGGAGACATCAAGATTTTGGACGAATTTTTTAAGAATTCTCAAATTTTCAGAAAGGAGGTTCCATATAAGGTCAAAAACTACAAACTCAGATCTTCACCAAACTTTGCAGGGATACATTGGATGTCAAGACACGTGGAAAAAACGTACAAAACAAGAGATTGGGGTCATCAAGATTTTGGACGAATTTTTTAAGAATTTTCAAATTTTCAGAAAGGAGGTTCCATATAAGGTCAAAAACTACATACTCAGATCTTCACCAAACTTTGCAGGGATACATTGAATGTCAAGACACGTGGAAAAAACGTACAAAACAAGAGATTGGGGTCATCAAGATTTTGGACGGATTTTTTAGGAATTTTCAAATTTTCAGATGGGAGGTTCCAGATAAGGTCAAAAACTACATACTCAGATCTTCACCAAACTTTGCAGGGATACATTGGATGTCAAGACACGTGGAAAAAACGTACAAAACAAGAGATTGGAGACATCAAGATTTTGGACGAATTTTTTAAGAATTTTTAAATTTTCAGATAGGAGGTTCCATATAAGGTCAAAAACTACATACTCAGATCTTCACCAAACTTTGCATGGATACATTATGTGTCAAGACACGTGGAAAAAACGTACAAAACAAGAGATTGGAGACATCAAGATATTGGTCGAATTTTTTAAGAATTTTCAAATTTTCAGATGGGAGGTTCCAGATAAGGTCAAAAACTACATACTCAGATCTTCACCAAACTTTGCAGGGATACATTGGATGTCAAGACACGTGGAAAAAACGTACAAAACAAGAGATAGGAGACATCAAGATTTTGGACGAATTTTTTAACAATTTTCAAATTTTCAGAAAGGATGTTCCAGATAAGGTCAAAAACAACATACTCAGATCTTCACCAAACTTTGCAGGGATACATTGGATATCAAGACACGTGGAAAAAACGTACAAAACAAGAGATTGGAGACATCAAGATTTTGGACGAATTTTTTAAGAATTTTCAAATTTTCAGATAGGAAGTTCCAGATAAGATCAAAAACTACATACTCAGATCTTCACCAAACTTTGCAGGGATACATTGGATGTCAAGACACGTGGAAAAAAAGTACAAAACAAGAGATTGGGGTCATCAAGATTTTGGACGGATTTTTTAGGAATTTTCAAATTTTCAGATGGGAGGTTCCAGATAAGGTCAAAAACTACATACTCAGATCTTCAACAAACATTGCAGGGATACATTGGATGTCAAGACACGTGGAAAAAACGTACAAAACAAGAGATTAGAGACATCAAGATTTTGGACGAATTTTTTAAGAATTTTCAAATTTTCAGATAGGAGGTTCCAGATGAGGTCAAAAACTACATACTCAGATCTTCACCAAACTTTGCAGGAATACTTTGCATGTCAAGACACGTGGAAAAAACGTACAAAACAAGAGATCGGAGACATCAAGATTTTCGACGAATTTTTTAAGAATTTTCAAATTTTCAGATGGGAGGTTCCAGATAAGGTCAAAAACGACATACTCAGATCTTCACCAAACTTTGCAGGGATCCATTGGAGGTCGAGACACGTGGAAAAAACGTACAAAACAAGAGATTGGAGACATCAAGATTTTGGACGAATTTTTTAAGAATTTTCAAATTTTCAGATAGGAGGTTCCAGATAAGGTCAAAAACTACATACTCAGATCTTCACCAAACGCTGCAGGGATACTTTGCATGTCAAGACACGTGGAAAAAACGTACAAAACAAAAGTTTGGAGACATCAAGGTTTTCGACGAATTTTTTAAGAATTTTCAAATTTTCAGATGGGAGGTTCCAGATAAGGTCAAAAACGACATACTCAGATCTTCACCAAACTTTGCATGGATACATTGGATGTCAAGACACGTGGAAAAAACGTACAAAACAAGAGATTGGAGACATCAAGATTTTGGACGAATTTTTTAAGAATTCTCAAATTTTCAGAAAGGAGGTTCCATATAAGGTCAAAAACTACATACTCAGATCTTCACCAAACTTTGCAGGGATACTTTGGATGTCAAGACACGTGGAAAAAACGTACAAAACAAGAGATTGGGGTCATCAAGATTTTGGACGAATTTTTTAAGAATTTTCAAATTTTCAGATGGGAGGTTCAATATAAGGTCAAAAACTACATACTCAGATCTTCACCAAACTTTGCATGGATACATTGGATATCAAGACACGTGGAAAAAACGTACAAAACAAGAGATTGGAGACATCAAGATTTTGGACGAATTTTTTAAGAATTTTCAAATTTTCAGATAGGAGGTTCCAGATAAGGTCAAAAACTACATACTCAGATCTTCACCAAACTTTGCAGGGATACATTGGATGTCAAGACACGTGGAAAAAACGTGCAAAACAAGAGATTGGGGTCATCAAGATTTTGGACGGATTTTTTAGGAATTTTCAAATTTTCAGATGGGAGGTTCCAGATAAGGTCAAAAACTACATACTCAGATCTTCACCAAACATTGCAGGGATACATTGGATGTCAAGACACGTGGAAAAAACGTACAAAACAAGAGATTGGAGACATCAAAATTTTGGACGAATTTTTTAAGAATTTTCAAATTTTCAGATAGGAGGTTCCAGATGAGGACAAAAACTACATACTCAGATCTTCACCAAACTTTGCAGGAATACTTTGCATGTCAAGACACGTGGAAAAAACGTACAAAACAAGAGATCGGAGACATCAAGATTTTCGACGAATTTTTTAAGAATTTTCAAATTTTCAGATGGGAGGTTCCAGATAAGGTCAAAAACGACATACTCAGATCTTCACCAAACTTTGCATGGATACATTGGATGTCAAGACACGTGGAAAAAACATACAAAACATAGGATTGGTGACATCAAGATTTTGGACGAATTTTTTAAGAATTTTCAAATTTTCAGATAGGAGGTTCCATATAAGGTCAAAAACTACATACTCAGATCTTCACCAAACTTTGCAGGGATACATTGGATGTCAAGACACGTGGAAAAAACGTACAAAACAAGAGATTGGAGACATCAAGATTATGGACGAATTTTTTGAGAATTTTCAAATTTTCAGAAAGGAGGTTCCATATAAGGTCAAAAACTACATACTCAGATCTTCACCAAACTTTGCAGGGATACATTGGATGTCAAGACACGTGGAAAAAACGTACAAAACAAGAGATTGGAGACATCAAGATTTTCGACGAATTTTTTAAGAATTTTCAAATTTTCAGAAAGGATGTTCCAGATAAGGTCAAAAACGACATACTCAGATCTTCACCAAACTTTGCAGGGATACATTGGAGGTCGAGACACGTGGAAAAAACGTACAAAACAAGAGATTGGAGACATCAAGATTTTGGACGAATTTTTGAAGAATTTTCAAATTTTCTGATAGGAGGTCCCAGATAAGGTCAAAAACTACATACTCAGATCTCCACCAAACATTGCAGGGATACATTGGATGTCAAGACACGTGGAAAAAACGTACAAAACAAGAGATTGGAGACATCAAGATTTTCGACGAATTTTTGAAGAATTTTCAAATTTTCAGATAGGAGGTTCCAGATAAGGTCAAAAACTACATACTCAGATCTTCACCAAACGTTGCAGGGATACTTTGCATGTCAAGATACGTGGAAAAAACGTACAAAACAAGAGATTGGAGACATCAAGATTTTCGACGAATTTTTTAAGAATTTTCAAATTTTCAGATGGGAGGTTCCAGATAAGGTCAAAAACGACATACTCAGATCTTCACCAAACTTTGCATGGATACATTGGATGTCAAGACACGTGGAAAAAACGTACAAAACAAGAGATTGGAGACATCAAGATTTTGGACGAATTTTTTAAGAATTCTCAAATTTTCAGAAAGGAGGTTCCATATAAGGTCAAAAACTACATACTCAGATCTTCACCAAACTTTGCAGGGATACATTGGATGTCAAGACACGTGGAAAAAACGTACAAAACAAGAGATTGGGGTCATCAAGATTTTGGACGAATTTTTTAAGAATTTTCAAATTTTCAGAAAGGAGGTTCCATATAAGGTCAAAAACTACATACTCAGATCTTCACCAAACTTTGCAGGGATACACTGAATGTCAAGACACGTGGAAAAAAAGTACAAAACAAGAGATTGGGGTCATCAAGATTTTGGACGGATTTTTTAGGAATTTTCAAATTTTCAGATGGAAGGTTCCAGATAAGGTCAAAAACTACATACTCAGATCTTCACCAAACTTTGCAGGGATACATTGGATGTCAAGACACGTGGAAAAAACGTACAAAACAAGAGATTGGAGACATCAAGATTTTGGACGAATTTTTTAAGAATTTTCAAATTTTCAGATAGGAGGTTCCATATAAGGTCAAAAACTACATACTCAGATCTTCACCAAACTTTGCATGGATACATTATGTGTCAAGACTCGTGGAAAAAACGTACAAAACAAGAGATTGGAGACATCAAGATTTTGGTCGAATTTTTTAAGAATTTTCAAATTTTCAGATGGGAGGTTCCAGATAAGGTCAAAAACTACATACTCAGATCTTCACCAAACTTTGCAGGGATACATTGGATGTCAAGACACGTGGAAAAAACGTACAAAACAAGAGATAGGAGACATCAAGATTTTGGACGAATTTTTTAACAATTTTCAAATTTTCAGAAAGGATGTTCCAGATAAGGTCAAAAACGACATACTCAGATCTTCACCAAACTTTGCAGGGATACATTGGAAATCAAGACACGTGGAAAAAACGTACAAAACAAGAGATTGGAGACATCAAGATTTTGGACGAATTTTTTAAGAATTTTCAAATTTTCAGATAGGAGGTTCCAGATAAGATCAAAAACTACATACTCAGATCTTCACCAAACTTTGCAGGGATACATTGGATGTCAAGACACGTGGAAAAACGTACAAAACAAGAGATTGGGGTCATCAAGATTTTGGACGGATTTTTTTAGGAATTTTCAAATTTTCAGATGGGAGGTTCCAGATAAGGTCAAAAACTACATACTCAGATCTTCACCAAACTTTGCAGGGATACATTGGATGTCAAGACACGTGGAAAAAACGTACAAAACAAGAGATTGGGGTCATCAAGATTTTGGACGGATTTTTTAGGAATTTTCAAATTTTCAGATGGGAGGTTCCAGATAAGGTCAAAAACTACATACTCAGATCTTCACCAAACATTGCAGGGATACATTGGATGTCAAGACACGTGGAAAAAACGTACAAAACAAGAGATTGGAGACATCAAAATTTTGGACGAATTTTTTAAGAATTTTCAAATTTTCAGATAGGAGGTTCCAGATGAGGTCAAAAACTACATACTCAGATCTTCACCAAACTTTGCAGGAATACTTTGCATGTCAAGACACGTGGAAAAAACGTACAAAACAAGAGATCGGAGACATCAAGATTTTCGACGAATTTTTTAAGAATTTTCAAATTTTCAGATGGGAGGTTCCAGATAAGGTCAAAAACGACATACTCAGATCTTCACCAAACTTTGCATGGATACATTGGATGTCAAGACACGTGGAAAAAACATACAAAACATAGGATTGGTGACATCAAGGTTTTGGACGAATTTTTTAAGAATTTTCAAATTTTCAGATAGGAGGTTCCATATAAGGTCAAAAACTACATACTCATATCTTCACCAAACTTTGCAGGGATACATTGGATGTCAAGACACGTGGAAAAAACGTACAAAACAAGAGATGGGAGACATCAAGATTATGGACGAATTTTTTGAGAATTTTCAAATTTTCAGAAAGGAGGTTCCATATAAGGTCAAAAACTACATACTCAGATCTTCACCAAACTTTGCAGGGATACATTGGATATCAAGACACGTGGAAAAAACGTACAAAACAAGAGATTGGAGACATCAAGATTTTCGACGAATTTTTGAAGAATTTTCAAATTTTCAGATAGGAGGTTCCAGATAAGGTCAAAAACTACATACTCAGATCTTCACCAAACGTTGCAGGGATACTTTGCATGTCAAGACACGTGGAAAAAACGTACAAAACAAGAGATTGGAGACATCAAGATTTTCGACGAATTTTTTAAGAATTTTCAAATTTTCAGAAAGGATGTTCCAGATAAGGTCAAAAACGACATACTCAGATCTTCACCAAACTTTGCAGGGATACATTGGAGGTCGAGACACGTGGAAAAAACGTACAAAACAAGAGATTGGAGACATCAAGATTTTGGACGAATTTTTGAAGAATTTTCAAATTTTCTGATAGGAGGTCCCAGATAAGGTCAAAAACTACATACTCAGATCTCCACCAAACATTGCAGGGATACATTGGATGTCAAGACACGTGGAAAAAACGTACAAAACAAGAGATTGGAGACATCAAGATTTTCGACGAATTTTTGAAGAATTTTCAAATTTTCAGATAGGAGGTTCCAGATAAGGTCAAAAACTACATACTCAGATCTTCACCAAACGTTGCAGGGATACTTTGCATGTCAAGACACGTGGAAAAAACGTACAAAACAAGAGATTGGAGACATCAAGATTTTCGACGAATTTTTTAAGAATTTTCAAATTTTCAGATGGGAGGTTCCAGATAAGGTCAAAAACGACATACTCAGATCTTCACCAAACTTTGCATGGATACATTGGATGTCAAGACACGTGGAAAAAACGTACAAAACAAGAGATTGGAGACATCAAGATTTTGGACGAATTTTTTAAGAATTCTCAAATTTTCAGAAAGGAGGTTCCATATAAGGTCAAAAACTACATACTCAGATCTTCACCAAACTTTGCAGGGATACATTGGATGTCAAGACACGTGGAAAAAACGTACAAAACAAGAGATTGGGGTCATCAAGATTTTGGACGATTTTTTTAAGAATTTTCAAATTTTCAGAAAGGAGGTTCCATATAAGGTCAAAAACTACATACTCAGATCTTCACCAAACTTTGCAGGGATACATTGAATGTCAAGACACGTGGAAAAAACGTACAAAACAAGAGATTGGGGTCATCAAGATTTTGGACGGATTTTTTAGGAATTTTCAAATTTTCAGATGGGAGGTTCCAGATAAGGTCAAAAACTACATACTCAGATCTTCACCAAACTTTGCAGGGATACATTGGATGTCAAGACACGTGGAAAAAACGTACAAAACAAGAGATTGGAGACATCAAGATTTTGGACGAATTTTTTAAGAATTTTCAAATTTTCAGATAGGAGGTTCCATATAAGGTCAAAAACTACATACTCAGATCTTCACCAAACTTTGCATGGATACATTATGTGTCAAGACACGTGGAAAAAACGTACAAAACAAGAGATTGGAGACATCAAGATTTTGGTCGAATTTTTTAAGAATTTTCAAATTTTCAGATGGGAGGTTCCAGATAAGGTCAAAAACTACATACTCAGATCTTCACCAAACTTTGCAGGGATACATTGGATGTCAAGACACGTGGAAAAAACGTACAAAACAAGAGATAGGAGTCATCAAGATTTTGGACGAATTTTTTAACAATTTTCAAATTTTCAGAAAGGATGTTCCAGATAAGGTCAAAAACGACATACTCAGATCTTCACCAAACTTTGCAGGGATACATTGGATATCAAGACACGTGGAAAAAACGTACAAAACAAGAGATTGGAGACATCAAGATTTTGGATGAATTTTTTAAGAATTTTCAAATTTTCAGATAGGAGGTTCCAGATAAGGTCAAAAACTACATACTCAGATCTTCACCAAACTTTGCAGGGATACATTGGATGTCAAGACACGTGGAAAAACGTACAAAACAAGAGATTGGGGTCATCAAGATTTTGGACGGATTTTTTTAGGAATTTTCAAATTTTCAGATGGGAGGTTCCAGATAAGGTCAAAAACTACATACTCAGATCTTCACCAAACATTGCAGGGATACATTGGATGTCAAGACACGTGGAAAAAACGTACAAAACAAGAGATTGGAGACATAAAGATTTTGGACGAATTTTTTAAGAATTTTCAAATTTTCAGATAGGAGGTTCCAGATGAGGTCAAAAACTACATACTCAGATCTTCACCAAACTTTGCAGGAATACTTTGCATGTCAAGACACGTGGAAAAAAAGTACAAAACAAGAGATCGGAGACATCAAGATTTTGAACGAATTTTTTAAGAATTTTCAAATTTTCAGATAGGAGGTTCCAGATGAGGTCAAAAACTACATACTCAGATCTTCAACAAACTTTGCAGGAATACTTTGCATGTCAAGACACGTGGAAAAAACGTACAAAACAAGGGATCGGAGACATCAAGATTTTCGACGATTTTTTTAAGAATTTTCAAATTTTCAGATGGGAGGTTCCAGATAAGGTCAAAAACGACATACTCAGATCTTCACCAAACTTTGCATGGATACATTGGATGTCAAGACACGTTAAAAAAACATACAAAACATAGGATTGGTGACATCAAGATTTTGGACGAATTTTTTAAGAATTTTCAAATTTTCAGAAAGGAGGTTCCATATAAGGTCAAAAACTACATACTCAGATCTTCACCAAACTTTGCAGGGATACATTGGATGTCAAGACACGTGGAAAAAACGTACAAAACAAGAGATTGGAGACATCAAGATTTTCGACGAATTTTTTAAGAATTTTCAAATTTTCAGATAGGAGGTTCCAGATAAGGTCAAAAACTACATACTCAGATCTCCACCAAACATTGCAGGGATACATTGGATGTCAAGACACGTGGAAAAAACGTACAAAACAAGAGATTGGAGACATCAAGATTTTCGACGAATTTTTGAAGAATTTTCAAATTTTCAGATAGGAGGTTCCAGATAAGGTCAAAAACTACATACTCAGATCTTCACCAAACGTTGCAGGGATACTTTGCATGTCAAGACACGTGGAAAAAACGTACAAAACAAGAGATTGGAGACATCAAGGTTTTCGACGAATTTTTTAAGAATTTTCAAATTTTCAGATGGGAGGTTCCAGATAAGGTCAAAAACGACATACTCAGATCTTCACCAAACTTTGCATGGATACATTGGATGTCAAGACACGTGGAAAAAACATACAAAACATAGGATTAGGGACATCAAGATTTTGGTCGAATTTTTTAAGAATTTTCAAATTTTCAGATGGGAGGTTCCAGATAAGGTCAAAAACGACATACTCAGATCTTCACCAAACTTTGCATGGATACATTGGATGTCAAGACACGTGGAAAAAACGTACAAAACAAGAAATTGGAGACATCAAGATTTTGGACGAATTTTTTAAGAATTTTCAAATTTTCAGAAAGGAGGTTCCGTATAAGGTCAAAAACTACATACTCAGATCTTCACCAAACTTTGCAGGGATACATTGGATGTCAAGACACGTGGAAAAAACCTATAAAACAAGAGATTGGGGTCATCAAGATTTTGGACGGATTTTTTAGGAATTTTCGAATTTTCAGATGGGAGGTTCCATATAAGGTCAAAAACTACATACTCAGATCTTCACCAAACTTTGCAGGGATACATTGGATGTCAAGACACGTGGAAAAAACGTACAAAACAAGAGATTGGAGACATCAAGATTTTGGACGAATTTTTGAAGAATTTTCAAATTTTCAGATAGGAGGTTCCAGATAAGGTCAAAAACTACATACTCAGATCTTCACCAAACGTTGCAGGGATACTTTGCATGTCAAGACACGTGGAAAAAACGTACAAAACAAGACATTGGAGACATCAAGTTTTTCGACGAATTTTTTAAGAATTTTCAAATTTTCAGATGGGAGGTTCCAGATAAGGTCAAAAACGACATACTCAGATCTTCACCAAACTTTGCATGGATACATTGGATGTCAAGACACGTGGGAAAAACGTACAAAACAAGAAATTGGAGACATCAAGATTTTGGACGAATTTTTTAAGAATTTTCAAATTTTCAGAAAGGAGGTTCCGTATAAGGTCAAAAACTACATACTCAGATCTTCACCAAACTTTGCAGGGATACATTGGATGTCAAGACACGTGGAAAAAACGTACAAAACAAGAGATTGGAGACATCAAGATTTTGAACGAATTTTTTAAGAAATTTCAAATTTTCAGATAGGAGGTTCCATATAAGGTCAAAAACTACATACTCAGATCTTCACCAAACATTGCAGGGATACATTGGATGTCAAGACACGTGGAAAAAACATACAAAACATAGGATTGGGGACATTAAGATTTTGGTGGAATTTTTTAAGAATTTTCAAATTTTCAGATAGGAGGTTCCATATAAGGTCAAAAACTACATACTCAGATCTTCACCAAACTTTGCAGGGATACATTGGATGTCAAGACACGTGGAAAAACGTACAAAACAAGAGATTGGAGACATCAAGATTTTGGACGATTTTTTTAAGAATTTTCAAATTTTCAGATAGGAGGTTCCAGATAAGGTCAAAAACGACATACTCAGATCTTCACCAAACTTTGCAGGGATACATTGGATGTCAAGACACGTGGAAAAAACGTACAAAACAAGAGATTGGAGACATCAAGATTTTGGACGAATTTTTGAGGAATTTTCAAATTTTCAGAAATGAGGTGCCAGATAAGGTCAAAAACTACATACTCAGATCTTCACCAAACTTTGCAGGGATACATTGGATGTCAAGACACGTGGGAAAAACGTACAAAACAAGAGATTGGAGACATCAAGATTTTGGACGAATTTTTGAGGAATTTTCAAATTTTCAGAAATGAGGTGCCAGATAAGGTCAAAAACTACATACTCAGATCTTCACCAAACTTTGCAGAGATACATTGGATGTCAAGACACGTGGAAAAAACGTACAAAACAAGAGATTGGAGACATCAAGATCTTGGACGAATTTTTTAAAAATTTTCAAATTTTCAGATAGGAGGTTCCAGATAAGGTCTAAAACTACATACTCAGATCTTCACCAAACTTTGCAGGGATACATTGGATGTCAAGACACGTGGAAAAAACATACAAAACATAGGATTGGGGATATCAAGATTTTGGTCAAATTTTTTAAGAATTTTCAAATTTTCAGATAGGAGGTTCCATATAAGGTCAAAAACTACATACTCAGATCTTCACCAAACGTTGCAGGGATACTTTGCATGTCAAGACACGTGGAAAAAACGAACAAAACAAGAGGTTGGAGACATCAAGATTTTCGACAAATTTTTTAAGAATTTTCAAATTTTCAGATGGGAGGTTCCAGATAAGGTCAAAAACGACATACTCAGATCTTCACCAAACTTTGCATGGATACATTGGATGTCAAGACACGTGGAAAAAACGTACAAAACAAGAAATTGGAGACATCAAGATTTTGGACGAATTTTTTAAGAATTTTCAAATTTTCAGAAAGGAGGTTCCGTATAAGGTCAAAAACTACATACTCAGATCTTCACCAAACTTTGCAGGGATACATAGGATGTCAAGACACGTGGAAAAAACGTATAAAACAAGAGATTGGGGTCATCAAGATTTTGGACGGATTTTTTAGGAATTTTCGAATTTTCAGATGGCAGGTTCCATATAAGGTCAAAAACTACATACTCAGATCTTCACCAAACTTTGCAGGGATACATTGGATGTCAAGACACGTGGAAAAAACGTACAAAACAAGAGATTGGAGACATCAAGATTTTGAACGAATTTTTTAAGAATTTTCAAATTTTCAGAAAGGAGGTTCCGTATAAGGTCAAAAACTACATACTCAGATCTTCACCAAACTTTGCAGGGATACATTGGATGTCAAGACACGTGGAAAAAACGTACAAAACAAGAGATTGGAGACATCAAGATTTTGAACGAATTTTTTAAGAATTTTCAAATTTTCAGATAGGAGGTTCCAGATAAGGTCAAAAACGACATACTCAGATCTTCACCAAACTTTGCAGGGATACATTGGATGTCAAGACACGTGGAAAAAATGTACAAAACAAGAGATTGGAGACATCAAGATTTTGGACGAATTTTTGAGGAATTTTCAAATTTTCAGGAATGAGGTGCCAGATAATGTCAAAAACTACATACTCAGATCTTCACCAAACTTTGCAGGGATACATTGGATGTCAAGACACGTGGGAAAAACGTACAAAACAAGAGATTGGAGACATCAAGATTTTGGACGAATTTTTGAGGAATTTTCAAATTTTCAGAAATGAGGTTCCATATAAGGTCAAAAACTACATACTCAGATCTTCACCAAACATTGCAGGGATACATTGTATGTCAAGACACGTGGAAAAAATGTACAAAACAAGAGATTGGAGACATCAAGATTTTCGACGGATTTTTTAAGAATTTTTAAATTTTCAGATAGGTGGTTCCAGATAAGGTCAAAAACTACATACTCAGATCTTCACCAAACTTTGCATGGATACATTGGATGTCAAGACACGTGGAAAAAACGTACAAAACAAGAGATCGGAGACATCAAGATTTTGGTGGAATTTTTTAAGAATTTTCAAATTTTCAGATAGGAGGTTCCATATAAGGTCAAAAACTACATACTCAGATCTTCACCAAACTTTGCAAGGATACATTGGATGTCAAGACACGTGGAAAAAACGTACAAAACAAGAGATTGGAGACATCAAAATTTTGGACGATTTTTTTAAGAATTTTCAAATTTTCAGCAAGGATGTTCCAGATAAGGTCAAAAACGACATACTCAGATCTTCACCAAACTTTGCAGGGATACATTGGATGTCGAGACACGTGGAAAAAACGTACAAAACAAGAGATAGGAGACATCAAGATTTTGGACGAATTTTTGAGGAATTTTCAAATTTTCAGGAATGAGGTGCCAGATAAGGTCAAAAACTACATACTCAGATCTTCACCAAACTTTGCAGGGATACATTGGATGTCAAGACACGTGGGAAAAACGTACAAAACAAGAGATTGGAGACATCAAGATTTTGGACGAATTTTTGAGGAATTTTCAAATTTTCAGATTGGAGGTTCCATATAAGGTCAAAAACTACATACTCAGATCTTCACCAAACTTTGCAGGGATACATTGGATGTCAAGACACGTGGAAAAAACGTACAAAACAAGAGATTGGAGACATCAAGATTTTGGACGAATTTTTTAAGAATTTTCAAATTTTCAGAAAGGATGTTCCAGATGAGGTCAAAAACGACATACTCAGATCTTCACCAAACTTTGCAGGGATACATTGGAGGTCGAGACACGTGGAAAAAACGTACAAAACAAGAGATTGGAGACATCGAGGTTTTCGACGACTTTTTTAAGAATTTTCAAATTTTCAGATAGGAGGTTCCAGATAAGGTCAAAAACGACATACTCAGATCTTCACCAAACTTTGCAAGGATACATTGGATGTCAAGACACGTGGAAAAAACGTACAAAACAAGAGATTGGAGACATCAAGATTTTGGACGAATTTTTTAAGAATTTTCAAATTTTCAGAAAGGATGTTCCAGATAAGGTCAAAAACGACATACTCAGATCTTCACCAAACGTTGCAGGGATACTTTGCATGTCAAGACACGTGGAAAAAACGTACAAAACAAGATATTGGAGACATCAAGATTTTCGACGAATTTTTTAAGAATTTTCAAATTTTCAGAAGGGAGGTTCCAGATAAGGTCAAAAACGACATACTCAGATCTTCACCAAACTTTGCATGGATACATTGGATGTCAAGACACGTGGAAAAAACGTACAAAACAAGAGATTGGAGACATCAAGATTTTGGACGAATTTTTTAAGAATTCTCAAATTTTCAGAAAGGAGGTTCCATATAAGGTCAAAAACTACAAACTCAGATCTTCACCAAACTTTGCAGGGATACATTGGATGTCAAGACACGTGGAAAAAACGTACAAAACAAGAGATTGGGGTCATCAAGATTTTGGACGGATTTTTTAGGAATTTTCAAATTTTCAGATGGGAGGTTCCAGATAAGGTCAAAAACTACATACTCAGATCTTCACCAAACTTTGCAGGGATACATTGGATGTCAAGACACGTGGAAAAAACGTACAAAACAAGAGATTGGAGACATCAAGATTTTGGAATAATTTTTTAAGAATTTTTAAATTTTCAGATAGGAGGTTCCATATAAGGTCAAAAACTACATACTCAGATCTTCACCAAACTTTGCATGGATACATTATGTGTCAAGACACGTGGAAAAAACGTACAAAACAAGAGATTGGAGACATCAAGATATTGGTCGAATTTTTTAAGAATTTTCAAATTTTCAGATGGGAGGTTCCAGATAAGGTCAAAAACTACATACTCAGATCTTCACCAAACTTTGCAGGGATACATTGGATGTCAAGACACGTGGAAAAAACGTACAAAACAAGAGATAGGAGACATCAAGATTTTCGACGAATTTTTTAACAATTTTCAAATTTTCAGAAAGGATGTTCCAGATAAGGTCAAAAACGACATACTCAGATCTTCACCAAATTTTGCAGGGATACATTGGATATCAAGACACGTGGAAAAAACGTACAAAACAAGAGATTGGAGACATCAAGATTTTGGACGAATTTTTTAAGAATTTTCAAATTTTCAGATAGGAGGTTCCAGATAAAATCAAAAACTACATACTCAGATCTTCACCAAACTTTGCAGGGATACATTGGATGTCAAGACACGTGGAAAAAACGTACAAAACAAGAGATTGGGGTCATCAAGATTTTGGACGGATTTTTTAGGAATTTTCAAATTTTCAGATGGGAGGTTCCAGATAAGGTCAAAAACTACATACTCAGATCTTCACCAAACATTGCAGGGATACATTGGATGTCAAGACACGTGGAAAAAACGTACAAAACAAGAGATTGGAAACATCAAGATTTTGGACGAATTTTTTAAGAATTTTCAAATTTTCAGATAGGAGGTTCCAGATGAGGTCAAAAACTACATACTCAGATCTTCACCAAACTTTGCAGGAATACTTTGCATGTCAAGACACGTGGAAAAAACGTACAAAACAAGAGATCGGAGTCATCAAGATTTTCGACGAATTTTTTAAGAATTTTCAAATTTTCAGATGGGAGGTTCCAGATAAAGTCAAAAACGACATACTCAGATCTTCACCAAACATTGCAGGGATCCATTGGAGGTCGAGACACGTGGAAAAAACGTACAAAACAAGAGATTGGAGACATCAAGATTTTGGACGAATTTTTTAAGAATTTTCAAATTTTCAGATAGGAGGTTCCATATAAGGTCAAAAACTACATACTCAGATCTTCACCAAACTTTGCAGGGATACATTGGATGTCAAGACACGTGGAAAAAACGTACAAAACAAGAGATTGGAGACATCAAGATTTTCGACGAATTTTTTAAGAATTTTCAAATTTTCAGAAAGGATGTTCCAGTTAAGGTCAAAAACGACATACTCAGATCTTCACCAAACTTTGCAGGGATCCATTGGAGGTCGAGACACGAGGAAAAAACGTACAAAACAAGAAATTGGAGACATCAAGATTTTGGACGAATTTTTGAAGAATTTTCAAATTTTCAGATAGGAGGTTCCAGATAAGGTCTAAAACTACATACTCAGATCTCCACCAAACATTGCAGGAATACATTGGATGTCAAGACACGTGGAAAAAACGTACAAAACAAGAGATTGGAGACATCAAGATTTTCGACGAATTTTTGAAGAATTTTCAAATTTTCAGATAGGAGGTTCCAGATAAGGTCAAAAACTACATACTCAGATCTTCACCAAACGTTGCAGGGATACTTTGCATGTCAAGACACGTGGAAAAAACGTACAAAACAAAAGATTGGAGACATCAAGATTTTCGACGAATTTTTTAAGAATTTTCAAATTTTCAGATGGGAGGTTCCAGATAAGGTCAAAAACGACATACTCAGATCTTCACCAAACTTTGCATGGATACATTGGATGTGAAGACACGTGGAAAAAACGTACAAAACAAGAGATTGGAGACATCAAGATTTTGGACGATTTTTTTAAGAATTTTCAAATTTTCAGCAAGGATGTTCCAGATAAGGTCAAAAACGACATACTCAGATCTTCACCAAACTTTGCAGGGATACATTGGATGTCGAGACACGTGGAAAAAACGTACAAAACAAGAGATTGGAGACATCAAGATTTTGGACGAATTTTTGAGGAATTTTCAAATTTTCAGGAATGAGGTGCCAGATAAGGTCAAAAACTACATACTCAGATCTTCACCAAACTTTGCAGGGATACATTGGATGTCAAGACACGTGGGAAAAACGTACAAAACAAGAGATTGGAGACATCAAGATTTTGGACGAATTTTTGAGGAATTTTCAAATTTTCAGATTGGAGGTTCCATATAAGGTCAAAAACTACATACTCAGATCTTCACCAAACTTTGCAGGGATACATTGGATGTCAAGACACGTGGAAAAAACGTACAAAACAAGAGATTGGAGACATCAAGATTTTGGACGAATTTTTTAAGAATTTTCAAATTTTCAGAAAGGATGTTCCAGATGAGGTCAAAAACGACATACTCAGATCTTCACCAAACTTTGCAGGGATACATTGGAGGTCGAGACACGTGGAAAAAACGTACAAAACAAGAGATTGGAGACATCGAGGTTTTCGACGACTTTTTTAAGAATTTTCAAATTTTCAGATAGGAGGTTCCAGATAAGGTCAAAAACGACATACTCAGATCTTCACCAAACTTTGCAAGGATACATTGGATGTCAAGACACGTGGAAAAAACGTACAAAACAAGAGATTGGAGACATCAAGATTTTGGACGAATTTTTTAAGAATTTTCAAATTTTCAGAAAGGATGTTCCAGATAAGGTCAAAAACGACATACTCAGATCTTCACCAAACGTTGCAGGGATACTTTGCATGTCAAGACACGTGGAAAAAACGTACAAAACAAGAGATTGGAGACATCAAGATTTTCGACGAATTTTTTAAGAATTTTCAAATTTTCAGAAGGGAGGTTCCAGATAAGGTCAAAAACGACATACTCAGATCTTCACCAAACTTTGCATGGATACATTGGATGTCAAGACACGTGGAAAAAACGTACAAAACAAGAGATTGGAGACATCAAGATTTTGGACGAATTTTTTAAGAATTCTCAAATTTTCAGAAAGGAGGTTCCATATAAGGTCAAAAACTACAAACTCAGATCTTCACCAAACTTTGCAGGGATACATTGGATGTCAAGACACGTGGAAAAAACGTACAAAACAAGAGATTGGGGTCATCAAGATTTTGGACGAATTTTTTAAGAATTTTCAAATTTTCAGAAAGAAGGTTCCATATAAGGTCAAAAACTACATACTCAGATCTTCACCAAACTTTGCAGGGATACATTGAATGTCAAGACACGTGGAAAAAACGTACAAAACAAGAGATTGGGGTCATCAAGATTTTGGACGGATTTTTTAGGAATTTTCAAATTTTCAGATGGGAGGTTCCAGATAAGGTCAAAAACTACATACTCAGATCTTCACCAAACTTTGCAGGGATACATTGGATGTCAAGACACGTGGAAAAAACGTACAAAACAAGAGATTGGAGACATCAAGATTTTGGAATAATTTTTTAAGAATTTTTAAATTTTCAGATAGGAGGTTCCATATAAGGTCAAAAACTACATACTCAGATCTTCACCAAACTTTGCATGGATACATTATGTGTCAAGACACGTGGAAAAAACGTACAAAACAAGAGATTGGAGACATCAAGATATTGGTCGAATTTTTTAAGAATTTTCAAATTTTCAGATGGGAGGTTCCAGATAAGGTCAAAAACTACATACTCAGATCTTCACCAAACTTTGCAGGGATACATTGGATGTCAAGACACGTGGAAAAAACGTACAAAACAAGAGATAGGAGACATCAAGATTTTGGACGAATTTTTTAACAATTTTCAAATTTTCAGAAAGGATGTTCCAGATAAGGTCAAAAACGACATACTCAGATCTTCACCAAATTTTGCAGGGATACATTGGATATCAAGACACGTGGAAAAAACGTACAAAACAAGAGATTGGAGACATCAAGATTTTGGACGAATTTTTTAAGAATTTTCAAATTTTCAGATAGGAGGTTCCAGATAAGATCAAAAACTACATACTCAGATCTTCACCAAACTTTGCAGGGATACATTGGATGTCAAGACACGTGGAAAAAACGTACAAAACAAGAGATTGGGGTCATCAAGATTTTGGACGGATTTTTTAGGAATTTTCAAATTTTCAGATGGGAGGTTCCAGATAAGGTCAAAAACTACATACTCAGATCTTCACCAAACATTGCAGGGATACATTGGATGTCAAGACACGTGGAAAAAACGTACAAAACAAGAGATTGGAAACATCAAGATTTTGGACGAATTTTTTAAGAATTTTCAAATTTTCAGATAGGAGGTTCCAGATGAGGTCAAAAACTACATACTCAGATCTTCACCAAACTTTGCAGGAATACTTTGCATGTCAAGACACGTGGAAAAAACGTACAAAACAAGAGATCGGAGTCATCAAGATTTTCGACGAATTTTTTAAGAATTTTCAAATTTTCAGATGGGAGGTTCCAGATAAAGTCAAAAACGACATACTCAGATCTTCACCAAACATTGCAGGGATCCATTGGAGGTCGAGACACGTGGAAAAAACGTACAAAACAAGAGATTGGAGACATCAAGATTTTGGACGAATTTTTTAAGAATTTTCAAATTTTCAGATAGGAGGTTCCATATAAGGTCAAAAACTACATACTCAGATCTTCACCAAACTTTGCAGGGATACATTGGATGTCAAGACACGTGGAAAAAACGTACAAAACAAGAGATTGGAGACATCAAGATTTTCGACGAATTTTTTAAGAATTTTCAAATTTTCAGAAAGGATGTTCCAGTTAAGGTCAAAAACGACATACTCAGATCTTCACCAAACTTTGCAGGGATCCATTGGAGGTCGAGACACGAGGAAAAAACGTACAAAACAAGAGATTGGAGACATCAAGATTTTGGACGAATTTTTGAAGAATTTTCAAATTTTCAGATAGGAGGTTCCAGATAAGGTCTAAAACTACATACTCAGATCTCCACCAAACATTGCAGGAATACATTGGATGTCAAGACACGTGGAAAAAACGTACAAAACAAGAGATTGGAGACATCAAGATTTTCGACGAATTTTTGAAGAATTTTCAAATTTTCAGATAGGAGGTTCCAGATAAGGTCAAAAACGACATACTCAGATCTTCACCAAACTTTGCATGGATACATTGGATGTGAAGACACGTGGAAAAAACGTACAAAACAAGAGATTGGAGACATCAAGATTTTGGACGATTTTTTTAAGAATTTTCAAATTTTCAGCAAGGATGTTCCAGATAAGGTCAAAAACGACATACTCAGATCTTCACCAAACTTTGCAGGGATACATTGGATGTCGAGACACGTGGAAAAAACGTACAAAACAAGAGATTGGAGACATCAAGATTTTGGACGAATTTTTGAGGAATTTTCAAATTTTCAGGAATGAGGTGCCAGATAAGGTCAAAAACTACATACTCAGATCTTCACCAAACTTTGCAGGGATACATTGGATGTCAAGACACGTGGGAAAAACGTACAAAACAAGAGATTGGAGACATCAAGATTTTGGACGAATTTTTGAGGAATTTTCAAATTTTCAGATTGGAGGTTCCATATAAGGTCAAAAACTACATACTCAGATCTTCACCAAACTTTGCAGGGATACATTGGATGTCAAGACACGTGGAAAAAACGTACAAAACAAGAGATTGGAGACATCAAGATTTTGGACGAATTTTTTAAGAATTTTCAAATTTTCAGAAAGGATGTTCCAGATGAGGTCAAAAACGACATACTCAGATCTTCACCAAACTTTGCAGGGATACATTGGAGGTCGAGACACGTGGAAAAAACGTACAAAACAAGAGATTGGAGACATCGAGGTTTTCGACGACTTTTTTAAGAATTTTCAAATTTTCAGATAGGAGGTTCCAGATAAGGTCAAAAACGACATACTCAGATCTTCACCAAACTTTGCAAGGATACATTGGATGTCAAGACACGTGGAAAAAACGTACAAAACAAGAGATTGGAGACATCAAGATTTTGGACGAATTTTTTAAGAATTTTCAAATTTTCAGAAAGGATGTTCCAGATAAGGTCAAAAACGACATACTCAGATCTTCACCAAACGTTGCAGGGATACTTTGCATGTCAAGACACGTGGAAAAAACGTACAAAACAAGAGATTGGAGACATCAAGATTTTCGACGAATTTTTTAAGAATTTTCAAATTTTCAGAAGGGAGGTTCCAGATAAGGTCAAAAACGACATACTCAGATCTTCACCAAACTTTGCATGGATACATTGGATGTCAAGACACGTGGAAAAAACGTACAAAACAAGAGATTGGAGACATCAAGATTTTGGACGAATTTTTTAAGAATTCTCAAATTTTCAGAAAGGAGGTTCCATATAAGGTCAAAAACTACAAACTCAGATCTTCACCAAACTTTGCAGGGATACATTGGATGTCAAGACACGTGGAAAAAACGTACAAAACAAGAGATTGGGGTCATCAAGATTTTGGACGAATTTTTTAAGAATTTTCAAATTTTCAGAAAGAAGGTTCCATATAAGGTCAAAAACTACATACTCAGATCTTCACCAAACTTTGCAGGGATACATTGAATGTCAAGACACGTGGAAAAAACGTACAAAACAAGAGATTGGGGTCATCAAGATTTTGGACGGATTTTTTAGGAATTTTCAAATTTTCAGATGGGAGGTTCCAGATAAGGTCAAAAACTACATACTCAGATCTTCACCAAACTTTGCAGGGATACATTGGATGTCAAGACACGTGGAAAAAACGTACAAAACAAGAGATTGGAGACATCAAGATTTTGGAATAATTTTTTAAGAATTTTTAAATTTTCAGATAGGAGGTTCCATACAAGGTCAAAAACTACATACTCAGATCTTCACCAAACTTTGCATGGATACATTATGTGTCAAGACACGTGGAAAAAACGTACAAAACAAGAGATTGGAGACATCAAGATATTGGTCGAATTTTTTAAGAATTTTCAAATTTTCAGATGGGAGGTTCCAGATAAGGTCAAAAACTACATACTCAGATCTTCACCAAACTTTGCAGGGATACATTGGATGTCAAGACACGTGGAAAAAACGTACAAAACAAGAGATAGGAGACATCAAGATTTTGGACGAATTTTTTAACAATTTTCAAATTTTCAGAAAGGATGTTCCAGATAAGGTCAAAAACGACATACTCAGATCTTCACCAAATTTTGCAGGGATACATTGGATATCAAGACACGTGGAAAAAACGTACAAAACAAGAGATTGGAGACATCAAGATTTTGGACGAATTTTTTAAGAATTTTCAAATTTTCAGATAGGAGGTTCCAGATAAGATCAAAAACTACATACTCAGATCTTCACCAAACTTTGCAGGGATACATTGGATGTCAAGACACGTGGAAAAAACGTACAAAACAAGAGATTGGGGTCATCAAGATTTTGGACGGATTTTTTAGGAATTTTCAAATTTTCAGATGGGAGGTTCCAGATAAGGTAAAAAACTACATACTCAGATCTTCACCAAACATTGCAGGGATACATTGGATGTCAAGACACGTGGAAAAAACGTACAAAACAAGAGATTGGAAACATCAAGATTTTGGACGAATTTTTTAAGAATTTTCAAATTTTCAGATAGGAGGTTCCAGATGAGGTCAAAAACTACATACTCAGATCTTCACCAAACTTTGCAGGAATACTTTGCATGTCAAGACACGTGGAAAAAACGTACAAAACAAGAGATCGGAGTCATCAAGATTTTCGACGAATTTTTTAAGAATTTTCAAATTTTCAGATGGGAGGTTCCAGATAAAGTCAAAAACGACATACTCAGATCTTCACCAAACATTGCAGGGATCCATTGGAGGTCGAGACACGTGGAAAAAACGTACAAAACAAGAGATTGGAGACATCAAGATTTTGGACGAATTTTTTAAGAATTTTCAAATTTTCAGATAGGAGGTTCCATATAAGGTCAAAAACTACATACTCAGATCTTCACCAAACTTTGCAGGGATACATTGGATGTCAAGACACGTGGAAAAAACGTACAAAACAAGAGATTGGAGACATCAAGATTTTCGACGAATTTTTTAAGAATTTTCAAATTTTCAGAAAGGATGTTCCAGTTAAGGTCAAAAACGACATACTCAGATCTTCACCAAACTTTGCAGGGATCCATTGGAGGTCGAGACACGAGGAAAAAACGTACAAAACAAGAGATTGGAGACATCAAGATTTTGGACGAATTTTTGAAGAATTTTCAAATTTTCAGATAGGAGGTTCCAGATAAGGTCTAAAACTACATACTCAGATCTCCACCAAACATTGCAGGAATACATTGGATGTCAAGACACGTGGAAAAAACGTACAAAACAAGAGATTGGAGACATCAAGATTTTCGACGAATTTTTGAAGAATTTTCAAATTTTCAGATAGGAGGTTCCAGATAAGGTCAAAAACTACATACTCAGATCTTCACCAAACGTTGCAGGGATACTTTGCATGTCAAGACACGTGGAAAAAACGTACAAAACAAAAGATTGGAGACATCAAGATTTTCGACGAATTTTTTAAGAATTTTCAAATTTTCAGATGGGAGGTTCCAGATAAGGTCAAAAACGACATACTCAGATCTTCACCAAACTTTGCATGGATACATTGGATGTGAAGACACGTGGAAAAAACGTACAAAACAAGAGATTGGAGACATCAAGATTTTGGACGAATTTTTTAAGAATTCTCAAATTTTCAGAAAGGAGGTTCCATATAAGGTCAAAAACTACATACTCAGATCTTCACCAAACTTTGCAGGGATACATTGGATGTCAAGACACGTGGAAAAAACGTACAAAACAAGAGATTGAGGTCATCAAGATTTTGGACGAATTTTTTAAGAATTTTCAAATTTTCAGATGGGAGGTTCAATATAAGGTCAAAAACTACATACTCAGATCTTCACCAAACTTTGCATGGATACATTGGATGTCAAGACACGTGGAAAAAACATACAAAACATAGGATTGGGGACATCAAGATTTTGGTCGAATTTTTTAAGAATTTTCAAATTTTCAGATAGGAGGTTCCATATAAGGTCAAAAACTACATACTCAGATCTTCACCAAACATTGCAGGAATACATTGGATGTCAAGACACGTGGAAAAAACGTACAAAACAAGAGATTGGGGTCATCAAGATTTTGCACGGATTTTTTAGGAATTTTCAAATTTTCAGATGGGAGGTTCCAGATAAGGTCAAAAACTACATACTCAGATCTTCACCAAACTTTGCAGGGATACATTGGATGTCAAGACACGTGGAAAAAACGTACAAAACAAGAGATTGGAGACATCAAGATTTTGGACGAATTTTTTAAGAATTTTCAAAGTTTCAGATAGGAGGTTCCATATAAGGTCAAAAACTACATACTCAGATCTTCACCAAACTTTGCATGGATACATTATGTGTCAAGACACGTGGAAAAAACGTACAAAACAAAAGATTGGAGACATCAAGATTTTGGTCGAATTTTTTAAGAATTTTCAAATTTTCAGATGGGAGGTTCCAGATAAGGTCAAAAACTACATACTCAGATCTTCACCAAACTTTGCAGGGATACATTGGATGTCAAGACACGTGGAAAAAACGTACAAAAAAGAGATTGGAGACATCAAGATTTTGGACGAATTTTTTAACAATTTTCAAATTTTCAGAAAGGATGTTCCAGATAAGGTCAAAAACGACATACTCAGATCTTCACCAAACTTTGCAGGGATACATTGGATATCAAGACACGTGGAAAAAACGTACAAAACAAGAGATTGGAGACATCAAGATTTTGGACGAATTTTTTAAGAATTTTCAAATTTTCAGATAGGAGGTTCCAGATAAGGTCAAAAACTACATACTCAGATCTTCACCAAACTTTGCAGGGATACATTGGATGTCAAGACACGTGGAAAAAACGTACAAAACAAGAGATTGGGGTCATCAAGATTTTGGACGGATTTTTTAGGAATTTTCAAATTTTCAGATGGGAGGTTCCAGATAAGGTCAAAAACTACATACTCAGATCTTCACCAAACATTGCAGGGATACATTGGATGTCAAGACACGTGGAAAAAACGTACAAAACAAGAGATTGGAGACATCAAAATTTTGGACGAATTTTTTAAGAATTTTCAAATTTTCAGATAGGAGGTTCCAGATGAGGTCAAAAACTACATACTCAGATCTTCACCAAACTTTGCAGGAATACTTTGCATGTCAAGACACGTGGAAAAAACGTACAAAAGAAGAGATTGGAGACATCAAGATTTTGGTCGAATTTTTTAAGAATTTTCAAATTTTCAGATGGGAGGTTCCAGATAAGGTCAAAAACTACATACTCAGATCTTCACCAAACTTTGCAGGGATACATTGGATGTCAAGACACGTGGAAAAAACGTACAAAACAAGAGATAGGAGACATCAAGATTTTGGACGAATTTTTTAACAATTTTCAAATTTTCAGAAAGGATGTTCCAGATAAGGTCAAAAATGACATACTCAGATCTTCACCAAACTTTGCAGGGATACATTGGATATCAAGACACGTGGAAAAAACGTACAAAACAAGAGATTGGAGACATCAAGATTTTGGACGAATTTTTTAAGAATTTTCAAATTTTCAGATAGGAGGTTCCATATAAGGTCAAAAACTACATACTCAGATCTTCACCAAACTTTGCATGGATACATTGGATGTCAAGACACGTGGAAAAAACGTACAAAACAAGAGATTGGGGTCATCAAGATTTTGGACGGATTTTTTAGGAATTTTCAAATTTTCAGATGGGAGGTTCCAGATAAGGTCAAAAACTACATACTCAGATCTTCACCAAACATTGCAGGGATACATTGGATGTCAAGACACGTGGAAAAAACGTACAAAACAAGAGATTGGAGACATCAATATTTTGGACGAATTTTTAAAGAATTTTCAAATTTTCAGATAGGAGGTTCCAGATGAGGTCAAAAACTACATAGTCAGATCTTCACCAAACTTTGCAGGAATACTTTGCATGTCAAGACACGTGGAAAAAACGTACAAAACAAGAGATCGGAGACATCAAGATTTTCGACGAATTTTTTAAGAATTTTCAAATTTTCAGATGGGAGGTTCCAGATAAGGTCAAAAACGACATACTCAGATCTTCACCAAACTTTGCATGGATACATTGGATGTCAAGACACGTGGAAAAAACATACAAAACATAGGATTGGTGACATCAAGATTTTGGACGAATTTTTTAAGAATTTTCAAATTTTCAGATAGGAGGTTCCATATAAGGTCAAAAACTACATACTCAGATCTTCACCAAACTTTGCAGGGATACATTGGATGTCAAGACACGTGGAAAAAACGTACAAAACAAGAGATTGGAGACATCAAGATTTTCGACGAATTTTTTAAGAATTTTCAAATTTTCAGAAAGGATGTTCCAGATAAGGTCAAAAACGACATACTCAGATCTTCACCAAACTTTGCAGGGATACATTGGAGGTCGAGACACGTGGAAAAAACGTACAAAACAAGAGATTGGAGACATCAAGATTTTGGACGAATTTTTGAAGAATTTTCAAATTTTCAGATAGGAGGTTCCAGATAAGGTCAAAAACTACATACTCAGATCTCAACCAAACATTGCAGGGATACATTGCATGTCAAGACACGTGGAAAAAACGTACAAAACAAAAGATTGGAGACATCAAGATTTTCGACGAATTTTTTAAGAATTTTCAAATTTTCAGATGGGAGGTTCCAGATAAGGTCAAAAACGACATACTCAGATCTTCACCAAACTTTGCATGGATACATTGGATGTCAAGACACGTGGAAAAAACGTACAAAACAAGAGATTGGAGACATCAAGATTTTGGACGAATTTTTTAAGAATTCTCAAATTTTCAGAAAGGAGGTTCCATATAAGGTCAAAAACTACATACTCAGATCTTCACCAAACTTTGCAGGGATACATTGGATGTCAAGACACGTGGAAAAAACGTACAAAACAAGAGATTGGGGTCATCAAGATTTTGGACGAATTTTTTAAGAATTTTCAAATTTTCAGATGGGAGGTTCAATATAAGGTCAAAAACTACATACTCAGATCTTCACCAAACTTTGCATGGATACATTGGATGTCAAGACACGTGGAAAGAACATACAAAACATAGGATTGGGGACATCAAGATTTTGGTCGAATTTTTTAAGAATTTTCAAATTTTCAGATAGGAGGTTCCATATAAGGTCAAAAACTACATACTCAGATCTTCACCAAACATTGCAGGAATACATTGGATGTCAAGACACGTGGAAAAAACGTACAAAACAAGAGATTGGGGTCATCAAGATTTTGCACGGATTTTTTAGGAATTTTCAAATTTTCAGATGGGAGGTTCCAGATAAGGTCAAAAACTACATACTCAGATCTTCACCAAACTTTGCAGGGATACATTGGATGTCAAGACACGTGGAAAAAACGTACAAAACAAGAGATTGGAGACATCAAGATTTTGGACGAATTTTTTAAGAATTTTCAAAATTTCAGATAGGAGGTTCCATATAAGGTCAAAAACTACATACTCAGATCTTCACCAAACTTTGCATGGATACATTATGTGTCAAGACACGTGGAAAAAACGTACAAAACAAAAGATTGGAGACATCAAGATTTTGGTCGAATTTTTTAAGAATTTTCAAATTTTCAGATGGGAGGTTCCAGATAAGGTCAAAAACTACATACTCAGATCTTCACCAAACTTTGCAGGGATACATTGGATGTCAAGACACGTGGAAAAAACGTACAAAAAAGAGATTGGAGACATCAAGATTTTGGACGAATTTTTTAACAATTTTCAAATTTTCAGAAAGGATGTTCCAGATAAGGTCAAAAACGACATACTCAGATCTTCACCAAACTTTGCAGGGATACATTGGATATCAAGACACGTGGAAAAAACGTACAAAACAAGAGATTGGAGACATCAAGATTTTCGACGAATTTTTTAAGAATTTTCAAATTTTCAGATAGGAGGTTCCAGATAAGGTCAAAAACTACATACTCAGATCTTCACCAAACTTTGCAGGGATACATTGGATGTCAAGACACGTGGAAAAAACGTACAAAACAAGAGATTGGGGTCATCAAGATTTTGGACGGATTTTTTAGGAATTTTCAAATTTTCAGATGGGAGGTTCCAGATAAGGTCAAAAACTACATACTCAGATCTTCACCAAACATTGCAGGGATACATTGGATGTCAAGACACGTGGAAAAAACGTACAAAACAAGAGATTGGAGACATCAAAATTTTGGACGAATTTTTTAAGAATTTTCAAATTTTCAGATAGGAGGTTCCAGATGAGGTCAAAAACTACATACTCAGATCTTCACCAAACTTTGCAGGAATACTTTGCATGTCAAGACACGTGGAAAAACGTACAAAAGAAGAGATTGGAGACATCAAGATTTTGGTCGAATTTTTTAAGAATTTTCAAATTTTCAGATGGGAGGTTCCAGATAAGGTCAAAAACTACATACTCAGATCTTCACCAAACTTTGCAGGGATACATTGGATGTCAAGACACGTGGAAAAAACGTACAAAACAAGAGATAGGAGACATCAAGATTTTGGACGAATTTTTTAACAATTTTCAAATTTTCAGAAAGGATGTTCCAGATAAGGTCAAAAACGACATACTCAGATCTTCACCAAACTTTGCAGGGATACATTGGATATCAAGACACGTGGAAAAAACGTACAAAACAAGAGATTGGAGACATCAAGATTTTGGACGAATTTTTTAAGAATTTTCAAATTTTCAGATGGGAGGTTCCAGATAAGGTCAAAAACTACATACTCAGATCTTCACCAAACTTTGCAGGGATACATTGGATGTCAAGACACGTGGAAAAAACGTACAAAACAAGAGATTGGGGTCATCAAGATTTTGGACGGATTTTTTAGGAATTTTCAAATTTTCAGATGGGAGGTTCCAGATAAGGTCAAAAACTACATACTCAGATCTTCACCAAACATTGCAGGGATACATTGGATGTCAAGACACGTGGAAAAAACGTACAAAACAAGAGATTGGAGACATCAATATTTTGGACGAATTTTTAAAGAATTTTCAAATTTTCAGATAGGAGGTTCCAGATGAGGTCAAAAACTACATAGTCAGATCTTCACCAAACTTTGCAGGAATACTTTGCATGTCAAGACACGTGGAAAAAACGTACAAAACAAGAGATCGGAGACATCAAGATTTTCGACGAATTTTTTAAGAATTTTCAAATTTTCAGATGGGAGGTTCCAGATAAGGTCAAAAACGACATACTCAGATCTTCACCAAACTTTGCATGGATACATTGGATGTCAAGACACGTGGAAAAAACATACAAAACATAGGATTGGTGACATCAAGATTTTGGACGAATTTTTTAAGAATTTTCAAATTTTCAGATAGGAGGTTCCATATAAGGTCAAAAACTACATACTCAGATCTTCACCAAACTTTGCAGGGATACATTGGATGTCAAGACACGTGGAAAATACGTACAAAACAAGAGATTGGAGACATCAAGATTTTCGACGAATTTTTTAAGAATTTTCAAATTTTCAGAAAGGATGTTCCAGATAAGGTCAAAAACGACATACTCAGATCTTCACCAAACTTTGCAGGGATACATTGGAGGTCGAGACACGTGGAAAAAACGTACAAAACAAGAGATTGGAGACATCAAGATTTTGGACGAATTTTTGAAGAATTTTCAAATTTTCAGATAGGAGGTTCCAGATAAGGTCAAAAACTACATACTCAGATCTCAACCAAACATTGCAGGGATACATTGGATGTCAAGACACGTGGAAAAAACGTACAAAACAAGAGATTGGAGACATCAAGATTTTCGACGAATTTTTGAAGAATTTTCAAATTTTCAGATAGGAGGTTCCAGATAAGGTCAAAAACTACATACTCAGATCTTCACCAAACGTTGCAGGGATACTTTGCATGTCAAGACACGTGGAAAAAACGTACAAAACAAGAGATTGGAGACATCAAGATTTTCGACGAATTTTTTAAGAATTTTCAAATTTTCAGATGGGAGGTTCCAGATAAGGTCAAAAACGACATACTCAGATCTTCACCAAACTTTGCATGGATACATTGGATGTCAAGACACGTGGAAAAAACGTACAAAACAAGAGATTGGAGACATCAAGATTTTGGACGAATTTTTTAAGAATTCTCAAATTTTCAGAAAGGAGGTTCCATATAAGGTCAAAAACTACAAACTCAGATCTTCACCAAACTTTGCAGGGATACATTGGATGTCAAGACACGTGGAAAAAACGTACAAAACAAGAGATTGGGGTCATCAAGATTTTGGACGAATTTTTTAAGAATTTTCAAATTTTCAGAAAGGAGGTTCCATATAAGGTCAAAAACTACATACTCAGATCTTCACCAAACTTTGCAGGGATACATTGAATGTCAAGACACGTGGAAAAAACGTACAAAACAAGAGATTGGGGTCATCAAGATTTTGGACGGATTTTTTAGGAATTTTCAAATTTTCAGATGGGAGGTTCCAGATAAGGTCAAAAACTACATACTCAGATCTTCACCAAACTTTGCAGGGATACATTGGATGTCAAGACACGTGGAAAAAACGTACAAAACAAGAGATTGGAGACATCAAGATTTTGGACGAATTTTTTAAGAATTTTTAAATTTTCAGATAGGAGGTTCCATATAAGGTCAAAAACTACATACTCAGATCTTCACCAAACTTTGCATGGATACATTATGTGTCAAGACACGTGGAAAAAACGTACAAAACAAGAGATTGGAGACATCAAGATATTGGTCGAATTTTTTAAGAATTTTCAAATTTTCAGATGGGAGGTTCCAGATAAGGTCAAAAACTACATACTCAGATCTTCACCAAACTTTGCAGGGATACATTGGATGTCAAGACACGTGGAAAAAACGTACAAAACAAGAGATAGGAGACATCAAGATTTTGGACGAATTTTTTAACAATTTTCAAATTTTCAGAAAGGATGTTCCAGATAAGGTCAAAAACAACATACTCAGATCTTCACCAAACTTTGCAGGAATACTTTGCATGTCAAGACACGTGGAAAAAACGTACAAAACAAGAGATCGGAGACATCAAGATTTTCGACGAATTTTTTAAGAATTTTCAAATTTTCAGATGGGAGGTTCCAGATAAGGTCAAAAACGACATACTCAGATCTTCACCAAACTTTGCAGGGATCCATTGGAGGTCGAGACACGTGGAAAAAACGTACAAAACAAGAGATTGGAGACATCAAGATTTTGGACGAATTTTTTAAGAATTTTCAAATTTTCAGATAGGAGGTTCCATATAAGGTCAAAAACTACATACTCAGATCTTCACCAAACTTTGCAGGGATACATTGGATGTCAAGACACGTGGAAAAAACGTACAAAACAAGAGATTGGAGACATCAAGATTTTCGACGAATTTTTTAAGAATTTTCAAATTTTCAGATAGGAGGTTCCAGATAAGGTCAAAAACGACATACTCAGATCTTCACCAAACGTTGCAGGGATACTTTGCATGTCAAGACACGTGGAAAAAACGTACAAAACAAAAGATTGGAGACATCAAGATTTTGGACGAATTTTTTAAGAATTTTCAAATTTTCAGATAGGAGGTTAGATAAGGTCTAAAACTACATACTCAGATCTCCACCAAACATTGCAGGAATACATTGGATGTCAAGACACGTGGAAAAAACGTACAAAACAAGAGATTGGAGACATCAAGATTTTCGACGAATTTTTGAAGAATTTTCAAATTTTCAGATAGGAGGTTCCAGATAAGGTCAAAAACTACATACTCAGATCTTCACCAAACGTTGCAGGGATACTTTGCATGTCAAGACACGTGGAAAAAACGTACAAAACAAAAGATTGGAGACATCAAGATTTTCGACGAATTTTTTAAGAATTTTCAAATTTTCAGATGGGAGGTTCCAGATAAGGTCAAAAACGACATACTCAGATCTTCACCAAACTTTGCATGGATACATTGGATGTCAAGACACGTGGAAAAAACGTACAAAACAAGAGATTGGAGACATCAAGATTTTGGACGAATTTTTTAAGAATTCTCAAATTTTCAGAAAGGAGGTTCCATATAAGGTCAAAAACTACATACTCAGATCTTCACCAAACTTTGCAGGGATACATTGGATGTCAAGACACGTGGAAAAAACGTACAAAACAAGAGATTGGGGTCATCAAGATTTTGGACGAATTTTTTAAGAATTTTCAAATTTTCAGATGGGAGGTTCAATATAAGGTCAAAAACTACATACTCAGATCTTCACCAAACTTTGCATGGATACATTGGATGTCAAGACACGTGGAAAAAACATACAAAACATAGGATTGGGGACATCAAGATTTTGGTCGAATTTTTTAAGAATTTTCAAATTTTCAGATAGGAGGTTCCATATAAGGTCAAAAACTACATACTCAGATCTTCACCAAACATTGCAGGAATACATTGGATGTCAAGACACGTGGAAAAAACGTACAAAACAAGAGATTGGGGTCATCAAGATTTTGCACGGATTTTTTAGGAATTTTCAAATTTTCAGATGGGAGGTTCCAGATAAGGTCAAAAACTACATACTCAGATCTTCACCAAACTTTGCAGGGATACATTGGATGTCAAGACACGTGGAAAAAACGTACAAAACAAGAGATTGGAGACATCAAGATTTTGGACGAATTTTTTAAGAATTTTCAAAGTTTCAGATAGGAGGTTCCATATAAGGTCAAAAACTACATACTCAGATCTTCACCAAACTTTGCATGGATACATTATGTGTCAAGACACGTGGAAAAAACGTACAAAACAAAAGATTGGAGACATCAAGATTTTGGTCGAATTTTTTAAGAATTTTCATATTTTCAGATGGGAGGTTCCAGATAAGGTCAAAAACTACATACTCAGATCTTCACCAAACTTTGCAGGGATACATTGGATGTCAAGACACGTGGAAAAAACGTACAAAAAAGAGATTGGAGACATCAAGATTTTCGACGAATTTTTTAACAATTTTCAAATTTTCAGAAAGGATGTTCCAGATAAGGTCAAAAACGACATACTCAGATCTTCACCAAACTTTGCAGGGATACATTGGATATCAAGACACGTGGAAAAAACGTACAAAACAAGAGATTGGAGACATCAAGATTTTGGACGAATTTTTTAAGAATTTTCAAATTTTCAGATAGGAGGTTCCAGATAAGGTCAAAAACTACATACTCAGATCTTCACCAAACTTTGCAGGGATACATTGGATGTCAAGACACGTGGAAAAAACGTACAAAACAAGAGATTGGGGTCATCAAGATTTTGGACGGATTTTTTAGGAATTTTCAAATTTTCAGATGGGAGGTTCCAGATAAGGTCAAAAACTACATACTCAGATCTTCACCAAACATTGCAGGGATACATTGGATGTCAAGACACGTGGAAAAAACGTACAAAACAAGAGATTGGAGACATCAAAATTTTGGACGAATTTTTTAAGAATTTTCAAATTTTCAGATAGGAGGTTCCAGATGAGGTCAAAAACTACATAGTCAGATCTTCACCAAACTTTGCAGGAATACTTTGCATGTCAAGACACGTGGAAAAAACGTACAAAACAAGAGATCGGAGACATCAAGATTTTCGACGAATTTTTTAAGAATTTTCAAATTTTCAGATGGGAGGTTCCAGATAAGGTCAAAAACGACATACTCAGATCTTCACCAAACTTTGCATGGATACATTGGATGTCAAGACACGTGGAAAAAACATACAAAACATAGGATTGGTGACATCAAGATTTTGGACGAATTTTTTAAGAATTTTCAAATTTTCAGATAGGAGGTTCCATATAAGGTCAAAAACTACATACTCAGATCTTCACCAAACTTTGCAGGGATACATTGGATGTCAAGACACGTGGAAAAAACGTACAAAACAAGAGATTGGAGACATCAAGATTTTCGACGAATTTTTTAAGAATTTTCAAATTTTCAGAAAGGATGTTCCAGATAAGGTCAAAAACGACATACTCAGATCTTCACCAAACTTTGCAGGGATACATTGGAGGTCGAGACACGTGGAAAAAACGTACAAAACAAGAGATTGGAGACATCAAGATTTTGGACGAATTTTTGAAGAATTTTCAAATTTTCAGATAGGAGGTTCCAGATAAGGTCCAAAACTACATACTCAGATCTCAACCAAACATTGCAGGGATACATTGGATGTCAAGACACGTGGAAAAAACGTACAAAACAAGAGATTGGAGACATCAAGATTTTCGACGAATTTTTGAAGAATTTTCAAATTTTCAGATAGGAGGTTCCAGATAAGGTCAAAAACTACATACTCAGATCTTCACCAAACTTTGCATGGAAACATTGGATGTCAAGACACGTGGAAAAAACATACAAAACATAGGATTCGGAACATCAAGATTTTGGTCGAATTTTTTAAGAATTTTCAAATTTTCAGATAGGAGGTTCCATATAAGGTCAAAAACTACATACTCAGATCTTCACCAAACATTGCAGGAACACATTGGATGTCAAGACACGTGGAAAAAACGTACAAAACAAGAGATTGGGGACATCAAGATTTTGCACGGATTTTTTAGGAATTTTCAAATTTTCAGATGGGAGGTTCCAGATAAGGTCAAAAACTACATACTCAGATCTTCACCAAACTTTGCAGGGATACATTGGATGTCAAGACACGTGGAAAAAACGTACAAAACAAGAGATTGGAGACATCAAGATTTTGGACGAATTTTTTAAGAATTTTCAAATTTTCAGATAGGAGGTTCCATATAAGGTCAAAAACTACATACTCAGATCTTCACCAAACTTTGCATGGATACATTATGTGTCAAGACACGTGGAAAAAACGTACAAAACAAAAGATTGGAGACATCAAGATTTTGGTCGAATTTTTTAAGAATTTTCAAATTTTCAGATGGGAGGTTCCAGATAAGGTCAAAAACTACATACTCAGATCTTCACCAAACTTTGCAGGGATACATTGGATGTCAAGACACGTGGAAAAAACGTACAAAAAAGAGATTGGAGACATCAAGATTTTGGACGAATTTTTTAACAATTTTCAAATTTTCAGAAAGGATGTTCCAGATAAGGTCAAAAACGACATACTCAGATCTTCACCAAACTTTGCAGGGATACATTGGATATCAAGACACGTGGAAAAAACGTACAAAACAAGAGATTGGAGACATCAAGATTTTGGACGAATTTTTTAAGAATTTTCAAATTTTCAGATAGGAGGTTCCAGATAAGGTCAAAAACTACATACTCAGATCTTCACCAAACTTTGCAGGGATACATTGGATGTCAAGACACGTGGAAAAAACGTACAAAACAAGAGATTGGGGTCATCAAGATTTTGGACGGATTTTTTAGGAATTTTCAAATTTTCAGATGGGAGGTTCCAGATAAGGTCAAAAACTACATACTCAGATCTTCACCAAACATTGCAGGGATACATTGGATGTCAAGACACGTGGAAAAAACGTACAAAACAAGAGATTGGAGACATCAATATTTTGGACGAATTTTTAAAGAATTTTCAAATTTTCAGATAGGAGGTTCCAGATGAGGTCAAAAACTACATAGTCAGATCTTCACCAAACTTTGCAGGAATACTTTGCATGTCAAGACACGTGGAAAAAACGTACAAAACAAGAGATCGGAGACATCAAGATTTTCGACGAATTTTTTAAGAATTTTCAAATTTTCAGATGGGAGGTTCCAGATAAGGTCAAAAACGACATACTCAGATCTTCACCAAACTTTGCATGGATACATTGGATGTCAAGACACGTGGAAAAAACATACAAAACATAGGATTGGTGACATCAAGATTTTGGACGAATTTTTTAAGAATTTTCAAATTTTCAGATAGGAGGTTCCATATAAGGTCAAAAACTACATACTCAGATCTTCACCAAACTTTGCAGGGATACATTGGATGTCAAGACACGTGGAAAAAACGTACAAAACAAGAGATTGGAGACATCAAGATTTTCGACGAATTTTTTAAGAATTTTCAAATTTTCAGAAAGGATGTTCCAGATAAGGTCAAAAACGACATACTCAGATCTTCACCAAACTTTGCAGGGATACATTGGAGGTCGAGACACGTGGAAAAAACGTACAAAACAAGAGATTGGAGACATCAAGATTTTGGACGAATTTTTGAAGAATTTTCAAATTTTCAGATAGGAGGTTCCAGATAAGGTCAAAAACTACATACTCAGATCTCAACCAAACATTGCAGGGATACATTGGATGTCAAGACACGTTGAAAAAACGTACAAAACAAGAGATTGGAGACATCAAGATTTTCGACGAATTTTTGAAGAATTTTCAAATTTTCAGATAGGAGGTTCCAGATAAGGTCAAAAACTACATACTCAGATCTTCACCAAACGTTGCAGGGATACTTTGCATGTCAAGACACGTGGAAAAAACGTACAAAACAAGAGATTGGAGACATCAAGATTTTCGACGAATTTTTTAAGAATTTTCAAATTTTCAGATGGGAGGTTCCAGATAAGGTCAAAAACGACATACTCAGATCTTCACCAAACTTTGCATGGATACATTGGATGTCAAGACACGTGGAAAAAACGTACAAAACAAGAGATTGGAGACATCAAGATTTTGGACGAATTTTTTAAGAATTCTCAAATTTTCAGAAAGGAGGTTCCATATAAGGTCAAAAACTACAAACTCAGATCTTCACCAAACTTTGCAGGGATACATTGGATGTCAAGACACGTGGAAAAAACGTACAAAACAAGAGATTGGGGTCATCAAGATTTTGGACGAATTTTTTAAGAATTTTCAAATTTTCAGAAAGGAGGTTCCATATAAGGTCAAAAACTACATACTCAGATCTTCACCAAACTTTGCAGGGATACATTGAATGTCAAGACACGTGGAAAAAACGTACAAAACAAGAGATTGGGGTCATCAAGATTTTGGACGGATTTTTTAGGAATTTTCAAATTTTCAGATGGGAGGTTCCAGATAAGGTCAAAAACTACATACTCAGATCTTCACCAAACTTTGCAGGGATACATTGGATGTCAAGACACGTGGAAAAAACGTACAAAACAAGAGATTGGAGACATCAAGATTTTGGACGAATTTTTTAAGAATTTTTAAATTTTCAGATAGGAGGTTCCATATAAGGTCAAAAACTACATACTCAGATCTTCACCAAACTTTGCATGGATACATTATGTGTCAAGACACGTGGAAAAAACGTACAAAACAAGAGATTGGAGACATCAAGATATTGGTCGAATTTTTTAAGAATTTTCAAATTTTCAGATGGGAGGTTCCAGATAAGGTCAAAAACTACATACTCAGATCTTCACCAAACTTTGCAGGGATACATTGGATGTCAAGACACGTGGAAAAAACGTACAAAACAAGAGATAGGAGACATCAAGATTTTGGACGAATTTTTTAACAATTTTCAAATTTTCAGAAAGGATGTTCCAGATAAGGTCAAAAACAACATACTCAGATCTTCACCAAACTTTGCAGGAATACTTTGCATGTCAAGACACGTGGAAAAAACGTACAAAACAAGAGATCGGAGACATCAAGATTTTCGACGAATTTTTTAAGAATTTTCAAATTTTCAGATGGGAGGTTCCAGATAAGGTCAAAAACGACATACTCAGATCTTCACCAAACTTTGCAGGGATCCATTGGAGGTCGAGACACGTGGAAAAAACGTACAAAACAAGAGATTGGAGACATCAAGATTTTGGACGAATTTTTTAAGAATTTTCAAATTTTCAGATAGGAGGTTCCATATAAGGTCAAAAACTACATACTCAGATCTTCACCAAACTTTGCAGGGATACATTGGATGTCAAGACACGTGGAAAAAACGTACAAAACAAGAGATTGGAGACATCAAGATTTTCGACGAATTTTTTAAGAATTTTCAAATTTTCAGAAAGGATGTTCCAGTTAAGGTCAAAAACGACATACTCAGATCTTCACCAAACTTTGCAGGGATCCATTGGAGGTCGAGACACGAGGAAAAAACGTACAAAACAAGAGATTGGAGACATCAAGATTTTGGACGAATTTTTTAAGAATTTTCAAATTTTCAGATAGGAGGTTCCAGATAAGGTCTAAAACTACATACTCAGATCTCCACCAAACATTGCAGGAATACATTGGATGTCAAGACACGTGGAAAAAACGTACAAAACAAGAGATTGGAGACATCAAGATTTTCGACGAATTTTTGAAGAATTTTCAAATTTTCAGATAGGAGGTTCCAGATAAGGTCAAAAACTACATACTCAGATCTTCACCAAACGTTGCAGGGATACTTTGCATGTCAAGACACGTGGAAAAAACGTACAAAACAAAAGATTGGAGACATCAAGATTTTCGACGAATTTTTTAAGAATTTTCAAATTTTCAGATGGGAGGTTCCAGATAAGGTCAAAAACGACATACTCAGATCTTCACCAAACTTTGCATGGATACATTGGATGTCAAGACACGTGGAAAAAACGTACAAAACAAGAGATTGGAGACATCAAGATTTTGGACGAATTTTTTAAGAATTCTCAAATTTTCAGAAAGGAGGTTCCATATAAGGTCAAAAACTACATACTCAGATCTTCACCAAACTTTGCAGGGATACATTGGATGTCAAGACACGTGGAAAAAACGTACAAAACAAGAGATTGGGGTCATCAAGATTTTGGACGAATTTTTTAAGAATTTTCAAATTTTCAGATGGGAGGTTCAATATAAGGTCAAAAACTACATACTCAGATCTTCACCAAACTTTGCATGGATACATTGGATGTCAAGACACGTGGAAAAAACATACAAAACATAGGATTGGGGACATCAAGATTTTGGTCGAATTTTTTAAGAATTTTCAAATTTTCAGATAGGAGGTTCCATATAAGGTTAAAAACTACATACTCAGATCTTCACCAAACATTGCAGGAATACATTGGATGTCAAGACACGTGGAAAAAACGTACAAAACAAGAGATTGGGGTCATCAAGATTTTGCACGGATTTTTTAGGAATTTTCAAATTTTCAGATGGGAGGTTCCAGATAAGGTCAAAAACTACATACTCAGATCTTCACCAAACTTTGCAGGGATACATTGGATGTCAAGACACGTGGAAAAAACGTACAAAACAAGAGATTGGAGACATCAAGATTTTGGACGAATTTTTTAAGAATTTTCAAAGTTTCAGATAGGAGGTTCCATATAAGGTCAAAAACTACATACTCAGATCTTCACCAAACTTTGCATGGATACATTATGTGTCAAGACACGTGGAAAAAACGTACAAAACAAAAGATTGGAGACATCAAGATTTTGGTCGAATTTTTTTAAGAATTTTCAAATTTTCAGATGGGAGGTTCCAGATAAGGTCAAAAACTACATACTCAGATCTTCACCAAACTTTGCAGGGATACATTGGATGTCAAGACACGTGGAAAAAACGTACAAAAAAGAGATTGGAGACATCAAGATTTTGGACGAATTTTTTAAGAATTCTCAAATTTTCAGAAAGGATGTTCCAGATAAGGTCAAAAACGACATACTCAGATCTTCACCAAACTTTGCAGGGATACATTGGATGTCAAGACACGTGGAAAGAACGTACAAAACAAGAGATTGGGGTCATCAAGATTTTGGACGAATTTTTTAAGAATTTTCAAATTTTCAGAAAGGAGGTTCCATATAAGGTCAAAAACTACATACTCAGATCTTCACCAAACTTTGCAGGGATACATTGAATGTCAAGACACGTGGAAAAAACGTACAAAACAAGAGATTGGGGTCATCAAGATTTTGGACGGATTTTTTAGGAATTTTCAAATTTTCAGATGGGAGGTTCCAGATAAGGTCAAAAACTACATACTCAGATCTTCACCAAACTTTGCAGGGATACATTGGATGTCAAGACACGTGGAAAAAACGTACAAAACAAGAGATTGGAGACATCAAGATTTTGGACGAATTTTTTAAGAATTTTTAAATTTTCAGATAGGAGGTTCCATATAAGGTCAAAAACTACATACTCAGATCTTCACCAAACTTTGCATGGATACATTATGTGTCAAGACACGTGGAAAAAACGTACAAAACAAGAGATTGGAGACATCAAGATATTGGTCGAATTTTTTAAGAATTTTCAAATTTTCAGATGGGAGGTTCCAGATAAGGTCAAAAACTACATACTCAGATCTTCACCAAACTTTGCAGGGATACATTGGATGTCGAGACACGTGGAAAAAACGTACAAAACAAGAGATAGGAGACATCAAGATTTTGGACGAATTTTTTAACAATTTTCAAATTTTCAGAAAGGATGTTCCAGATAAGGTCAAAAACAACATACTCAGATCTTCACCAAACTTTGCAGGGATACATTGGATATCAAGACACGTGGAAAAAACGTACAAAACAAGAGATTGGAGACATCAAGATTTTGGACGAATTTTTTAAGAATTTTCAAATTTTCAGATAGGAGGTTCCAGATAAGATCAAAAACTACATACTCAGATCTTCACCAAACTTTGCAGGGATACATTGGATGTCAAGACACGTGGAAAAAAAGTACAAAACAAGAGATTGGGGTCATCAAGATTTTGGACGGATTTTTTAGGAATTTTCAAATTTTCAGATGGGAGGTTCCAGATAAGGTCAAAAACTACATACTCAGATCTTCACCAAACATTGCAGGGATACATTGGATGTCAAGACACGTGGAAAAAACGTACAAAACAAGAGATTGGAGACATCAAGATTTTGGACGATTTTTTTAAGAATTTTCAAATTTTCAGATAGGAGGTTCCAGATGAGGTCAAAAACTACATACTCAGATCTTCACCAAACTTTGCAGGAATACTTTGCATGTCAAGACACGTGGAAAAAACGTACAAAACAAGAGATCGGAGACATCAAGATTTTCGACGAATTTTTTAAGAATTTTCAAATTTTCAGATGGGAGGTTCCAGATAAGGTCAAAAACGACATACTCAGATCTTCACCAAACTTTGCAGGGATCCATTGGAGGTCGAGACACGTGGAAAAAACGTACAAAACAAGAGATTGGAGACATCAAGATTTTGGACGAATTTTTTAAGAATTTTCAAATTTTCAGATAGGAGGTTCCATATAAGGTCAAAAACTACATACTCAGATCTTCACCAAAATTTGCAGGGATACATTGGATGTCAAGACACGTGGAAAAAACGTACAAAACAAGAGATTAGAGACATCAAGATTTTCGACGAATTTTTTAAGAATTTTCAAATTTTCAGAAAGGATGTTCCAGATAAGGTCAAAAACGACATACTCAGATCTTCACCAAACTTTGCAGGGATCCATTGGAGGTCGAGACACGTGGAAAAAACGTACAAAACAAGAGATTGGAGACATCAAGATTTTGGACGAATTTTTGAAGAATTTTCAAATTTTCAGATAGGAGGTTCCAGATAAGGTCTAAAACTACATACTCAGATCTCCACCAAACATTGCAGGAATACATTGGATGTCAAGACACGTGGAAAAAACGTACAAAACAAGAGATTGGAGACATCAAGATTTTCGACGAATTTTTGAAGAATTTTCAAATTTTCAGATAGGAGGTTCCAGATAAGGTCAAAAACTACATACTCAGATCTTCACCAAACGTTGCAGGGATACTTTGCATGTCAAGACACGTGGAAAAAACGTACAAAACAAAAGATTGGAGACATCAAGATTTTCGACGAATTTTTTAAGAATTTTCAAATTTTCAGATGGGAGGTTCCAGATAAGGTCAAAAACGACATACTCAGATCTTCACCAAACTTTGCATGGATACATTGGATGTCAAGACACGTGGAAAAAACGTACAAAACAAGAGATTGGAGACATCAAGATTTTGGACGAATTTTTTAAGAATTCTCAAATTTTCAGAAAGGAGGTTCCATATAAGGTCAAAAACTAAATACTAAGATCTTCACCAAACTTTGCAGGGATACTTTGGATGTCAAGACACGTGGAAAAAACGTACAAAACAAGAGATTGGAGACATCAAGATTTTGGACGAATTTTTTAAGAATTTTCAAATTTTCAGATGGGAGGTTCAATATTAGGTCAAAAACTACATACTCAGATCTTCACCAAACTTTGCATGGATACATTGGATGTCAAGACACGTGGAAAAAACATACAAAACATAGGTTTCGGAACATCAAGATTTTGGTCGAATTTTTTAAGAATTTTCAAATTTTCAGATAGGAGGTTCCATATAAGGTCAAAAACTACATACTCAGATCTTCACCAAACATTGCAGGAACACATTGGATGTCAAGACACGTGGAAAAAACGTACAAAACAAGAGATTGGGGTCATCAAGATTTTGCACGGATTTTTTAGGAATTTTCAAATTTTCAGATGGGAGGTTCCAGATAAGGTCAAAAACTACATACTCAGATCTTCACCAAACATTGCAGGGATACATTGGATGTCAAGACACGTGGAAAAAACGTACAAAACAAGAGATTGGAGACATCAAGATTTTGGACGAATTTTTTAAGAATTTTCAAATTTTCAGATAGGAGGTTCCAGATGAGGTCAAAAACTACATACTCAGATCTTCACCAAACTTTGCAGGAATACTTTGCATGTCAAGACACGTGGAAAAAACGTACAAAACAAGAGATCGGAGACATCAAGATTTTCGACGAATTTTTTAAGAATTTTCAAATTTTCAGATGGGAGGTTCCAGATAAGGTCAAAAACTACATACTCAGATCTTCACCAAACTTTGCAGGGATCCATTGGAGGTCGAGACACGTGGAAAAAACGTACAAAACAAGAGATTGGAGACATCAAGATTTTGGACGAATTTTTTAAGAATTTTCAAATTTTCAGATAGGAGGTTCCATATAAGGTCAAAAACTACATACTCAGATCTTCACCAAAATTTGCAGGGATACATTGGATGTCAAGACACGTGGAAAAAACGTACAAAACAAGAGATTAGAGACATCAAGATTTTCGAAGAATTTTTTAAGAATTTTCAAATTTTCAGAAAGGATGTTCCAGATAAGGTCAAAAACGACATACTCAGATCTTCACCAAACTTTGCAGGGATCCATTGGAGGTCGAGACACGTGGAAAAAACGTACAAAACAAGAGATTGGAGACATCAAGATTTTGGACGAATTTTTGAAGAATTTTCAAATTTTCAGATAGGAGGTTCCAGATAAGGTCTAAAACTACATACTCAGATCTCCACCAAACATTGCAGGAATACATTGGATGTCAAGACACGTGGAAAAAACGTACAAAACAAGAGATTGGAGACATCAAGATTTTCGACGAATTTTTGAAGAATTTTCAAATTTTCAGATAGGAGGTTCCAGATAAGGTCAAAAACTACATACTCAGATCTTCACCAAACGTTGCAGGGATACTTTGCATGTCAAGACACGTGGAAAAAACGTACAAAACAAAAGATTGGAGACATCAAGATTTTCGACGAATTTTTTAAGAATTTTCAAATTTTCAGATGGGAGGTTCCAGATAAGGTCAAAAACGACATACTCAGAACTTCACCAAACTTTGCATGGATACATTGGATGTCAAGACACGTGGAAAAAACGTACAAAACAAGAGATTGGAGACATCAAGATTTTGGACGAATTTTTTAAGAATTCTCAAATTTTCAGAAAGGAGGTTCCATATAAGGTCAAAAACTACATACTCAGATCTTCACCAAACTTTGCAGGGATACTTTGGATGTCAAGACACGTGGAAAAAACGTACAAAACAAGAGATTGGAGACATCAAGATTTTGGACGAATTTTTTAAGAATTTTCAAATTTTCAGATGGGAGGTTCAATATAAGGTCAAAAACTACATACTCAGATCTTCACCAAACTTTGCATGGATACATTGGATGTCAAGACACGTGGAAAAAACATACAAAACATAGGATTCGGAACATCAAGATTTTGGTCGAATTTTTTAAGAATTTTCAAATTTTCAGATAGGAGGTTCCATATAAGGTCAAAAACTACATACTCAGATCTTCACCAAGCATTGCAGGAACACATTGGATGTCAAGACACGTGGAAAAAACGTACAAAACAAGAGATTGGGGTCATCAAGATTTTGCACGGATTTTTTAGGAATTTTCAAATTTTCAGATGGGAGGTTCCAGATAAGGTCAAAAACTACATACTCAGATCTTCACCAAACTTTGCAGGGATACATTGGATGTCAAGACACGTGGAAAAAACGTACAAAACAAGAGATTGGAGACATCAAGATTTTGGACGAATTTTTTAAGAATTTTCAAATTTTCAGATAGGAGGTTCCATATAAGGTCAAAAACTACATACTCAGATCTTCACCAAACTTTGCATGGATACATTATGTGTCAAGACACGTGGAAAAAACGTACAAAACAAAAGATTGGAGACATCAAGATTTTGGTCGAATTTTTTAAGAATTTTCAAATTTTCAGATGGGAGGTTCCAGATAAGGTCAAAAACTACATACTCAGATCTTCACCAAACTTTGCAGGGATACATTGGATGTCAAGACACGTGGAAAAAACGTACAAAAAAGAGATTGGAGACATCAAGATTTTGGACGAATTTTTTAACAATTTTCAAATTTTCAGAAAGGATGTTCCAGATAAGGTCAAAAACGACATACTCAGATCTTCACCAAACTTTGCAGGGATACATTGGATATCAAGACACGTGGAAAAAACGTACAAAACAAGAGATTGGAGACATCAAGATTTTGGACGAATTTTTTAAGAATTTTCAAATTTTCAGATAGGAGGTTCCAGATAAGGTCAAAAACTACACACTCAGATCTTCACCAAACTTTGCAGGGATACATTGGATGTCAAGACACGTGGAAAAAACGTACAAAACAAGAGATTGGGGTCATCAAGATTTTGGACGGATTTTTTAGGAATTTTCAAATTTTCAGATGGGAGGTTCCAGATAAGGTCAAAAACTACATACTCAGATCTTCACCAAACATTGCAGGGATACATTGGATGTCAAGACACGTGGAAAAAACGTACAAAACAAGAGATTGGAGACATCAAAATTTTGGACGAATTTTTTAAGAATTTTCAAATTTTCAGATAGGAGGTTCCAGATGAGGTCAAAAACTACATACTCAGATCTTCACCAAACTTTGCAGGAATACTTTGCATGTCAAGACACGTGGAAAAAACGTACAAAACAAGAGATCGGAGACATCAAGATTTTCGACGAATTTTTTAAGAATTTTCAAATTTTCAGATGGGAGGTTCCAGATAAGGTCAAAAACGACATACTCAGATCTTCACCAAACTTTGCATGGATACATTGGATGTCAAGACACGTGGAAAAAACATACAAAACATAGGATTGGTGACATCAAGATTTTGGACGAATTTTTTAAGAATTTTCAAATTTTCAGATAGGAGGTTCCATATAAGGTCAAAAACTACATACTCAGATCTTCACCAAACTTTGCAGGGATACATTGGATGTCAAGACACGTGGAAAAAACGTACAAAACAAGAGATTGGAGACATCAAGATTATGGACGAATTTTTTGAGAATTTTCAAATTTTCAGAAAGGAGGTTCCATATAAGGTCAAAAACTACATACTCAGATCTTCACCAAACTTTGCAGGGATACATTGGATGTCAAGACACGTGGAAAAAACGTACAAAACAAGAGATTGGAGACATCAAGATTTTCGACGAATTTTTTAAGAATTTTCAAATTTTCAGAAAGGATGTTCCAGATAAGGTCAAAAACGACATACTCAGATCTTCACCAAACTTTGCAGGGATACATTGGAGGTCGAGACACGTGGAAAAAACGTACAAAACAAGAGATTGGAGACATCAAGATTTTGGACGAATTTTTGAAGAATTTTCAAATTTTCTGATAGGAGGTCCCAGATAAGGTCAAAAACTACATACTCAGATCTCCACCAAACATTGCAGGGATACATTGGATGTCAAGACACGTGGAAAAAACGTACAAAACAAGAGATTGGAGACATCAAGATTTTCGACGAATTTTTGAAGAATTTTCAAATTTTCAGATAGGAGGTTCCAGATAAGGTCAAAAACTACATACTCAGATCTTCACCAAACGTTGCAGGGATACTTTGCATGTCAAGACACGTGGAAAAAACGTACAAAACAAGAGATTGGAGACATCAAGATTTTCGACGAATTTTTTAAGAATTTTCAAATTTTCAGATGGGAGGTTCCAGATAAGGTCAAAAACGACATACTCAGATCTTCACCAAACTTTGCATGGATACATTGGATGTCAAGACACGTGGAAAAAACGTACAAAACAAGAGATTGGAGACATCAAGATTTTGGACGAATTTTTTAAGAATTCTCAAATTTTCAGAAAGGAGGTTCCATATAAGGTCAAAAACTACATACTCAGATCTTCACCAAACTTTGCAGGGATACATTGGATGTCAAGACACGTGGAAAAAACGTACAAAACAAGAGATTGGGGTCATCAAGATTTTGGACGAATTTTTGAAGAATTTTCAAATTTTCAGATAGGAGGTTCCATATAAGGTCAAAAACTACATACTCAGATCTTCACCAAACTTTGCAGGGATACATTGAATGTCAAGACACGTGGAAAAAACGTACAAAACAAGAGATTGGGGTCATCAAGATTTTGGACGGATTTTTTAGGAATTTTCAAATTTTCAGATGGGAGGTTCCAGATAAGGTCAAAAACTACATACTCAGATCTTCACCAAACTTTGCAGGGATACATTGGATGTCAAGACACGTGGAAAAAACGTACAAAACAAGAGATTGGAGACATCAAGATTTTGGACGAATTTTTTAAGAATTTTCAAATTTTCAGATAGGAGGTTCCATATAAGGTCAAAAACTACATACTCAGATCTTCACCAAACTTTGCATGGATACATTATGTGTCAAGACACGTGGAAAAAACGTACAAAACAAGAGATTGGAGACATCAAGATTTTGGTCGAATTTTTTAAGAATTTTCAAATTTTCAGATGGGAGGTTCCAAATAAGGTCAAAAACAACATACTCAGATCTTCACCAAACTTTGCAGGGATACATTGGATGTCAAGACACGTGGAAAAAACGTACAAAACAAGAGATAGGAGACATCAAGATTTTGGACGAATTTTTTAACAATTTTCAAATTTTCAGAAAGGATGTTCCAGATAAGGTCAAAAACGACATACTCAGATCTTCACCAAACTTTGCAGGGATACATTGGATATCAAGACACGTGGAAAAAACGTACAAAACAAGAGATTGGAGACATCAAGGTTTTGGACGAATTTTTTAAGAATTTTCAAATTTTCAGATAGGAGGTTCCAGATAAGGTCAAAAACTACATACTCAGATCTTCACCAAACTTTGCAGGGATACATTGGATGTCAAGACACGTGGAAAAACGTACAAAACAAGAGATTGGGGTCATCAAGATTTTGGACGGATTTTTTTAGGAATTTTCAAATTTTCAGATGGGAGGTTCCAGATAAGGTCAAAAACTACATACTCAGATCTTCACCAAACATTGCAGGGATACATTGGATGTCAAGACACGTGGAAAAAACGTACAAAACAAGAGATTGGAGACATCAAGATTTTGGACGAATTTTTTAAGAATTTTCAAATTTTCAGATAGGAGGTTCCAGATGAGGTCAAAAACTACATACTCAGATCTTCACCAAACTTTGCAGGAATACTTTGCATGTCAAGACACGTGGAAAAAAAGTACAAAACAAGGGATCGGAGACATCAAGATTTTGGACGAATTTTTTAAGAATTTTCAAATTTTCAGATAGGAGGTTCCAGATGAGGTCAAAAACTACATACTCAGATCTTCAACAAACTTTGCAGGAATACTTTGCATGTCAAGACACGTGGAAAAAACGTACAAAACAAGGGATCGGAGACATCAAGATTTTCGACGATTTTTTTAAGAATTTTCAAATTTTCAGATGGGAGGTTCCAGATAAGGTCAAAAACGACATACTCAGATCTTCACCAAACTTTGCATGGATACATTGGATGTCAAGACACGTGGAAAAAACATACAAAACATAGGATTGGTGACATCAAGATTTTGGACGAATTTTTTAAGAATTTTCAAATTTTCAGAAAGGAGGTTCCATATAAGGTCAAAAACTACATACTCAGATCTTCACCAAACTTTGCAGGGATACATTGGATGTCAAGACACGTGGAAAAAACGTACAAAACAAGAGATTGGAGACATCAAGATTTTCGACGAATTTTTTAAGAATTTTCAAATTTTCAGATAGGAGGTTCCAGATAAGGTCAAAAACTACATACTCAGATCTCCACCAAACTTTGCAGGGATACATTGGATGTCAAGACACGTGGAAAAAACGTACAAAACAAGAGATTGGAGACATCAAGATTTTCGACGAATTTTTGAAGAATTTTCAAATTTTCAGATAGGAGGTTCCAGATAAGGGCAAAAACTACATACTCAGATCTTCACCAAACGTTGCAGGGATACTTTGCATGTCAAGACACGTGGAAAAAACGTACAAAACAAGAGATTGGAGACATCAAGGTTTTCGACGAATTTTTTAAGAATTTTCAAATTTTCAGATGGGAGGTTCCAGATAAGGTCAAAAACGACATACTCAGATCTTCACCAAACTTTGCATGGATACATTGGATGTCAAGACACGTGGAAAAAACATACAAAACATAGGATTGGGGACATCAAAATTTTGGTCGAATTTTTTAAGAATTTTCAAATTTTCAGATAGGAGGTTCCATATAAGGTCAAAAACTACATACTCAGATCTTCACCAAACTTTGCAGGGATACATTGGATGTCAAGACACGTGGAAAAAACATACAAGACCTAGGATTGGGGACATCAAGATTTTGGTCAAATTTTTTAAGAATTTTCAAATTTTCAGGTTCCATATAAGGTCAAAAACTACATACTCAGATCTTCACCAAACTTTGCAGGGATACATTGGATGTCAAGACACGTGGAAAAAACGTACAAAACAAGAGATTGGAGACATCAAGATTTTGGACGAATTTTTTAAGAATTTTCAAATTTTCAGATAGGAGGTTCCATATAAGGTCAAAAACTACATACTCAGATCTTCACCAAACATTGCAGGGATACATTGGAGGTCAAGACACGTGGAAAAAACGTACAAAACAAGAGATTGGAGACATCAAGATCTTGGACGAATTTTTTAAAAATTTTCAAATTTTCAGATAGGAGGTTCCAGATAAGGTCTAAAACTACATACTCAGATCTTCACCAAACTTTGCAGGGATACATTGGATGTCAAGACACGTGGAAAAAACATACAAAACATAGGATTGGGGATATCAAGATTTTGGTCAAATTTTTTAAGAATTTTCAAATTTTCAGATAGGAGGTTCCATATAAGGTCAAAAACTACATACTCAGATCTTCACCAAACGTTGCAGGTATACTTTGCATGTCAAGACACGTGGAAAAAACGTACAAAACAAGAGATTGGAGACATCAAGATTTTCGACAATTTTTTTAAGAATTTTCAAATTTTCAGATGGGAGGTTCCAGATAAGGTCAAAAACGACATACTCAGATCTTCACCAAACTTTGCATGGATACATTGGATGTCAAGACACGTGGAAAAAACGTACAAAACAAGAAATTGGAGACATCAAGATTTTGGACGAATTTTTTAAGAATTTTCAAATTTTCAGAAAGGAGGTTCCGTATAAGGTCAAAAACTACATACTCAGATCTTCACCAAACTTTGCAGGGATACATTGGATGTCAAGACACGTGGAAAAAACCTATAAAACAAGAGATTGGGGTCATCAAGATTTTGGACGGATTTTTTAGGAATTTTCGAATTTTCAGATGGGAGGTTCCAGATAAGGTCAAAAACGACATACTCAGATCTTCACCAAACTTTGCATGGATACATTGGATGTCAAGACACGTGGAAAAAACGTACAAAACAAGAAATTGGAGACATCAAGATTTTGGACGAATTTTTTAAGAATTTTCAAATTTTCAGAAAGGAGGTTCCGTATAAGGTCAAAAACTACATACTCAGATCTTCACCAAACTTTGCATGGATACATTGGATGTCAAGACACGTGGAAAAAACATACAAAACATAGGATTGGTGACATCAAGATTTTGGACGAATTTTTTAAGAATTTTCAAATTTTCAGATAGGAGGTTCCATATAAGGTCAAAAACTACATACTCAGATCTTCACCAAACTTTGCAGGGATACATTGGATGTCAAGACACGTGGAAAAAACGTACAAAACAAGAGATTGGAGACATCTAGATTATGGACGAATTTTTTGAGAATTTTCAAATTTTCAGAAAGGAGGTTCCATATAAGGTCAAAAACTACATACTCAGATCTTCACCAAACTTTGCAGGGATACATTGGATGTCAAGACACGTGGAAAAAACGTACAAAACAAGAGATTGGAGACATCAAGATTTTCGACGAATTTTTTAAGAATTTTCAAATTTTCAGAAAGGATGTTCCAGATAAGGTCAAAAACGACATACTCAGATCTTCACCAAACTTTGCAGGGATACATTGGAGGTCGAGACACGTGGAAAAAACGTACAAAACAAGAGATTGGAGACATCAAGATTTTGGACGAATTTTTGAAGAATTTTCAAATTTTCTGATAGGAGGTCCCAGATAAGGTCAAAAAATACATACTCAGATCTCCACCAAACATTGCAGGGATACATTGGATGTCAAGACACGTGGAAAAAACGTACAAAACAAGAGATTGGAGACATCAAGATTTTCGACGAATTTTTGAAGAATTTTCAAATTTTCAGATAGGAGGTTCCAGATAAGGTCAAAAACTACATACTCAGATCTTCACCAAACGTTGCAGGGATACTTTGCATGTCAAGACACGTGGAAAAAACGTACAAAACAAGAGATTGGAGACATCAAGATTTTCGACGAATTTTTTAAGAATTTTCAAATTTTCAGATGGGAGGTTCCAGATAAGGTCAAAAACGACATACTCAGATCTTCACCAAACTTTGCATGGATACATTGGATGTCAAGACACGTGGAAAAAACGTACAAAACAAGAGATTGGAGACATCAAGATTTTGGACGAATTTTTTAAGAATTCTCAAATTTTCAGAAAGGAGGTTCCATATAAGGTCAAAAACTACATACTCAGATCTTCACCAAACTTTGCAGGGATACATTGGATGTCAAGACACGTGGAAAAAACGTACAAAACAAGAGATTGGGGTCATCAAGATTTTGGACGAATTTTTTAAGAATTTTCAAATTTTCAGAAAGGAGGTTCCATATAAGGTCAAAAACTACATACTCAGATCTTCACCAAACTTTGCAGGGATACATTGAATGTCAAGACACGTGGAAAAAACGTACAAAACAAGAGATTGGGGTCATCAAGATTTTGGACGGATTTTTTAGGAATTTTCAAATTTTCAGATGGGAGGTTCCAGATAAGGTCAAAAACTACATACTCAGATCTTCACCAAACTTTGCAGGGATACATTGGATGTCAAGACACGTGGAAAAAACGTACAAAACAAGAGATTGGAGACATCAAGATTTTGGACGAATTTTTTAAGAATTTTCAAATTTTCAGATAGGAGGTTCCATATAAGGTCAAAAACTACATACTCAGATCTTCACCAAACTTTGCATGGATACATTATGTGTCAAGACACGTGGAAAAAACGTACAAAACAAGAGATTGGAGACATCAAGATTTTGGTCGAATTTTTTAAGAATTTTAAAATTTTCAGATGGGAGGTTCCAGATAAGGTCAAAAACTACATACTCAGATCTTCACCAAACTTTGCAGGGATACATTGGATGTCAAGACACGTGGAAAAAACGTACAAAACAAGAGATAGGAGACATCAAGATTTTGGACGAATTTTTTAACAATTTTCAAATTTTCAGAAAGGATGTTCCAGATAAGGTCAAAAACGACATACTCAGATCTTCACCAAACTTTGCAGGGATACATTGGATATCAAGACACGTGGAAAAAACGTACAAAACAAGAGATTGGAGACATCAAGGTTTTGGACGAATTTTTTAAGAATTTTCAAATTTTCAGATAGGAGGTTCCAGATAAGGTCAAAAACTACATACTCAGATCTTCACCAAACTTTGCAGGGATACATTGGATGTCAAGACACGTGGAAAAACGTACAAAACAAGAGATTGGGGTCATCAAGATTTTGGACGGATTTTTTTAGGAATTTTCAAATTTTCAGATGGGAGGTTCCAGATAAGGTCAAAAACTACATACTCAGATCTTCACCAAACATTGCAGGGATACATTGGATGTCAAGACACGTGGAAAAAACGTACAAAACAAGAGATTGGAGACATCAAGATTTTGGACGAATTTTTTAAGAATTTTCAAATTTTCAGATAGGAGGTTCCAGATGAGGTCAAAAACTACATACTCAGATCTTCACCAAACTTTGCAGGAATACTTTGCATGTCAAGACACGTGGAAAAAAAGTACAAAACAAGGGATCGGAGACATCAAGATTTTGGACGAATTTTTTAAGAATTTTCAAATTTTCAGATAGGAGGTTCCAGATGAGGTCAAAAACTACATACTCAGATCTTCAACAAACTTTGCAGGTATACTTTGCATGTCAAGACACGTGGAAAAAACGTACAAAACAAGGGATCGGAGACATCAAGATTTTTGACGATTTTTTTAAGAATTTTCAAATTTTCAGATGGGAGGTTCCAGATAAGGTCAAAAACGACATACTCAGATCTTCACCAAACTTTGCATGGATACATTGGATGTCAAGACACGTGGAAAAAACATACAAAACATAGGATTGGTGACATCAAGATTTTGGACGAATTTTTTAAGAATTTTCAAATTTTCAGAAAGGAGGTTCCATATAAGGTCAAAAACTACATACTCAGATCTTCACCAAACTTTGCAGGGATACATTGGATGTCAAGACACGTGGAAAAAACGTACAAAACAAGAGATTGGAGACATCAAGATTTTCGACGAATTTTTTAAGAATTTTCAAATTTTCAGATAGGAGGTTCCAGATAATGTCAAAAACTACATACTCAGATCTCCACCAAACATTGCAGGGATACATTGGATGTCAAGACACGTGGAAAAAACGTACAAAACAAGAGATTGGAGACATCAAGATTTTCGACGAATTTTTGAAGAATTTTCAAATTTTCAGATAGGAGGTTCCAGATAAGGGCAAAAACTACATACTCAGATCTTCACCAAACGTTGCAGGGATACTTTGCATGTCAAGACACGTGGAAAAAACGTACAAAACAAGAGATTGGAGACATCAAGGTTTTCGACGAATTTTTTAAGAATTTTCAAATTTTCAGATGGGAGGTTCCAGATAAGGTCAAAAACGACATACTCAGATCTTCACCAAACTTTGCATGGATACATTGGATGTCAAGACACGTGGAAAAAACATACAAAACATAGGATTGGGGACATCAAAATTTTGGTCGAATTTTTTAAGAATTTTCAAATTTTAAGATAGGAGGTTCCATATAAGGTCAAAAACTACATACTCAGATCTTCACCAAATTTTGCAGGGATACATTGGATGTCAAGACACGTGGAAAAAACATACAAGACCTAGGATTGGGGACATCAAGATTTTGGTCAAATTTTTTAAGAATTTTCAAATTTTCAGGTTCCATATAAGGTCAAAAACTACATACTCAGATCTTCACCAAACTTTGCAGGGATACATTGGATGTCAAGACACGTGGAAAAAACGTACAAAACAAGAGATTGGAGACATCAAGATTTTGGACGAATTTTTTAAGAATTTTCAAATTTTCAGATAGGAGGTTCCATATAAGGTCAAAAACTACATACTCAGATCTTCACCAAACATTGCAGGGATACATTGGAGGTCAAGACACGTGGAAAAAACGTACAAAACAAGAGATTGGAGACATCAAGATCTTGGAAGAATTTTTTAAAAATTTTCAAATTTTCAGATAGGAGGTTCCAGATAAGGTCTAAAACTACATACTCAGATCTTCACCAAACTTTGCAGGGATACATTGGATGTCAAGACACGTGGAAAAAACATACAAAACATAGGATTGGGGATATCAAGATTTTGGTCAAATTTTTTAAGAATTTTCAAATTTTCAGATAGGAGGTTCCATATAAGGTCAAAAACTACATACTCAGATCTTCACCAAACGTTGCAGGTATACTTTGCATGTCAAGACACGTGGAAAAAACGTACAAAACAAGAGATTGGAGACATCAAGATTTTCGACAAATTTTTTAAGAATTTTCAAATTTTCAGATGGGAGGTTCCAGATAAGGTCAAAAACGACATACTCAGATCTTCACCAAACTTTGCATGGATACATTGGATGTCAAGACACGTGGAAAAAACGTACAAAACAAGAAATTAGAGACATCAAGATTTTGGACGAATTTTTTAAGAATTTTCAAATTTTCAGAAAGGAGGTTCCGTATAAGGTCAAAAACTACATACTCAGATCTTCACCAAACTTTGCAGGGATACATTGGATGTCAAGACACGTGGAAAAAACTTATAAAACAAGAGATTGGGGTCATCAAGATTTTGGACGGATTTTTTAGGAATTTTCGAATTTTCAGATGGGAGGTTCCATATAAGGTCAAAAACTACATACTCAGATCTTCACCAAACTTTGCAGGGATACATTGGATGTCAAGACACGTGGAAAAAACGTACAAAACAAGAGATTGGAGACATCAAGATTTTGGACGAATTTTTGAAGAATTTTCAAATTTTCAGATAGGAGGTTCCAGATAAGGTCAAAAACTACATACTCAGATCTTCACCAAACGTTGCAGGGATACTTTGCATGTCAAGACACGTGGAAAAAAAGTACAAAACAAGACATTGGAGACATCAAGATTTTCGACGAATTTTTTAAGAATTTTCAAATTTTCAGATGGGAGGTTCCAGATAAGGTCAAAAACGACATACTCAGATCTTCACCAAACTTTGCATGGATACATTGGATGTCAAGACACGTGGGAAAAACGTACAAAACAAGAAATTGGAGACATCAAGATTTTGGACGAATTTTTTAAGAATTTTCAAATTTTCAGAAAGGAGGTTCCGTATAAGGTCAAAAACTACATACTCAGATCTTCACCAAACTTTGCAGGGATACATTGGATGTCAAGACACGTGGAAAAAACGTACAAAACAAGAGATTGGAGACATCAAGATTTTGAACGAATTTTTTAAGAAATTTCAAATTTTCAGATAGGAGGTTCCATATAAGGTCAAAAACTACATACTCAGATCTTCACCAAACATTGCAGGGATACATTGGATGTCAAGACACGTGGAAAAAACATACAAAACATAGGATTGGGGACATCAAGATTTTGGTGGAATTTTTTAAGAATTTTCAAATTTTCAGATAGGAGGTTCCATATAAGGTCAAAAACTACATACTCAGATCTTCACCAAACTTTGCAGGGATACATTGGATGTCAAGACACGTGGAAAAACGTACAAAACAAGAGATTGGAGACATCAAGATTTTGGACGATTTTTTTAAGAATTTTCAAATTTTCAGATAGGAGGTTCCAGATAAGGTCAAAAACGACATACTCAGATCTTCACCAAACTTTGCAGGGATACATTGGATGTCAAGACACGTGGAAAAAACGTACAAAACAAGAGATTGGAGACATCAAGATTTTGGACGAATTTTTGAGGAATTTTCAAATTTTCAGAAATGAGGTGCCAGATAAGTTCAAAAACTACATACTCAGATCTTCACCAAACTTTGCAGGGATACATTGGATGTCAAGACACGTGGGAAAAACGTACAAAACAAGAGATTGGGGACATCAAGATTTTGGACGAATTTTTGAGGAATTTTCAAATTTTCAGAAATGAGGTGCCAGATAAGGTCAAAAACTACATACTCAGATCTTCACCAAACTTTGCAGGGATACATTGGATGTCAAGACACGTGGAAAAAACGTACAAAACAAGAGATTGGAGACATCAAGATCTTGGACGAATTTTTTAAAAATTTTCAAATTTTCAGATAGGATGTTCCAGATAAGGTCTAAAACTACATACTCAGATCTTCACCAAACTTTGCAGGGATACATTGGATGTCAAGACACGTGGAAAAAACATACAAAACATAGGATTGGGGATATCAAGATTTTGGTCAAATTTTTTAAGAATTTTCAAATTTTCAGATAGGAGGTTCCATATAAGGTCAAAAACTACATACTCAGATCTTCACCAAACGTTGCAGGGATACTTTGCATGTCAAGACACGTGGAAAAAACGAACAAAACAAGAGATTGGAGACATCAAGATTTTCGACAAATTTTTTAAGAATTTTCAAATTTTCAGATGGGAGGTTCCAGATAAGGTCAAAAACGACATACTCAGATCTTCACCAAACTTTGCATGGATACATTGGATGTCAAGACACGTGGAAAAAACGTACAAAACAAGAAATTGGAGACATCAAGATTTTGGACGAATTTTTTAAGAATTTTCAAATTTTCAGAAAGGAGGTTCCGTATAAGGTCAAAAACTACATACTCAGATCTTCACCAAACTTTGCAGGGATACATTGGATGTCAAGACACGTGGAAAAAACGTATAAAACAAGAGATTGGGGTCATCAAGATTTTGGACGGATTTTTTAGGAATTTTCGAATTTTCAGATGGCTAGTTCCATATAAGGTCAAAAACTACATACTCAGATCTTCACCAAACTTTGCAGGGATACATTGGATGTCAAGACACGTGGAAAAAACGTACAAAACAAGAGATTGGAGACATCAAGATTTTGAACGAATTTTTTAAGAATTTTCAAATTTTCAGAAAGGAGGTTCCGTATAAGGTCAAAAACTACATACTCAGATCTTCACCAAACTTTGCAGGGATACATTGGATGTCAAGACACGTGGAAAAAACGTACAAAACAAGAGATTGGAGACATCAAGATTTTGAACGAATTTTTTAAGAAATTTCAAATTTTCAGATAGGAGGTTCCATATAAGGTCAAAAACTACATACTCAGATCTTCACCAAACATTGCAGGGATACATTGGATGTCAAGACACGTGGAAAAAATGTACAAAACAAGAGATTGGAGACATCAAGATTTTCGACGGATTTTTTAAGAATTTTCAAATTTTCAGATAGGAGGTTCCATATAAGGTCAAAAACTACATACTCAGATCTTCACCAAACTTAGCAGGGATACATTGGATGTCAAGACACGTGGAAAAAACATACAAGACATAGGATTGGGGACATCAAGATTTGGTCAAATTTTTTAAGAATTTTCAAATTTTCAGATATAAGGTCAAAAACTACATACTCAGATCTTCACCAAACATTGCAGGGATACATTGTATGTCAAGACACGTGGAAAAAATGTACAAAACAAGAGATTGGAGACATCAAGATTTTCGACGGATTTTTTAAGAATTTTTAAATTTTCAGATGGGAGGTTCCAGATAAGGTCAAAAACGACATACTCAGATCTTCACCAAACTTTGCATGGATACATTGGATGTCAAGACACGTGGAAAAAACATACAAAACATAGGATTGGGGACATCAAGATTTTGGTGGAATTTTTTAAGAATTTTCAAATTTTCAGATAGGAGGTTCCATATAAGGTCAAAAACTACATACTCAGATCTTCACCAAACTTTGCAGGGATACATTGGATGTCAAGACACGTGGAAAAACGTACAAAACAAGAGATTGGAGACATCAAGATTTTGGACGATTTTTTTAAGAATTTTCAAATTTTCAGATAGGAGGTTCCAGATAAGGTCAAAAACGACATACTCAGATCTTCACCAAACTTTGCAGGGATACATTGGATGTCAAGACACGTGGAAAAAACGTACAAAACAAGAGATTGGAGACATCAAGATTTTGGACGAATTTTTGAGGAATTTTCAAATTTTCAGAAATGAGGTGCCAGATAAGGTCAAAAACTACATACTCAGATCTTCACCAAACTTTGCAGGGATACATTGGATGTCAAGACACGTGGGAAAAACGTACAAAACAAGAGATTGGGGACATCAAGATTTTGGACGAATTTTTGAGGAATTTTCAAATTTTCAGAAATGAGGTGCCAGATAAGGTCAAAAACTACATACTCAGATCTTCACCAAACTTTGCAGGGATACATTGGATGTCAAGACACGTGGAAAAAACGTACAAAACAAGAGATTGGAGACATCAAGATCTTGGACGAATTTTTTAAAAATTTTCAAATTTTCAGATAGGAGGTTCCAGATAAGGTCTAAAACTACATACTCAGATCTTCACCAAACTTTGCAGGGATACATTGGATGTCAAGACACGTGGAAAAAACATACAAAACATAGGATTGGGGATATCAAGATTTTGGTCAAATTTTTTAAGAATTTTCAAATTTTCAGATAGGAGGTTCCATATAAGGTCAAAAACTACATACTCAGATCTTCACCAAACGTTGCAGGGATACTTTGCATGTCAAGACACGTGGAAAAAACGAACAAAACAAGAGATTGGAGACATCAAGATTTTCGACAAATTTTTTAAGAATTTTCAAATTTTCAGATGGGAGGTTCCAGATAAGGTCAAAAACGACATACTCAGATCTTCACCAAACTTTGCATGGATACATTGGATGTCAAGACACGTGGAAAAAACATACAAAACATAGGATTGGTGACATCAAGATTTTGGACGAATTTTTTAAGAATTTTCAAATTTTCAGATAGGAGGTTCCATATAAGGTCAAAAACAACATACTCAGATCTTCACCAAACTTTGCAGGGATACATTGGATGTCAAGACACGTGGAAAAAACGTACAAAACAAGAGATTGGAGACATCAAGATTATGGACGAATTTTTTGAGAATTTTCAAATTTTCAGAAAGGAGGTTCCATATAAGGTCAAAAACTACATACTCAGATCTTCACCAAACTTTGCAGGGATACATTGGATGTCAAGACACGTGGAAAAAACGTACAAAACAAGAGATTGGAGACATCAAGATTTTCGACGAATTTTTTAAGAATTTTCAAATTTTCAGAAAGGATGTTCCAGATAAGGTCAAAAACGACATACTCAGATCTTCACCAAACTTTGCAGGGATACATTGGAGGTCGAGACACGTGGAAAAAACGTACAAAACAAGAGATTGGAGACATCAAGATTTTGGACGAATTTTTGAAGAATTTTCAAATTTTCTGATAGGAGGTTTCAGATAAGGTCAAAAACTACATACTCAGATCTCCACTAAACATTGCAGGGATACATTGGATGTCAAGACACGTGGAAAAAACGTACAAAACAAGAGATTGGAGACATCAAGATTTTCGACGAATTTTTGAAGAATTTTCAAATTTTCAGATAGGAGGTTCCAGATAAGGTCAAAAACTACATACTCAGATCTTCACCAAACGTTGCAGGGATACTTTGCATGTCAAGACACGTGGAAAAAACGTACAAAACAAGAGATTGGAGACATCAAGATTTTCGACGAATTTTTTAAGAATTTTCAAATTTTCAGATGGGAGGTTCCAGATAAGGTCAAAAACGACATACTCAGATCTTCACCAAACTTTGCATGGATACATTGGATGTCAAGACACGTGGAAAAAACGTACAAAACAAGAGATTGGAGACATCAAGATTTTGGACGAATTTTTTAAGAATTCTCAAATTTTCAGAAAGGAGGTTCCATATAAGGTCAAAAACTACATACTCAGATCTTCACCAAACTTTGCAGGGATACATTGGATGTCAAGACACGTGGAAAAAACGTACAAAACAAGAGATTGGGGTCATCAAGATTTTGGACGAATTTTTTAAGAATTTTCAAAGTTTCAGATAGGAGGTTCCATATAAGGTCAAAAACTACATACTCAGATCTTCACCAAACTTTGCATGGATACATTATGTGTCAAGACACGTGGAAAAAACGTACAAAACAAAAGATTGGAGACATCAAGATTTTGGTCGAATTTTTTTAAGAATTTTCAAATTTTCAGATGGGAGGTTCCAGATAAGGTCAAAAACTACATACTCAGATCTTCACCAAACTTTGCAGGGATACATTGGATGTCAAGACACGTGGAAAAAACGTACAAAAAAGAGATTGGAGACATCAAGATTTTGGACGAATTTTTTAAGAATTCTCAAATTTTCAGAAAGGATGTTCCAGATAAGGTCAAAAACGACATACTCAGATCTTCACCAAACTTTGCAGGGATACATTGGATGTCAAGACACGTGGAAAGAACGTACAAAACAAGAGATTGGGGTCATCAAGATTTTGGACGAATTTTTTAAGAATTTTCAAATTTTCAGAAAGGAGGTTCCATATAAGGTCAAAAACTACATACTCAGATCTTCACCAAACTTTGCAGGGATACATTGAATGTCAAGACACGTGGAAAAAACGTACAAAACAAGAGATTGGGGTCATCAAGATTTTGGACGGATTTTTTAGGAATTTTCAAATTTTCAGATGGGAGGTTCCAGATAAGGTCAAAAACTACATACTCAGATCTTCACCAAACTTTGCAGGGATACATTGGATGTCAAGACACGTGGAAAAAACGTACAAAACAAGAGATTGGAGACATCAAGATTTTGGACGAATTTTTTAAGAATTTTTAAATTTTCAGATAGGAGGTTCCATATAAGGTCAAAAACTACATACTCAGATCTTCACCAAACTTTGCATGGATACATTATGTGTCAAGACACGTGGAAAAAACGTACAAAACAAGAGATTGGAGACATCAAGATATTGGTCGAATTTTTTAAGAATTTTCAAATTTTCAGATGGGAGGTTCCAGATAAGGTCAAAAACTACATACTCAGATCTTCACCAAACTTTGCAGGGATACATTGGATGTCGAGACACGTGGAAAAAACGTACAAAACAAGAGATAGGAGACATCAAGATTTTGGACGATTTTTTTAACAATTTTCAAATTTTCAGAAAGGATGTTCCAGATAAGGTCAAAAACAACATACTCAGATCTTCACCAAACTTTGCAGGGATACATTGGATATCAAGACACGTGGAAAAAACGTACAAAACAAGAGATTGGAGACATCAAGATTTTGGACGAATTTTTTAAGAATTTTCAAATTTTCAGATAGGAGGTTCCAGATAAGATCAAAAACTACATACTCAGATCTTCACCAAACTTTGCAGGGATACATTGGATGTCAAGACACGTGGAAAAAAAGTACAAAACAAGAGATTGGGGTCATCAAGATTTTGGACGGATTTTTTAGGAATTTTCAAATTTTCAGATGGGAGGTTCCAGATAAGGTCAAAAACTACATACTCAGATCTTCACCAAACATTGCAGGGATACATTGGATGTCAAGACACGTGGAAAAAACGTACAAAACAAGAGATTGGAGACATCAAGATTTTGGACGATTTTTTTAAGAATTTTCAAATTTTCAGATAGGAGGTTCCAGATGAGGTCAAAAACTACATACTCAGATCTTCACCAAACTTTGCAGGAATACTTTGCATGTCAAGACACGTGGAAAAAACGTACAAAACAAGAGATCGGAGACATCAAGATTTTCGACGAATTTTTTAAGAATTTTCAAATTTTCAGATGGGAGGTTCCAGATAAGGTCAAAAACGACATACTCAGATCTTCACCAAACTTTGCAGGGATCCATTGGAGGTCGAGACACGTGGAAAAAACGTACAAAACAAGAGATTGGAGACATCAAGATTTTGGACGAATTTTTTAAGAATTTTCAAATTTTCAGATAGGAGGTTCCATATAAGGTCAAAAACTACATACTCAGATCTTCACCAAAATTTGCAGGGATACATTGGATGTCAAGACACGTGGAAAAAACGTACAAAACAAGAGATTAGAGACATCAAGATTTTCGACGAATTTTTTAAGAATTTTCAAATTTTCAGAAAGGATGTTCCAGATAAGGTCAAAAACGACATACTCAGATCTTCACCAAACTTTGCAGGGATCCATTGGAGGTCGAGACACGTGGAAAAAAACGTACAAAACAAGAGATTGGAGACATCAAGATTTTCGACGAATTTTTGAAGAATTTTCAAATTTTCAGATAGGAGGTTCCAGATAAGGTCAAAAACTACATACTCAGATCTTCACCAAACGTTGCAGGGATACTTTGCATGTCAAGACACGTGGAAAAAACGTACAAAACAAAAGATTGGAGACATCAAGATTTTCGACGAATTTTTTAAGAATTTTCAAATTTTCAGATGGGAGGTTCCAGATAAGGTCAAAAACGACATACTCAGAACTTCACCAAACTTTGCATGGATACATTGGATGTCAAGACACGTGGAAAAAACGTACAAAACAAGAGATTGGAGACATCAAGATTTTGGACGGATTTTTTAGGAATTTTCAAATTTTCAGATGGGAGGTTCCAGATAAGGTCAAAAACTACATACTCAGATCTTCACCAAACTTTGCAGGGATCCATTGGAGGTCGAGACACGTGGAAAAAAACGTACAAAACAAGAGATTGGAGACATCAAGATTTTGGACGAATTTTTGAAGAATTTTCAAATTTTCAGATAGGAGGTTCCAGATAAGGTCTAAAACTACATACTCAGATCTCCACCAAACATTGCAGGGATACTTTGGATGTCAAGACACGTGGAAAAAACATACAAAACATAGGATTCGGAACATCAAGATTTTGGTCGAATTTTTTAAGAATTTTCAAATTTTCAGATAGGAGGTTCCATATAAGGTCAAAAACTACATACTCAGATCTTCACCAAACATTGCAGGAACACATTGGATGTCAAGACACGTGGAAAAAACGTACAAAACAAGAGATTGGGGTCATCAAGATTTTGCACGGATTTTTTAGGAATTTTCAAATTTTCAGATGGGAGGTTCCAGATAAGGTCAAAAACTACATACTCAGATCTTCACCAAACATTGCAGGGATACATTGGATGTCAAGACACGTGGAAAAAACGTACAAAACAAGAGATTGGAGACATCAAGATTTTGGACGAATTTTTTAAGAATTTTCAAATTTTCAGATAGGAGGTTCCAGATGAGGTCAAAAACTACATACTCAGATCTTCACCAAACTTTGCAGGAATACTTTGCATGTCAAGACACGTGGAAAAAACGTACAAAACAAGAGATCGGAGACATCAAGATTTTCGACGAATTTTTTAAGAATTTTCAAATTTTCAGATGGGAGGTTCCAGATAAGGTCAAAAACTACATACTCAGATCTTCACCAAACTTTGCAGGGATCCATTGGAGGTCGAGACACGTGGAAAAAACGTACAAAACAAGAGATTGGAGACATCAAGATTTTGGACGAATTTTTTAAGAATTTTCAAATTTTCAGATAGGAGGTTCCATATAAGGTCAAAAACTACATACTCAGATCTTCACCAAAATTTGCAGGGATACATTGGATGTCAAGACACGTGGAAAAAACGTACAAAACAAGAGATTAGAGACATCAAGATTTTCGACGAATTTTTTAAGAATTTTCAAATTTTCAGAAAGGATGTTCCAGATAAGGTCAAAAACGACATACTCAGATCTTCACCAAACTTTGCAGGGATCCATTGGAGGTCGAGACACGTGGAAAAAACGTACAAAACAAGAGATTGGAGACATCAAGATTTTGGACGAATTTTTGAAGAATTTTCAAATTTTCAGATAGGAGGTTCCAGATAAGGTCTAAAACTACATACTCAGATCTCCACCAAACATTGCAGGAATACATTGGATGTCAAGACACGTGGAAAAAACGTACAAAACAAGAGATTGGAGACATCAAGATTTTCGACGAATTTTTGAAGAATTTTCAAATTTTCAGATAGGAGGTTCCAGATAAGGTCAAAAACTACATACTCAGATCTTCACCAAACGTTGCAGGGATACTTTGCATGTCAAGACACGTGGAAAAAACGTACAAAACAAAAGATTGGAGACATCAAGATTTTCGACGAATTTTTTAAGAATTTTCAAATTTTCAGATGGGAGGTTCCAGATAAGGTCAAAAACGACATACTCAGAACTTCACCAAACTTTGCATGGATACATTGGATGTCAAGACACGTGGAAAAAACGTACAAAACAAGAGATTGGAGACATCAAGATTTTGGACGAATTTTTTAAGAATTCTCAAATTTTCAGAAAGGAGGTTCCATATAAGGTCAAAAACTACATACTCAGATCTTCACCAAACTTTGCAGGGATACTTTGGATGTCAAGACACGTGGAAAAAACGTACAAAACAAGAGATTGGAGACATCAAGATTTTGGACGAATTTTTTAAGAATTTTCAAATTTTCAGATGGGAGGTTCAATATAAGGTCAAAAACTACATACTCAGATCTTCACCAAACTTTGCATGGATACATTGGATGTCAAGACACGTGGAAAAAACATACAAAACATAGGATTCGGAACATCAAGATTTTGGTCGAATTTTTTAAGAATTTTCAAATTTTCAGATAGGAGGTTCCATATAAGGTCAAAAACTACATACTCAGATCTTCACCAAGCATTGCAGGAACACATTGGATGTCAAGACACGTGGAAAAAACGTACAAAACAAGAGATTGGGATCATCAAGATTTTGCACGGATTTTTTAGGAATTTTCAAATTTTCAGATGGGAGGTTCCAGATAAGGTCAAAAACTACATACTCAGATCTTCACCAAACTTTGCAGGGATACATTGGATGTCAAGACACGTGGAAAAAACGTACAAAACAAGAGATTGGAGACATCAAGATTTTGGACGAATTTTTTAAGAATTTTCAAATTTTCAGATAGGAGGTTCCATATAAGGTCAAAAACTACATACTCAGATCTTCACCAAACTTTGCATGGATACATTATGTGTCAAGACACGTGGAAAAAACGTACAAAACAAAAGATTGGAGACATCAAGATTTTGGTCGAATTTTTTAAGAATTTTCAAATTTTCAGATGGGAGGTTCCAGATAAGGTCAAAAACTACATACTCAGATCTTCACCAAACTTTGCAGGGATACATTGGATGTCAAGACACGTGGAAAAAACGTACAAAAAAGAGATTGGAGACATCAAGATTTTGGACGAATTTTTTAACAATTTTCAAATTTTCAGAAAGGATATTCCAGATAAGGTCAAAAACGACATACTCAGATCTTCACCAAACTTTGCAGGGATACATTGGATATCAAGACACGTGGAAAAAACGTACAAAACAAGAGATTGGAGACATCAAGATTTTGGACGAATTTTTTAAGAATTTTCAAATTTTCAGATAGGAGGTTCCAGATAAGGTCAAAAACTACACACTCAGATCTTCACCAAACTTTGCAGGGATACATTGGATGTCAAGACACGTGGAAAAAACGTACAAAACAAGAGATTGGGGTCATCAAGATTTTGGACGGATTTTTTAGGAATTTTCAAATTTTCAGATGGGAGGTTCCAGATAAGGTCAAAAACTACATACTCAGATCTTCACCAAACATTGCAGGGATACATTGGATGTCAAGACACGTGGAAAAAACGTACAAAACAAGAGATTGGAGACATCAAAATTTTGGACGAATTTTTTAAGAATTTTCAAATTTTCAGATAGGAGGTTCCAGATGAGGTCAAAAACTACATACTCAGATCTTCACCAAACTTTGCAGGAATACTTTGCATGTCAAGACACGTGGAAAAAACGTACAAAACAAGAGATCGGAGACATCAAGATTTTCGACGAATTTTTTAAGAATTTTCAAATTTTCAGATGGGAGGTTCCAGATAAGGTCAAAAACGACATACTCAGATCTTCACCAAACTTTGCATGGATACATTGGATGTCAAGACACGTGGAAAAAACATACAAAACATAGGATTGGTGACATCAAGATTTTGGACGAATTTTTTAAGAATTTTCAAATTTTCAGATAGGAGGTTCCATATAAGGTCAAAAACTACATACTCAGATCTTCACCAAACTTTGCAGGGATACATTGGATGTCAAGACACGTGGAAAAAACGTACAAAACAAGAGATTGGAGACATCAAGATTATGGACGAATTTTTTGAGAATTTTCAAATTTTCAGAAAGGAGGTTCCATATAAGGTCAAAAACTACATACTCAGATCTTCACCAAACTTTGCAGGGATACATTGGATGTCAAGACACGTGGAAAAAACGTACAAAACAAGAGATTGGAGACATCAAGATTTTCGACGAATTTTTTAAGAATTTTCAAATTTTCAGAAAGGATGTTCCAGATAAGGTCAAAAACGACATACTCAGATCTTCACCAAACTTTGCAGGGATACATTGGAGGTCGAGACACGTGGAAAAAACGTACAAAACAAGAGATTGGAGACATCAAGATTTTGGACGAATTTTTGAAGAATTTTCAAATTTTCAGATAGGAGGTCCCAGATAAGGTCAAAAACTACATACTCAGATCTCCACCAAACATTGCAGGGATACATTGGATGTCAAGACACGTGGAAAAAACGTACAAAACAAGAGATTGGAGACATCAAGATTTTCGACGAATTTTTGAAGAATTTTCAAATTTTCAGATAGGAGGTTCCAGATAAGGTCAAAAACTACATACTCAGATCTTCACCAAACGTTGCAGGGATACTTTGCATGTCAAGACACGTGGAAAAAACGTACAAAACAAGAGATTGGAGACATCAAGATTTTCGACGAATTTTTTAAGAATTTTCAAATTTTCAGATGGGAGGTTCCAGATAAGGTCAAAAACGACATACTCAGATCTTCACCAAACTTTGCATGGATACATTGGATGTCAAGACACGTGGAAAAAACGTACAAAACAAGAGATTGGAGACATCAAGATTTTGGACGAATTTTTTAAGAATTCTCAAATTTTCAGAAAGGAGGTTCCATATAAGGTCAAAAACTACATACTCAGATCTTCACCAAACTTTGCAGGGATACATTGGATGTCAAGACACGTGGAAAAAACGTACAAAACAAGAGATTGGGGTCATCAAGATTTTGGACGAATTTTTGAAGAATTTTCAAATTTTCAGATAGGAGGTTCCATATAAGGTCAAAAACTACATACTCAGATCTTCACCAAACTTTGCAGGGATACATTGAATGTCAAGACACGTGGAAAAAACGTACAAAACAAGAGATTGGGGTCATCAAGATTTTGGACGGATTTTTTAGGAATTTTCAAATTTTCAGATGGGAGGTTCCAGATAAGGTCAAAAACTACATACTCAGATCTTCACCAAACTTTGCAGGGATACATTGGATGTCAAGACACGTGGAAAAAACGTACAAAACAAGAGATTGGAGACATCAAGATTTTGGACGAATTTTTTAAGAATTTTCAAATTTTCAGATAGGAGGTTCCATATAAGGTCAAAAACTACATACTCAGATCTTCACCAAACTTTGCATGGATACATTATGTGTCAAGACACGTGGAAAAAACGTACAAAACAAGAGATTGGAGACATCAAGATTTTGGTCGAATTTTTTAAGAATTTTCAAATTTTCAGATGGGAGGTTCCAGATAAGGTCAAAAACAACATACTCAGATCTTCACCAAACTTTGCAGGGATACATTGGATGTCAAGACACGTGGAAAAAACGTACAAAACAAGAGATAGGAGACATCAAGATTTTGGACGAATTTTTTAACAATTTTCAAATTTTCAGAAAGGATGTTCCAGATAAGGTCAAAAACGACATACTCAGATCTTCACCAAACTTTGCAGGGATACATTGGATATCAAGACACGTGGAAAAAACGTACAAAACAAGAGATTGGAGACATCAAGGTTTTGGACGAATTTTTAAAGAATTTTCAAATTTTCAGATAGGAGGTTCCAGATAAGGTCAAAAACTACATACTCAGATCTTCACCAAACTTTGCAGGGATACATTGGATGTCAAGACACGTGGAAAAACGTACAAAACAAGAGATTGGGGTCATCAAGATTTTGGACGGATTTTTTTAGGAATTTTCAAATTTTCAGATGGGAGGTTCCAGATAAGGTCAAAAACTACATACTCAGATCTTCACCAAACATTGCAGGGATACATTGGATGTCAAGACACGTGGAAAAAACGTACAAAACAAGAGATTGGAGACATCAAGATTTTGGACGAATTTTTTAAGAATTTTCAAATTTTCAGATAGGAGGTTCCAGATGAGGTCAAAAACTACATACTCAGATCTTCACCAAACTTTGCAGGAATACTTTGCATGTCAAGACACGTGGAAAAAAAGTACAAAACAAGGGATCGGAGACATCAAGATTTTGGACGAATTTTTTAAGAATTTTCAAATTTTCAGATAGGAGGTTCCAGATGAGGTCAAAAACTACATACTCAGATCTTCAACAAACTTTGCAGGAATACTTTGCATGTCAAGACACGTGGAAAAAACGTACAAAACAAGGGATCGGAGACATCAAGATTTTCGACGATTTTTTTAAGAATTTTCAAATTTTCAGATGGGAGGTTCCAGATAAGGTCAAAAACGACATACTCAGATCTTCACCAAACTTTGCATGGATACATTGGATGTCAAGACACGTGGAAAAAACATACAAAACATAGGATTGGTGACATCAAGATTTTGGACGAATTTTTTAAGAATTTTCAAATTTTCAGAAAGGAGGTTCCATATAAGGTCAAAAACTACATACTCAGATCTTCACCAAACTTTGCAGGGATACATTGGATGTCAAGACACGTGGAAAAAACGTACAAAACAAGAGATTGGAGACATCAAGATTTTCGACGAATTTTTTAAGAATTTTCAAATTTTCAGATAGGAGGTTCCAGATAAGGTCAAAAACTACATACTCAGATCTCCACCAAACATTGCAGGGATACATTGGATGTCAAGACACGTGGAAAAAACGTACAAAACAAGAGATTGGAGACATCAAGATTTTCGACGAATTTTTGAAGAATTTTCAAATTTTCAGATAGGAGGTTCCAGATAAGGGCAAAAACTACATACTCAGATCTTCACCAAACGTTGCAGGGATACTTTGCATGTCAAGACACGTGGAAAAAACGTACAAAACAAGAGATTGGAGACATCAAGGTTTTCGACGAATTTTTTAAGAATTTTCAAATTTTCAGATGGGAGGTTCCAGATAAGGTCAAAAACGACATACTCAGATCTTCACCAAACTTTGCATGGATACATTGGATGTCAAGACACGTGGAAAAAACATACAAAACATAGGATTGGGGACATCAAAATTTTGGTCGAATTTTTTAAGAATTTTCAAATTTTCAGATAGGAGGTTCCATATAAGGTCAAAAACTACATACTCAGATCTTCACCAAACTTTGCAGGGATACATTGGATGTCAAGACACGTGGAAAAAACATACAAGACCTAGGATTGGGGACATCAAGATTTTGGTCAAATTTTTTAAGAATTTTCAAATTTTCAGGTTCCATATAAGGTCAAAAACTACATACTCAGATCTTCACCAAACTTTGCAGGGATACATTGGATGTCAAGACACGTGGAAAAAACGTACAAAACAAGAGATTGGAGACATCAAGATTTTGGACGAATTTTTTAAGAATTTTCAAATTTTCAGATAGGAGGTTCCATATAAGGTCAAAAACTACATACTCAGATCTTCACCAAACATTGCAGGGATACATTGGAGGTCAAGACACGTGGAAAAAACGTACAAAACAAGAGATTGGAGACATCAAGATCTTGGACGAATTTTTTAAAAATTTTCAAATTTTCAGATAGGAGGTTCCAGATAAGGTCTAAAACTACATACTCAGATCTTCACCAAACTTTGCAGGGATACATTGGATGTCAAGACACGTGGAAAAAACATACAAAACATAGGATTGGGGATATCAAGATTTTGGTCAAATTTTTTAAGAATTTTCAAATTTTCAGATAGGAGGTTCCATATAAGGTCAAAAACTACATACTCAGATCTTCACCAAACGTTGCAGGTATACTTTGCATGTCAAGACACGTGGAAAAAACGTACAAAACAAGAGATTGGAGACATCAAGATTTTCGACAATTTTTTTAAGAATTTTCAAATTTTCAGATGGGAGGTTCCAGATAAGGTCAAAAACGACATACTCAGATCTTCACCAAACTTTGCATGGATACATTGGATGTCAAGACACGTGGAAAAAACGTACAAAACAAGAAATTGGAGACATCAAGATTTTGGACGAATTTTTTAAGAATTTTCAAATTTTCAGAAAGGAGGTTCCGTATAAGGTCAAAAACTACATACTCAGATCTTCACCAAACTTTGCAGGGATACATTGGATGTCAAGACACGTGGAAAAAACCTATAAAACAAGAGATTGGGGTCATCAAGATTTTGGACGGATTTTTTAGGAATTTTCGAATTTTCAGATGGGAGGTTCCAGATAAGGTCAAAAACGACATACTCAGATCTTCACCAAACTTTGCATGGATACATTGGATGTCAAGACACGTGGAAAAAACGTACAAAACAAGAAATTGGAGACATCAAGATTTTGGACGAATTTTTTAAGAATTTTCAAATTTTCAGAAAGGAGGTTCCGTATAAGGTCAAAAACTACATACTCAGATCTTCACCAAACTTTGCATGGATACATTGGATGTCAAGACACGTGGAAAAAACATACAAAACATAGGATTGGTGACATCAAGATTTTGGACGAATTTTTTAAGAATTTTCAAATTTTCAGATAGGAGGTTCCATATAAGGTCAAAAACTACATACTCAGATCTTCACCAAACTTTGCAGGGATACATTGGATGTCAAGACACGTGGAAAAAACGTACAAAACAAGAGATTGGAGACATCAAGATTATGGACGAATTTTTTGAGAATTTTCAAATTTTCAGAAAGGAGGTTCCATATAAGGTCAAAAACTACATACTCAGATCTTCACCAAACTTTGCAGGGATACATTGGATGTCAAGACACGTGGAAAAAACGTACAAAACAAGAGATTGGAGACATCAAGATTTTCGACGAATTTTTTAAGAATTTTCAAATTTTCAGAAAGGATGTTCCAGATAAGGTCAAAAACGACATACTCAGATCTTCACCAAACTTTGCAGGGATACATTGGAGGTCGAGACACGTGGAAAAAACGTACAAAACAAGAGATTGGAGACATCAAGATTTTGGACGAATTTTTGAAGAATTTTCAAATTTTCTGATAGGAGGTCCCAGATAAGGTCAAAAAATACATACTCAGATCTCCACCAAACATTGCAGGGATACATTGGATGTCAAGACACGTGGAAAAAACGTACAAAACAAGAGATTGGAGACATCAAGATTTTCGACGAATTTTTGAAGAATTTTCAAATTTTCAGATAGGAGGTTCCAGATAAGGTCAAAAACTACATACTCAGATCTTCACCAAACGTTGCAGGGATACTTTGCATGTCAAGACACGTGGAAAAAACGTACAAAACAAGAGATTGGAGACATCAAGATTTTCGACGAATTTTTTAAGAATTTTCAAATTTTCAGATGGGAGGTTCCAGATAAGGTCAAAAACGACATACTCAGATCTTCACCAAACTTTGCATGGATACATTGGATGTCAAGACACGTGGAAAAAACGTACAAAACAAGAGATTGGAGACATCAAGATTTTGGACGAATTTTTTAAGAATTCTCAAATTTTCAGAAAGGAGGTTCCATATAAGGTCAAAAACTACATACTCAGATCTTCACCAAACTTTGCAGGGATACATTGGATGTCAAGACACGTGGAAAAAACGTACAAAACAAGAGATTGGGGTCATCAAGATTTTGGACGAATTTTTTAAGAATTTTCAAATTTTCAGAAAGGAGGTTCCATATAAGGTCAAAAACTACATACTCAGATCTTCACCAAACTTTGCAGGGATACATTGAATGTCAAGACACGTGGAAAAAACGTACAAAACAAGAGATTGGGGTCATCAAGATTTTGGACGGATTTTTTAGGAATTTTCAAATTTTCAGATGGGAGGTTCCAGATAAGGTCAAAAACTACATACTCAGATCTTCACCAAACTTTGCAGGGATACATTGGATGTCAAGACACGTGGAAAAAACGTACAAAACAAGAGATTGGAGACATCAAGATTTTGGACGAATTTTTTAAGAATTTTCAAATTTTCAGATAGGAGGTTCCATATAAGGTCAAAAACTACATACTCAGATCTTCACCAAACTTTGCATGGATACATTATGTGTCAAGACACGTGGAAAAAACGTACAAAACAAGAGATTGGAGACATCAAGATTTTGGTCGAATTTTTTAAGAATTTTCAAATTTTCAGATGGGAGGTTCCAGATAAGGTCAAAAACTACATACTCAGATCTTCACCAAACTTTGCAGGGATACATTGGATGTCAAGACACGTGGAAAAAACGTACAAAACAAGAGATAGGAGACATCAAGATTTTGGACGAATTTTTTAACAATTTTCAAATTTTCAGAAAGGATGTTCCAGATAAGGTCAAAAACGACATACTCAGATCTTCACCAAACTTTGCAGGGATACATTGGATATCAAGACACGTGGAAAAAACGTACAAAACAAGAGATTGGAGACATCAAGGTTTTGGACGAATTTTTTAAGAATTTTCAAATTTTCAGATAGGAGGTTCCAGATAAGGTCAAAAACTACATACTCAGATCTTCACCAAACTTTGCAGGGATACATTGGATGTCAAGACACGTGGAAAAACGTACAAAACAAGAGATTGGGGTCATCAAGATTTTGGACGGATTTTTTTAGGAATTTTCAAATTTTCAGATGGGAGGTTCCAGATAAGGTCAAAAACTACATACTCAGATCTTCACCAAACATTGCAGGGATACATTGGATGTCAAGACACGTGGAAAAAACGTACAAAACAAGAGATTGGAGACATCAAGATTTTGGACGAATTTTTTAAGAATTTTCAAATTTTCAGATAGGAGGTTCCAGATGAGGTCAAAAACTACATACTCAGATCTTCACCAAACTTTGCAGGAATACTTTGCATGTCAAGACACGTGGAAAAAAAGTACAAAACAAGGGATCGGAGACATCAAGATTTTGGACGAATTTTTTAAGAATTTTCAAATTTTCAGATAGGAGGTTCCAGATGAGGTCAAAAACTACATACTCAGATCTTCAACAAACTTTGCAGGTATACTTTGCATGTCAAGACACGTGGAAAAAACGTACAAAACAAGGGATCGGAGACATCAAGATTTTCGACGATTTTTTTAAGAATTTTCAAATTTTCAGATGGGAGGTTCCAGATAAGGTCAAAAACGACATACTCAGATCTTCACCAAACTTTGCATGGATACATTGGATGTCAAGACACGTGGAAAAAACATACAAAACATAGGATTGGTGACATCAAGATTTTGGACGAATTTTTTAAGAATTTTCAAATTTTCAGAAAGGAGGTTCCATATAAGGTCAAAAACTACATACTCAGATCTTCACCAAACTTTGCAGGGATACATTGGATGTCAAGACACGTGGAAAAAACGTACAAAACAAGAGATTGGAGACATCAAGATTTTCGACGAATTTTTTAAGAATTTTCAAATTTTCAGATAGGAGGTTCCAGATAATGTCAAAAACTACATACTCAGATCTCCACCAAACATTGCAGGGATACATTGGATGTCAAGACACGTGGAAAAAACGTACAAAACAAGAGATTGGAGACATCAAGATTTTCGACGAATTTTTGAAGAATTTTCAAATTTTCAGATAGGAGGTTCCAGATAAGGGCAAAAACTACATACTCAGATCTTCACCAAACGTTGCAGGGATACTTTGCATGTCAAGACACGTGGAAAAAACGTACAAAACAAGAGATTGGAGACATCAAGGTTTTCGACGAATTTTTTAAGAATTTTCAAATTTTCAGATGGGAGGTTCCAGATAAGGTCAAAAACGACATACTCAGATCTTCACCAAACTTTGCATGGATACATTGGATGTCAAGACACGTGGAAAAAACATACAAAACATAGGATTGGGGACATCAAAATTTTGGTCGAATTTTTTAAGAATTTTCAAATTTTAAGATAGGAGGTTCCATATAAGGTCAAAAACTACATACTCAGATCTTCACCAAATTTTGCAGGGATACATTGGATGTCAAGACACGTGGAAAAAACATACAAGACCTAGGATTGGGGACATCAAGATTTTGGTCAAATTTTTTAAGAATTTTCAAATTTTCAGGTTCCATATAAGGTCAAAAACTACATAGTCAGATCTTCACCAAACTTTGCAGGGATACATTGGATGTCAAGACACGTGGAAAAAACGTACAAAACAAGAGATTGGAGACATCAAGATTTTGGACGAATTTTTTAAGAATTTTCAAATTTTCAGATAGGAGGTTCCATATAAGGTCAAAAACTACATACTCAGATCTTCACCAAACATTGCAGGGATACATTGGAGGTCAAGACACGTGGAAAAAACGTACAAAACAAGAGATTGGAGACATCAAGATCTTGGAAGAATTTTTTAAAAATTTTCAAATTTTCAGATAGGAGGTTCCAGATAAGGTCTAAAACTACATACTCAGATCTTCACCAAACTTTGCAGGGATACATTGGATGTCAAGACACGTGGAAAAAACATACAAAACATAGGATTGGGGATATCAAGATTTTGGTCAAATTTTTTAAGAATTTTCAAATTTTCAGATAGGAGGTTCCATATAAGGTCAAAAACTACATACTCAGATCTTCACCAAACGTTGCAGGTATACTTTGCATGTCAAGACACGTGGAAAAAACGTACAAAACAAGAGATTGGAGACATCAAGATTTTCGACAAATTTTTTAAGAATTTTCAAATTTTCAGATGGGAGGTTCCAGATAAGGTCAAAAACGACATACTCAGATCTTCACCAAACTTTGCATGGATACATTGGATGTCAAGACACGTGGAAAAAACGTACAAAACAAGAAATTAGAGACATCAAGATTTTGGACGAATTTTTTAAGAATTTTCAAATTTTCAGAAAGGAGGTTCCGTATAAGGTCAAAAACTACATACTCAGATCTTCACCAAACTTTGCAGGGATACATTGGATGTCAAGACACGTGGAAAAAACTTATAAAACAAGAGATTGGGGTCATCAAGATTTTGGACGGATTTTTTAGGAATTTTCGAATTTTCAGATGGGAGGTTCCATATAAGGTCAAAAACTACATACTCAGATCTTCACCAAACTTTGCAGGGATACATTGGATGTCAAGACACGTGGAAAAAACGTACAAAACAAGAGATTGGAGACATCAAGATTTTGGACGAATTTTTGAAGAATTTTCAAATTTTCAGATAGGAGGTTCCAGATAAGGTCAAAAACTACATACTCAGATCTTCACCAAACGTTGCAGGGATACTTTGCATGTCAAGACACGTGGAAAAAAAGTACAAAACAAGACATTGGAGACATCAAGATTTTCGACGAATTTTTTAAGAATTTTCAAATTTTCAGATGGGAGGTTCCAGATAAGGTCAAAAACGACATACTCAGATCTTCACCAAACTTTGCATGGATACATTGGATGTCAAGACACGTGGGAAAAACGTACAAAACAAGAAATTGGAGACATCAAGATTTTGGACGAATTTTTTAAGAATTTTCAAATTTTCAGAAAGGAGGTTCCGTATAAGGTCAAAAACTACATACTCAGATCTTCACCAAACTTTGCAGGGATACATTGGATGTCAAGACACGTGGAAAAAACGTACAAAACAAGAGATTGGAGACATCAAGATTTTGAACGAATTTTTTAAGAAATTTCAAATTTTCAGATAGGAGGTTCCATATAAGGTCAAAAACTACATACTCAGATCTTCACCAAACATTGCAGGGATACATTGGATGTCAAGACACGTGGAAAAAACATACAAAACATAGGATTGGGGACATCAAGATTTTGGTGGAATTTTTTAAGAATTTTCAAATTTTCAGATAGGAGGTTCCATATAAGGTCAAAAACTACATACTCAGATCTTCACCAAACTTTGCAGGGATACATTGGATGTCAAGACACGTGGAAAAACGTACAAAACAAGAGATTGGAGACATCAAGATTTTGGACGATTTTTTTAAGAATTTTCAAATTTTCAGATAGGAGGTTCCAGATAAGGTCAAAAACGACATACTCAGATCTTCACCAAACTTTGCAGGGATACATTGGATGTCAAGACACGTGGAAAAAACGTACAAAACAAGAGATTGGAGACATCAAGATTTTGGACGAATTTTTGAGGAATTTTCAAATTTTCAGAAATGAGGTGCCAGATAAGGTCAAAAACTACATACTCAGATCTTCACCAAACTTTGCAGGGATACATTGGATGTCAAGACACGTGGGAAAAACGTACAAAACAAGAGATTGGGGACATCAAGATTTTGGACGAATTTTTGAGGAATTTTCAAATTTTCAGAAATGAGGTGCCAGATAAGGTCAAAAACTACATACTCAGATCTTCACCAAACTTTGCAGGGATACATTGGATGTCAAGACACGTGGAAAAAACGTACAAAACAAGAGATTGGAGACATCAAGATCTTGGACGAATTTTTTAAAAATTTTCAAATTTTCAGATAGGATGTTCCAGATAAGGTCTAAAACTACATACTCAGATCTTCACCAAACTTTGCAGGGATACATTGGATGTCAAGACACGTGGAAAAAACATACAAAACATAGGATTGGGGATATCAAGATTTTGGTCAAATTTTTTAAGAATTTTCAAATTTTCAGATAGGAGGTTCCATATAAGGTCAAAAACTACATACTCAGATCTTCACCAAACGTTGCAGGGATACTTTGCATGTCAAGACACGTGGAAAAAACGAACAAAACAAGAGATTGGAGACATCAAGATTTTCGACAAATTTTTTAAGAATTTTCAAATTTTCAGATGGGAGGTTCCAGATAAGGTCAAAAACGACATACTCAGATCTTCACCAAACTTTGCATGGATACATTGGATGTCAAGACACGTGGAAAAAACGTACAAAACAAGAAATTGGAGACATCAAGATTTTGGACGAATTTTTTAAGAATTTTCAAATTTTCAGAAAGGAGGTTCCGTATAAGGTCAAAAACTACATACTCAGATCTTCACCAAACTTTGCAGGGATACATTGGATGTCAAGACACGTGGAAAAAACGTATAAAACAAGAGATTGGGGTCATCAAGATTTTGGACGGATTTTTTAGGAATTTTCGAATTTTCAGATGGCAGGTTCCATATAAGGTCAAAAACTACATACTCAGATCTTCACCAAACTTTGCAGGGATACATTGGATGTCAAGACACGTGGAAAAAACGTACAAAACAAGAGATTGGAGACATCAAGATTTTGAACGAATTTTTTAAGAATTTTCAAATTTTCAGAAAGGAGGTTCCGTATAAGGTCAAAAACTACATACTCAGATCTTCACCAAACTTTGCAGGGATACATTGGATGTCAAGACACGTGGAAAAAACGTACAAAACAAGAGATTGGAGACATCAAGATTTTGAACGAATTTTTTAAGAAATTTCAAATTTTCAGATAGGAGGTTCCATATAAGGTCAAAAACTACATACTCAGATCTTCACCAAACATTGCAGGGATACATTGGATGTCAAGACACGTGGAAAAAATGTACAAAACAAGAGATTGGAGACATCAAGATTTTCGACGGATTTTTTAAGAATTTTCAAATTTTCAGATAGGAGGTTCCATATAAGGTCAAAAACTACATACTCAGATCTTCACCAAACTTAGCAGGGATACATTGGATGTCAAGACACGTGGAAAAAACATACAAGACATAGGATTGGGGACATCAAGATTTGGTCAAATTTTTTAAGAATTTTCAAATTTTCAGATAGGAGGTTCCATATAAGGTCAAAAACTACATACTCAGATCTTCACCAAACATTGCAGGGATACATTGTATGTCAAGACACGTGGAAAAAATGTACAAAACAAGAGATTGGAGACATCAAGATTTTCGACGGATTTTTTAAGAATTTTTAAATTTTCAGATGGGAGGTTCCAGATAAGGTCAAAAACGACATACTCAGATCTTCACCAAACTTTGCATGGATACATTGGATGTCAAGACACGTGGAAAAAACATACAAAACATAGGATTGGGGACATCAAGATTTTGGTGGAATTTTTTAAGAATTTTCAAATTTTCAGATAGGAGGTTCCATATAAGGTCAAAAACTACATACTCAGATCTTCACCAAACTTTGCAGGGATACATTGGATGTCAAGACACGTGGAAAAACGTACAAAACAAGAGATTGGAGACATCAAGATTTTGGACGATTTTTTTAAGAATTTTCAAATTTTCAGATAGGAGGTTCCAGATAAGGTCAAAAACGACATACTCAGATCTTCACCAAACTTTGCAGGGATACATTGGATGTCAAGACACGTGGAAAAAACGTACAAAACAAGAGATTGGAGACATCAAGATTTTGGACGAATTTTTGAGGAATTTTCAAATTTTCAGAAATGAGGTGCCAGATAAGGTCAAAAACTACATACTCAGATCTTCACCAAACTTTGCAGGGATACATTGGATGTCAAGACACGTGGGAAAAACGTACAAAACAAGAGATTGGGGACATCAAGATTTTGGACGAATTTTTGAGGAATTTTCAAATTTTCAGAAATGAGGTGCCAGATAAGGTCAAAAACTACATACTCAGATCTTCACCAAACTTTGCAGGGATACATTGGATGTCAAGACACGTGGAAAAAACGTACAAAACAAGAGATTGGAGACATCAAGATCTTGGACGAATTTTTTAAAAATTTTCAAATTTTCAGATAGGAGGTTCCAGATAAGGTCTAAAACTACATACTCAGATCTTCACCAAACTTTGCAGGGATACATTGGATGTCAAGACACGTGGAAAAAACATACAAAACATAGGATTGGGGATATCAAGATTTTGGTCAAATTTTTTAAGAATTTTCAAATTTTCAGATAGGAGGTTCCATATAAGGTCAAAAACTACATACTCAGATCTTCACCAAACGTTGCAGGGATACTTTGCATGTCAAGACACGTGGAAAAAACGAACAAAACAAGAGATTGGAGACATCAAGATTTTCGACAAATTTTTTAAGAATTTTCAAATTTTCAGATGGGAGGTTCCAGATAAGGTCAAAAACGACATACTCAGATCTTCACCAAACTTTGCATGGATACATTGGATGTCAAGACACGTGGAAAAAACGTACAAAACAAGAAATTGGAGACATCAAGATTTTGGACGAATTTTTTAAGAATTTTCAAATTTTCAGAAAGGAGGTTCCGTATAAGGTCAAAAACTACATACTCAGATCTTCACCAAACTTTGCAGGGATACATTGGATGTCAAGACACGTGGAAAAAACGTATAAAACAAGAGATTGGGGTCATCAAGATTTTGGACGGATTTTTTAGGAATTTTCGAATTTTCAGATGGCAGGTTCCATATAAGGTCAAAAACTACATACTCAGATCTTCACCAAACTTTGCAGGGATACATTGGATGTCAAGACACGTGGAAAAAACGTACAAAACAAGAGATTGGAGACATCAAGATTTTGAACGAATTTTTTAAGAATTTTCAAATTTTCATAAAGGAGGTTCCGTATAAGGTCAAAAACTACATACTCAGATCTTCACCAAACTTTGCAGGGATACATTGGATGTCAAGACACGTGGAAAAAACGTACAAAACAAGAGATTGGAGACATCAAGATTTTGAACGAATTTTTTAAGAAATTTCAAATTTTCAGATAGGAGGTTCCATATAAGGTCAAAAACTACATACTCAGATCTTCACCAAACATTGCAGGGATACATTGGATGTCAAGACACGTGGAAAAAATGTACAAAACAAGAGATTGGAGACATCAAGATTTTCGACGGATTTTTTAAGAATTTTCAAATTTTCAGATAGGAGGTTCCATATAAGGTCAAAAACTACATACTCAGATCTTCACCAAACTTAGCAGGGATACATTGGATGTCAAGACACGTGGAAAAAACATACAAGACATAGGATTGGGGACATCAAGATTTGGTCAAATTTTTTAAGAATTTTCAAATTTTCAGATAGGAGGTTCCATATAAGGTCAAAAACTACATACTCAGATCTTCACCAAACATTGCAGGGATACATTGTATGTCAAGACACGTGGAAAAAATGTACAAAACAAGAGATTGGAGACATCAAGATTTTGGACGGATTTTTTAAGAATTTTTAAATTTTCAGATGGGAGGTTCCAGATAAGGTCAAAAACGACATACTCAGATCTTCACCAAACTTTGCATGGATACATTGGATGTCAAGACACGTGGAAAAAACATACAAAACATAGGATTGGGGACATCAAGATTTTGGTGGAATTTTTTAAGAATTTTCAAATTTTCAGATAGGAGGTTCCATATAAGGTCAAAAACTACATACTCAGATCTTCACCAACCTTTGCAGGGATACATTGGATGTCAAGACACGTGGAAAAACGTACAAAACAAGAGATTGGAGACATCAAGATTTTGGACGATTTTTTTAAGAATTTTCAAATTTTCAGATAGGAGGTTCCAGATAAGTTCAAAAACGACATACTCAGATCTTCACCAAACTTTGCAGGGATACATTGGATGTCAAGACACGTGGAAAAAACGTACAAAACAAGAGATTGGAGACATCAAGATTTTGGACGAATTTTTGAGGAATTTTCAAATTTTCAGAAATGAGGTGCCAGATAAGGTCAAAAACTACATACTCAGATCTTCACCAAACTTTGCAGGGATACATTGGATGTCAAGACACGTGGGAAAAACGTACAAAACAAGAGATTGGAGACATCAAGATTTTGGACGAATTTTTGAGGAATTTTCAAATTTTCAGAAATGAGGTGCCAGATAAAGTCAAAAACTACATACTCAGATCTTCACCAAACTTTGCAGGGATACATTGGATGTCAAGACACGTGGAAAAAACGTACAAAACAAGAGATTGGAGACATCAAGATTTTGGACCAATTTTTTAAGAATTTTCAAATTTTCAGATAGGTGGTTCAAGATGAGGTCAAAAACTACATACTCAGATCTTCACCAAACTTTGCAGGAATACTTTGCATGTCAAGACACGTGGAAAAAACGTACAAAACAAGAGATCGGAGACATCAAGATTTTCGACGACTTTTTTAAGAATTTTCAAATTTTCAGATAGGAGGTTCCAGATAAGGTCAAAAACGACATACTCAGATCTTCACCAAACTTTGCAAGGATACATTGGATGTCAAGACACGTGGAAAAAACGTACAAAACAAGAGATTGGAGACATCAAGATTTTGGACGAATTTTTTAAGAATTTTCAAATTTTCAGAAAGGATTTTCCAGATAAGGTCAAAAACGACATACTCAGATCTTCACCAAACTTTGCAGGGATACATTGGAGGTCGAGACACGTGGAAAAAACGTACAAAACAAGAGATTGGAGACAACAAGATTTTGGACGAATTTTTTAAAAATTTTCAATTTTTCAGATAGGAGGTTCCAGATAAGGTCAAAAACTACATACTCAGATCTTCACCAAACTTTGCAGGGATACATTGGATGTCAAGACACGTGGAAAAAACATACAAAACATAGGATTGGTGACATCAAGATTTTGGACGAATTTTTTAAGAATTTTCAAATTTTCAGATAGGAGGTTCCATATAAGGTCAAAAACTACATACTCAGATCTTCACCAAACTTTGCAGGGATACATTGGATGTCAAGACACGTGGAAAAAACGTACAAAACAAGAGATTGGAGACATCAAGATTTTCGACGAATTTTTGAAGAATTTTCAAATTTTCAGATGGGAGGTTCCAGATAAGGTCAAAAACGACATACTCAGATCTTCACCAAACTTTGCAGGGATACATTGGATTTCAAGACACGTGGAAAAAACGTACAAAACAAGAGATTGATGTCATCAATATTTTGGACGGATTTTTTAGGAATTTTCAAATTTTCAGATGGGAGGTTCCACATAAGGTCAAAAACTACATACTCAGATCTTCACCAAACTTTGCAGGGATACATTGGATGTCAAGACACGTGGAAAAAACGTACAAAACAGAAGATTGGAGAAATCAAGATTTTGAACGAATTTTTTAAGAATTTTCAAATTTTCAGATAGGAGGTTCCATATAAGGTCAAAAACTACATACTCAGATCTTCACCAAACATTGCAGGGATACATTGTATGTCAAGACACGTGGAAAAAATGTACAAAACAAGAGATTGGAGACATCAAGATTTTCGACGGATTTTTTAAGAATTTTTAAATTTTCAGATGGGAGGTTCCAGATAAGGTCAAAAACGACATACTCAGATCTTCACCAAACTTTGCATGGATACATTGGATGTCAAGACACGTGGAAAAAACATACAAAACATAGGATTGGGGACATCAAGATTTTGGTGGAATTTTTTAAGAATTTTCAAATTTTCAGATAGGAGGTTCCATATAAGGTCAAAAACTACATACTCAGATCTTCACCAAACTTTGCAGGGATACATTGGATGTCAAGACACGTGGAAAAACGTACAAAACAAGAGATTGGAGACATCAAGATTTTGGACGATTTTTTTAAGAATTTTCAAATTTTCAGATAGGAGGTTCCAGATAAGGTCAAAAACGACATACTCAGATCTTCACCAAACTTTGCAGGGATACATTGGATGTCAAGACACGTGGAAAAAACGTACAAAACAAGAGATTGGAGACATCAAGATTTTGGACGAATTTTTGAGGAATTTTCAAATTTTCAGAAATGAGGTGCCAGATAAGGTCAAAAACTACATACTCAGATCTTCACCAAACTTTGCAGGGATACATTGGATGTCAAGACACGTGGGAAAAACGTACAAAACAAGAGATTGGGGACATCAAGATTTTGGACGAATTTTTGAGGAATTTTCAAATTTTCAGAAATGAGGTGCCAGATAAGGTCAAAAACTACATACTCAGATCTTCACCAAACTTTGCAGGGATACATTGGATGTCAAGACACGTGGAAAAAACGTACAAAACAAGAGATTGGAGACATCAAGATCTTGGACGAATTTTTTAAAAATTTTCAAATTTTCAGATAGGAGGTTCCAGATAAGGTCTAAAACTACATACTCAGATCTTCACCAAACTTTGCAGGGATACATTGGATGTCAAGACACGTGGAAAAAACATACAAAACATAGGATTGGGGATATCAAGATTTTGGTCAAATTTTTTAAGAATTTTCAAATTTTCAGATAGGAGGTTCCATATAAGGTCAAAAACTACATACTCAGATCTTCACCAAACGTTGCAGGGATACTTTGCATGTCAAGACACGTGGAAAAAACGAACAAAACAAGAGATTGGAGACATCAAGATTTTCGACAAATTTTTTAAGAATTTTCAAATTTTCAGATGGGAGGTTCCAGATAAGGTCAAAAACGACATACTCAGATCTTCACCAAACTTTGCATGGATACATTGGATGTCAAGACACGTGGAAAAAACGTACAAAACAAGAAATTGGAGACATCAAGATTTTGGACGAATTTTTTAAGAATTTTCAAATTTTCAGAAAGGAGGTTCCGTATAAGGTCAAAAACTACATACTCAGATCTTCACCAAACTTTGCAGGGATACATTGGATGTCAAGACACGTGGAAAAAACGTATAAAACAAGAGATTGGGGTCATCAAGATTTTGGACGGATTTTTTAGGAATTTTCGAATTTTCAGATGGCAGGTTCCATATAAGGTCAAAAACTACATACTCAGATCTTCACCAAACTTTGCAGGGATACATTGGATGTCAAGACACGTGGAAAAAACGTACAAAACAAGAGATTGGAGACATCAAGATTTTGAACGAATTTTTTAAGAATTTTCAAATTTTCATAAAGGAGGTTCCGTATAAGGTCAAAAACTACATACTCAGATCTTCACCAAACTTTGCAGGGATACATTGGATGTCAAGACACGTGGAAAAAACGTACAAAACAAGAGATTGGAGACATCAAGATTTTGAACGAATTTTTTAAGAAATTTCAAATTTTCAGATAGGAGGTTCCATATAAGGTCAAAAACTACATACTCAGATCTTCACCAAACATTGCAGGGATACATTGGATGTCAAGACACGTGGAAAAAATGTACAAAACAAGAGATTGGAGACATCAAGATTTTCGACGGATTTTTTAAGAATTTTCAAATTTTCAGATAGGAGGTTCCATATAAGGTCAAAAACTACATACTCAGATCTTCACCAAACTTAGCAGGGATACATTGGATGTCAAGACACGTGGAAAAAACATACAAGACATAGGATTGGGGACATCAAGATTTGGTCAAATTTTTTAAGAATTTTCAAATTTTCAGATAGGAGGTTCCATATAAGGTCAAAAACTACATACTCAGATCTTCACCAAACATTGCAGGGATACATTGTATGTCAAGACACGTGGAAAAAATGTACAAAACAAGAGATTGGAGACATCAAGATTTTGGACGGATTTTTTAAGAATTTTTAAATTTTCAGATGGGAGGTTCCAGATAAGGTCAAAAACGACATACTCAGATCTTCACCAAACTTTGCATGGATACATTGGATGTCAAGACACGTGGAAAAAACATACAAAACATAGGATTGGGGACATCAAGATTTTGGTGGAATTTTTTAAGAATTTTCAAATTTTCAGATAGGAGGTTCCATATAAGGTCAAAAACTACATACTCAGATCTTCACCAACCTTTGCAGGGATACATTGGATGTCAAGACACGTGGAAAAACGTACAAAACAAGAGATTGGAGACATCAAGATTTTGGACGATTTTTTTAAGAATTTTCAAATTTTCAGATAGGAGGTTCCAGATAAGTTCAAAAACGACATACTCAGATCTTCACCAAACTTTGCAGGGATACATTGGATGTCAAGACACGTGGAAAAAACGTACAAAACAAGAGATTGGAGACATCAAGATTTTGGACGAATTTTTGAGGAATTTTCAAATTTTCAGAAATGAGGTGCCAGATAAGGTCAAAAACTACATACTCAGATCTTCACCAAACTTTGCAGGGATACATTGGATGTCAAGACACGTGGGAAAAACGTACAAAACAAGAGATTGGAGACATCAAGATTTTGGACGAATTTTTGAGGAATTTTCAAATTTTCAGAAATGAGGTGCCAGATAAAGTCAAAAACTACATACTCAGATCTTCACCAAACTTTGCAGGGATACATTGGATGTCAAGACACGTGGAAAAAACGTACAAAACAAGAGATTGGAGACATCAAGATTTTGGACCAATTTTTTAAGAATTTTCAAATTTTCAGATAGGTGGTTCAAGATGAGGTCAAAAACTACATACTCAGATCTTCACCAAACTTTGCAGGAATACTTTGCATGTCAAGACACGTGGAAAAAACGTACAAAACAAGAGATCGGAGACATCAAGATTTTCGACGACTTTTTTAAGAATTTTCAAATTTTCAGATAGGAGGTTCCAGATAAGGTCAAAAACGACATACTCAGATCTTCACCAAACTTTGCAAGGATACATTGGATGTCAAGACACGTGGAAAAAACGTACAAAACAAGAGATTGGAGACATCAAGATTTTGGACGAATTTTTTAAGAATTTTCAAATTTTCAGAAAGGATTTTCCAGATAAGGTCAAAAACGACATACTCAGATCTTCACCAAACTTTGCAGGGATACATTGGAGGTCGAGACACGTGGAAAAAACGTACAAAACAAGAGATTGGAGACAACAAGATTTTGGACGAATTTTTTAAAAATTTTCAATTTTTCAGATAGGAGGTTCCAGATAAGGTCAAAAACTACATACTCAGATCTTCACCAAACTTTGCAGGGATACATTGGATGTCAAGACACGTGGAAAAAACATACAAAACATAGGATTGGTGACATCAAGATTTTGGACGAATTTTTTAAGAATTTTCAAATTTTCAGATAGGAGGTTCCATATAAGGTCAAAAACTACATACTCAGATCTTCACCAAACTTTGCAGGGATACATTGGATGTCAAGACACGTGGAAAAAACGTACAAAACAAGAGATTGGAGACATCAAGATTTTCGACGAATTTTTGAAGAATTTTCAAATTTTCAGATGGGAGGTTCCAGATAAGGTCAAAAACGACATACTCAGATCTTCACCAAACTTTGCAGGGATACATTGGATTTCAAGACACGTGGAAAAAACGTACAAAACAAGAGATTGATGTCATCAATATTTTGGACGGATTTTTTAGGAATTTTCAAATTTTCAGATGGGAGGTTCCACATAAGGTCAAAAACTACATACTCAGATCTTCACCAAACTTTGCAGGGATACATTGGATGTCAAGACACGTGGAAAAAACGTACAAAACAGAAGATTGGAGAAATCAAGATTTTGAACGAATTTTTTAAGAATTTTCAAATTTTCAGATAGGAGGTTCCATTAAGGTCAAAAACTACATACTCAGATCTTCACCAAACTTTGCATGGATACATTGGATGTCAAGACACGTGGAAAAAACATACAAAACATAGGATTGGGGACATCAAGATTTTGGTCGAATTTTTTAAGAATTTTCAAATTTTCAGGTTCCATATAAGGTCAAAAACTACATACTCAGATCTTCACCAAACTTTGCAGGAATACATTGGATGTTAAGACACGTGGAAAAAACGTACAAAACAAGAGATTGGAGACATCAAGGTTTTGGACGAATTTTTTAAGAATTTTCAAATTTTCAGAAATGCGGTTCCAGATAAGGTCAAAAACTACATACTCAGATCTTCACCAAACTTTGCAGGGATACATTGGATGTCAAGACACGTGAAAAAAACGTACAAAACAAGGGATTGGGGTCATCAAGATTTTGGACGGATTTTTTAGGAATTTTCAAATTTTCAGATGGGAGGTTCCAGATAAGGTCAAAAACTACATACTCAGATCTTCACCAAACTTTGCAGTGATACATTGGATGTCAAGACACGTGGAAAAAACGTACAAAACAAGAGATTGGGGTCATCAAGATTTTGGACGGATTTTTTAAGAATTTTCAAATTTTCAGATGGGAGGTTCCAGATAAGGTCAAAAACGACATACTCAGATCTTCACCAAACTTTGCAGGAATATATTGGATGTCAAGACACGTGGAAAAAACATACAAAACATAAGATTCGGGACATCAAGATTTTGGTCGAATTTTTTAAGAATTTTCAAATTTTCAGATAGGAGGTCCCATATAAGGTCAAAAACTACATACTCAGATCTTCACCAAACTTTGCATGGATACATTGGATGTCAAGACACGTGGAAAAAACATACAAAACATAGGATTGGGGACATCAAGATTTTGGTCGAATTTTTTTTTAGAATTTTCAAATTTTCAGATAGGAGGTTCCAGATAAGGTCAAAAACTACATACTCAGATCTTCACCAAACTTTGCAGGGATACATTGGATGTCAAGACACGTGAAAAAAACATACAAGACATAGGATTGGGGACTTCAAGATTTTGGTCGAATTTTTTAAGAATTTTCAAATTTTCAGATAGGAGGTTCCATATAAGGTCAAAAACTACATTCTCAGATCTTCACCAAACTATGCAGGGATACATTGGATGTCAAGACACGTGGAAAAAACGTACAAAACAAGAGATTGGAGACATCAAGATTTTGGACGAATTTTTTAAGAATTTTCAAATTTTCAGATAGGAGGTTCCAGATAAGGTCAAAAACTACATACTCAGATCTTCACCAAACTTTGCAGGGACACATTGGATGTCAAGACACGTGGAAAAAACGTACAAAACAAGAGATTGGAGACATCAAGATTTTGGACGAATTTTTTAAGAATTTTCAAATTTTCAGATAGGAGGTTCCATTTAAGGTCAAAAACTACATACTCAGATCTTCACCAAACTTTGCAGGGATACATTGGATGTCAAGACACGTGGAAAAAACGTACAAAACAAAAGATTGGAGACATCAAGATTTTGGACGAATTTTTTAAGAATTTTCAAATTTTCAGATAGGAGGTTCCATATAAGGTCAAAAACTACATACTCAGATCTTCACCAAACATTGCAGGGATACATTGGAGGTCAAGACACGTGGAAAAAACGTACAAAACAAGAGATTGGAGACATCAAGATTTTGGACGAATTTTTTAAAAATTTTCAAATTTTCAGATAGGAGGTTCCAGATAAGGTCTAAAACTACATACTCAGATCTTCACCAAACTTTGCAGGGATACATTGGATGTCAAGACACGTGGAAAAAACATACAAAACATAGGATTGGGGATATCAAGATTTTGGTCAAATTTTTTAAGAATTTTCAAATTTTCAGATAGGAGGTTCCATATAAGGTCAAAAACTACATACTCAGATCTTCACCAAACGTTGCAGGGATACTTTGCATGTCAAGACACGTGGAAAAAACGTACAAAACAAGAGATTGGAGACATCAAGATTTTCGACAAATTTTTTAAGAATTTTCAAATTTTCAGATGGGAGGTTCCAGATAAGGTCAAAAACGACATACTCAGATCTTCACCAAACTTTGCATGGATACATTGGATGTCAAGACACGTGGAAAAAACGTACAAAACAAGAAATTAGAGACATCAAGATTTTGGACGAATTTTTTAAGAATTTTCAAATTTTCAGAAAGGAGGTTCCGTATAAGGTCAAAAACTACATACTCACATCTTCACCAAACTTTGCAGGGATACATTGGATGTCAAGACACGTGGAAAAAACGTATAAAACAAGAGATTGGGGTCATCAAGATTTTGGACGGATTTTTTAGGAATTTTCGAATTTTCAGATGGGAGGTTCCAGATAAGGTCAAAAACTACATACTCAGATCTTCACCAAACTTTGCAGGGATACATTGGATGTCAAGACACGTGGAAAAAACGAACAAAACAAGAGATTGGAGACATCAAGATTTTGGACGAATTTTTGAAAAATTTTCAAATTTTCAGATAGGAGGTTCCAGATAAGGTCAAAAACTACATACTCAGATCTTCACCAAACGTTGCAGGGATACTTTGCATGTCAAGACACGTGGAAAAAACGTACAAAACAAGACATTGGAGACATCAAGATTTTCGACGAATTTTTTAAGAATTTTCAAATTTTCAGATGGGAGGTTCCAGATAAGGTCAAAAACGACATACTCAGATCTTCACCAAACTTTGCATGGATACATTGGATGTCAAGACACGTGGAAAAAACATACAAAACATAGGATTGGGGACATCAAGATTTTGGTCGAATTTTTTAAGAATTTTCAAATTTTCAGATAGGAGGTTCCATATAAGGTCAAAAACTACATACTCAGATCTTCACCAAACTTTGCAGGGATACATTGGATGTCAAGACACGTGGAAAAAACGTACAAAACAAGAGATTGGAGACATCAAGATTTTGGACGAATTTTTTAAGAATTTTCAAATTTTCAGATAGGAGGTTCCAGATAAGGTCAAAAACGACATACTCAGATCTTCACCAAACTTTGCAGGGATACATTGGATGTCAAGACACGTGAAAAAAACATACAAGACATAGGATTGGGGACATCAAGATTTTGGTCGAATTTTTTAAGAATTTTCAAATTTTCAGATAGGAGGTTCCATATAAGGTCAAAAACTGCATACTCAGATCTTCACCAAACTATGCAGGGATACATTGGATGTCAAGACACGTGGAAAAAACGTACAAAACAAGAGATTGGAGACATCAAGATTTTGGAGGAATTTTTTAAGAATTTTCAAATTTTCAGATAGGAGGTTCCAGATAAGGTCAAAAACTACATACTCAGATCTTCACCAAACTTTGCAGGGACACATTGGATGTCAAGACACGTGGAAAAAACGTACAAAACAAGAGATTGTAGACATCAAGATTTTGGACGAATTTTTGAGGAATTTTCAAATTTTCAGAAATGAGGTTCCAGATAAGGTCAAAAACTACATACTCAGATCTTCACCAAACTTTGCATGGATACATTGGATGTCAAGACACGTGGGGAAAACATACAAACCAAGAGATTGGAGACATCAAGATTTTGGACGAATTTTTTAAGAATTTTCAAATTTTCATATAGGAGGTTCCATTTAAGGTCAAAAACTACATACTCAGATCTTCACCAAACTTTGCAGGGATACATTGGATGTCAAGACACGTGGAAAAAACGTACAAAACAAAAGATTGGAGACATCAAGATTTTGGACGAATTTTTTAAGAATTTTCAAATTTTCAGATGGGAGGTTCCAGATAAGGTCAAAAACGACATACTCAGATCTTCACCAAACTTTGCATGGATACATTGGATGTCAAGACACGTGGAAAAAACGTACAAAACAAGAAATTGGAGACATCAAGATTTTGGACGAATTTTTTAAGAATTTTCAAATTTTCAGAAAGGAGGTTCCGTATAAGGTCAAAAACTACATACTCAGATCTTCACCAAACTTTGCAGGGATACATTGGATGTCAAGACACGTGGAAAAAACGTATAAAACAAGAGATTGGGGTCATCAAGATTTTGGACGGATTTTTTAGGAATTTTCGAATTTTCAGATGGCAGGTTCCATATAAGGTCAAAAACTACATACTCAGATCTTCACCAAACTTTGCAGGGATACATTGGATGTCAAGACACGTGGAAAAAACGTACAAAACAAGAGATTGGAGACATCAAGATTTTGAACGAATTTTTTAAGAATTTTCAAATTTTCAGAAAGGAGGTTCCGTATAAGGTCAAAAACTACATACTCAGATCTTCACCAAACTTTGCAGGGATACATTGGATGTCAAGACACGTGGAAAAAACGTACAAAACAAGAGATTGGAGACATCAAGATTTTGAACGAATTTTTTAAGAAATTTCAAATTTTCAGATAGGAGGTTCCATATAAGGTCAAAAACTACATACTCAGATCTTCACCAAACATTGCAGGGATACATTGGATGTCAAGACACGTGGAAAAAATGTACAAAACAAGAGATTGGAGACATCAAGATTTTCGACGGATTTTTTAAGAATTTTCAAATTTTCAGATAGGAGGTTCCATATAAGGTCAAAAACTACATACTCAGATCTTCACCAAACTTAGCAGGGATACATTGGATGTCAAGACACGTGGAAAAAACATACAAGACATAGGATTGGGGACATCAAGATTTGGTGAAATTTTTTAAGAATTTTCAAATTTTCAGATAGGAGGTTCCATATAAGGTCAAAAACTACATACTCAGATCTTCACCAAACATTGCAGGGATACATTGTATGTCAAGACACGTGGAAAAAATGTACAAAACAAGAGATTGGAGACATCAAGATTTTCGACGGATTTTTTAAGAATTTTTAAATTTTCAGATGGGAGGTTCCAGATAAGGTCAAAAACGACATACTCAGATCTTCACCAAACTTTGCATGGATACATTGGATGTCAAGACACGTGGAAAAAACATACAAAACATAGGATTGGGGACATCAAGATTTTGGTGGAATTTTTTAAGAATTTTCAAATTTTCAGATAGGAGGTTCCATATAAGGTCAAAAACTACATACTCAGATCTTCACCAAACTTTGCAGGGATACATTGGATGTCAAGACACGTGGAAAAACGTACAAAACAAGAGATTGGAGACATCAAGATTTTGGACGATTTTTTTAAGAATTTTCAAATTTTCAGATAGGAGGTTCCAGATAAGGTCAAAAACGACATACTCAGATCTTCACCAAACTTTGCAGGGATACATTGGATGTCATGACACGTGGAAAAAACGTACAAAACAAGAGATTGGAGACATCAAGATTTTGGACGAATTTTTGAGGAATTTTCAAATTTTCAGAAATGAGGTGCCAGATAAGGTCAAAAACTACATACTCAGATCTTCACCAAACTTTGCAGGGATACATTGGATGTCAAGACACGTGGGAAAAACGTACAAAACAAGAGATTGGAGACATCAAGATTTTGGACGAATTTTTGAGGAATTTTCAAATTTTCAGAAATGAGGTGCCAGATAAGGTCAAAAACTACATACTCAGATCTTCACCAAACTTTGCAGGGATACATTGGATGTCAAGACACGTGGAAAAAACGTACAAAACAAGAGATTGGAGACATCAAGATCTTGGACGAATTTTTTAAAAATTTTCAAATTTTCAGATAGGAGGTTCCAGATAAGGTCTAAAACTACATACTCAGATCTTCACCAAACTTTGCAGGGATACATTGGATGTCAAGACACGTGGAAAAAACATACAAAACATAGGATTGGGGGTATCAAGATTTTGGTCAAATTTTTTAAGAATTTTCAAATTTTCAGATAGGAGGTTCCATATAAGGTTAAAAACTACATACTCAGATCTTCACCAAACGTTGCAGGTATACTTTGCATGTCAAGACACGTGGAAAAAACGAACAAAACAAGAGATTGGAGACATCAAGATTTTCGACAAATTTTTTAAGAATTTTCAAATTTTCAGATGGGAGGTTGCAGATAAGGTCAAAAACGACATACTCAGATCTTCACCAAACTTTGCATGGATACATTGGATGTCAAGACACGTGGAAAAAACGTACAAAACAAGAAATTGGAGACATCAAGATTTTGGACGAATTTTTTAAGAATTTTCAAATTTTCAGAAAGGAGGTTCCGTATAAGGTCAAAAACTACATACTCAGATCTTCACCAAACTTTGCAGGGATACATTGGATGTCAAGACACGTGGAAAAAACGTATAAAACAAGAGATTGGGTTCATCAAGATTTTGGACGGATTTTTTAGGAATTTTCGAATTTTCAGATGGGAGGTTCCAGATAAGGTCAAAAACTACATACTCAGATCTTCACCAAACTTTGCAGGGATACATTGGATGTCAAGACACGTGGAAAAAACGAACAAAACAAGAGATTGGAGACATCAAGATTTTGGACGAATTTTTGAAGAATTTTCAAATTTTCAGATAGGAGGTTCCAGATAAGGTCAAAAACTACATACTCAGATCTTCACCAAACGTTGCAGGGATACTTTGCATGTCAGGACACGTGGAAAAAACGTACAAAACAAGACATTGGAGACATCAAGATTTTCGACAAATTTTTTAAGAATTTTCAAATTTTCAGATGGGAGGTTCCAGATAAGGTCAAACACGACATACTCAGATCTTCACCAAACTTTGCATGGATACATTGGATGTCAAGACACGTGGGAAAAACGTACAAAACAAGAAATTGGAGACATCAAGTTTTTGGACGAATTTTTTAAGAATTTTCAAATTTTCAGAAAGGAGGTTCCGTATAAGGTCAAAAACTACATACTCAGATCTTCACCAAACTTTGCAGGGATACATTGGATGTCAAGACACGTGGAAAAAACGTACAAAACAAGAGATTGGAGACATCAAGATTTTGAACGAATTTTTTAAGAATTTTCAAATTTTCACATAGGAGGTTCCATATAAGGTCAAAAACTACATACTCAGATCTTCACCAAACATTGCAGGGATACATTGGATGTCAAGACACGTGGAAAAAACGTACAAAACAAGAGATTGGAGACATCATGATTTTCGACGGATTTTTTAAGAATTTTCAAATTTTCAGATAGGAGGTTCCATATAAGGTCAAAAACTACATACTCAGATCTTCACCAAACTTAGCAGGGATACATTGGATGTCAAGACACGTGGAAAAAACATACAAGACATAGGATTGGGGACATCAAGATTTGGTCAAATTTTTTAAGAATTTTCAAATTTTCAGATAGGAGGTTCCATATAAGGTCAAAAACTACATCCTCAGATCTTCACCAAACATTGCAGGGATACATTGTATGTCAAGACACGTGGAAAAAATGTACAAAACAAGAGATTGGAGACATCAAGATTTTCGACGGATTTTTTAAGAATTTTTAAATTTTCAGATGGGAGGTTCCAGATAAGGTCAAAAACGACATACTCAGATCTTCACCAAACTTTGCATGGATACATTGGATGTCAAGACACGTGGAAAAAACATACAAAACATTGGATTGGGGACATCAAGATTTTGGTCGAATTTTTTAAGAATTTTCAAATTTTCAGATAGGAGGTTACATATAAGGTCAAAAACTACATACTCAGATCTTCACCAAACTTTGCAGGGATACATTGGATGTCAAGACACGTGGAAAAAACGTACAAAACAAGAGATTGGAGACATCAAGATTTTGGACGAATTTTTGAGGAATTTTCAAATTTTCAGAAATGAGGTGCCAGATAAGGTCAAAAACTACATACTCAGATCTTCACCAAATTTTGCAGGGATACATTGGATGTCAAGACACGTGGGAAAAACGTACAAAACAAAAGATTGGAGACATCAAGATTTTGGACGAATTTTTGAGGAATTTTCAAATTTTCTGAAATGAGGTGCCAGATAAGGTCAAAAACTACATACTCAGATCTTCACCAAACTTTGCAGGGATACATTGGATGTCAAGACACGTGGAAAAAACGTACAAAACAAGAGATTGGAGACATCAAGATTTTGGACGAATTTTTTAAGAATTTTCAAATTTTCAGATAGGAGGTTCCAGATGAGGTCAAAAACTACATACTCAGATCTTCACCAAACTTTGCAGGAACACTTTGCATGTCAAGACACGTGGAAAAAACGTACAAAACAAGAGATCGGAGACATCAAGATTTTGACGAATTTTTTAAGAATTTTCAAATTTTCAGATAGGAGGTTCCAGATAAGGTCAAAAACGACATACTCAGATCTTCACCAAACTTTGCAGGGATACATTTGATGTCAAGACACGTGGAAAAAACGTACAAAACAAGAGATTGGAGACATCAAGATTTTGGACGAATTTTTTAAGGATTTTCAAATTTTCAGAAAGGATGTTCCAGATAAGGTCAAAAACGACATACTCAGATCTTCACCAAACTTTGCAGGGATACAATGGAGGACGAGACACGTGGAAAAAACATACAAAACAAGAGATTGGAGACAAGATTTTGGACGAATTATTTAAAAATTTTCAATTTTTCAGATAGGAGGTTCCAGATAAGGTCAAAAACTACATACTCAGATCTTCACCAAACTTTGCAGGGATACATTGGATATCAAGACACGTGGAAAAAACGTACAAAACAAGAGATTGGGGTCATCAATATTTTGGACGGATTTTTTAGGAATTTTCAAATTTTCAGATGGGAGGTTCCAGATAAGGTCAAAAACTACATACTCAGATCTTCACCAAACTTTGCAGGGATACATTGGATGTCAAGACACGTGGAAAAAACGTACAAAACAGAAGATTGGAGACATCAAGATTTTGAACGAATTTTTAAAGAATTTTCAAATTTTCAGATAGGAGGTTCCATTAAGGTCAAAAACTACATACTCAGATCTTCACCAATCTTTGCATGGATACATTGGATGTCAAGACACGTGGAAAAAACATACAAAACATAGGATTGGGGACATCAAGATTTTGGTCGAATTTTTTAAGAATTTTCAAATTTTCAGATAGGAGGTTCCATATAAGGTCAAAAACTACATACTCAGATCTTCACCAAACTTTGCAGGGATACATTGGATGTCAAGACACGTGGAAAAAACATACAAGACCTAGGATTGGGGACATCAAGATTTTGGTCAAATTTTTTAAGAATTTTCAAATTTTCAGGTTCCATATAAGGTCAAAAACTACATACTCAGATCTTCACCAAACTTTGCAGGAATACATTGGATGTTAAGACACGTGGAAAAAACGTACAAAACAAGAGATTGGAGACATCAAGGTTTTGGACGAATTTTTTAAGAATTTTCAAATTTTCAGATAGGAGGTTCCAAATAAGGTCAAAAACTACATACTCAGATCTTCACCAAACGTTGCAGGGATACTTTGCATGTCAAGACACGTGGAAAAAACGTACAAAACAAGAGATTGGAGACATCAAGATTTTCGACGAATTTTTTAAGAATTTTCAAATTTTCAGATGGGAGGTTCCAGATAAGGTCAAAAACGACATACTCAGATCTTCACCAAACTTTGCATGGATACATTGGATGTCAAGACACGTGGAAAAAACGTACAAAACAAGAAATTGGAGACATCAAGATTTTGGACGAATTTTTTAACAATTTTCAAATTTTCAGAAAGGAGGTTCCGTATAAGGTCAAAAACTACATACTCAGATCTTCACCAAACTTTGCAGGGATACATTGGATGTCAAGACACGTGGAAAAAACGTACAAAACATGAGATTGGGGTCATCAAGATTTTGGACGGATTTTTTAGGAATTTTCAAATTTTCAGATGGGAGGTTCCAGATAAGGTCAAAAACTACATACTCAGATCTTCACCAAACTTTGCAGTGATACATTGGATGTCAAGACACGTGGAAAAAACGTACAAAACAAGAGATTGGAGACATCAAGATTTTGAACGAATTTTTTAAGAATTTTCAAATTTTCAGATAGGAGGTTCCATATAAGGTCAAAAACTACATACTCAGATCTTCACCAAACTTTGCATGGATACATTGGATGTCAAGACACGTGGAAAAAACATACAAAACATAGGATTGGGGACATCAAGATTTTGGTCGAATTTTTTTAGAATTTTCAAATTTTCAGATAGGAGGTTCCATATAGGGTCAAAAACTACATACTCAGATCTTCACCAAACTTTGCAGGGATACATTGGATGTCAAGACACGTGAAAAAAACGTACAAACCAAGAGATTGGAGACATCAAGATTTTGGACGAATTTTTTAAGAATTTTCAAATTTTCAGAAAGGAGGTTCCATATAAGGTCAAAAACTACATACTCAGATCTTCACCAAACTATGCAGGGATACATTGGATGTCAAGACACGTGGAAAAAACGTACAAAACAAGAGATTGGAGACATCAAGATTTTGGACGAATTTTTTAAGAATTTTTAAATTTTCAGATAGGAGGTTCCAGATAAGGTCAAAAACTACATACTCAGATCTTCACCAAACTTTGCAGGGACACATTGGATGTCAAGACACGTGGAAAAAACGTACAAAACAAGAGATTGGAGACATCAAGATTTTGGACGAATTTTTGAGGAATTTTCAAATTTTCATAAATGAGGTTCCAGATAAGGTCAAAAACTACATACTCAGATCTTCACCAAACTTTGCAGGGATACATTGGATGTCAAGACACGTGGGGAAAACATACAAACCAAGAGATTGGATACATCAAGATTTTGGACGAATTTTTTAAGAATTTTCAAATTTTCAGATAGGAGGTTTCATTTAAGGTCAAAAACTACATACTCAGATCTTCACCAAACTTTGCAGGGATATATTGGATGTCAAGACACGTGGAAAAAACGTACAAAACAAGAGATTGGAGACATCAAGATTTTGGACGAATTTTTTAAGAATTTTCAAATTTTCAGAAAGGATGTTCCAGATAAGGTCAAAAACGACATACTCCGATCTTAACCAAACTTTGCAGGGATACATTGGATGTCAAGACACGTGGAAAAAACATACAAGACATAGGATTGGGGACATCAAGATTTTGGTCAAATTTTTTAAGAATTTTCAAATTTTCAGATAGGATGTTCCATATAAGGTCAAAAACTACATACTCAGATCTTCACCAAACATTGCAGGGATACATTGGATGTCAAGACACGTGGAAAAACGTACAAAACAAGAGATTTGAGACATCAAGATTTCGGACGAATTTTTTAAGAATTTTCAAATTTTCAGATAGGAGGTTCCAGATAAGGTCAAAAACTACATACTCAGATCTTCACCAAACTTTGCAAGGATACATTGGATGTCAAGACACGCGGGAAAAACATACAAAACATAGGATTGGGGACATCAAGATTTTGGTCAAATTTTTTAAGAATTTTCTAATTTTCAGATAGGAGGTTCCATATAAGGTCAAAAACTACATACTCAGATCTTCACCAAACTATGCAGGGATACATTGGATGTCAAGACACGTGGAAAAAACGTACAAAACAAGAGATTGGAGACATCAAGATTTTGGACGATTTTTTTAAGAATTTTCAAATTTTCAGATAGGAGGTTCCAGATAAGGTCAAAAACTACATACTCAGATCTTCACCAAACTTTGCAGGGACACATTGGATGTCAAGACACGTGGAAAAAACGTACAAAACAAGAGATTGGAGACATCAAGATTTTGGACGAATTTTTGAGGAATTTTCAAATTCTCAGAAATGAGGTTCCAGATAAGGTCAAAAACTACATACTCAGATCTTCACCAAACTTTGCAGGGATACATTGGATGTCAAGACACGTGGGGAAAACATACAAACCAAGAGATTGGAGACATCAAGATTTTGGACGAATTTTTTAAGAATTTTCAAATTTTCAGATAGGAGGTTCCATATAAGGTCAAAAACTACATACTCAGATCTTCACCAAACTTTGCAGGGATACATTGGATGTCAAGACACGTGGAAAAAACGTACAAAACAAGAGATTGGAGACATCAAGATTTTGGACGAATTTTTTAAGAATTTTCAAATTTTCAGAAAGGATGTTCCAGATAAGGTCAAAAACGACATACTCAGATCTTCACCAAACTTTGCAGGGATACATTGGATGTCAAGACACGTGGAAAAAACATACAAAACATAGGATTGGGGACATCAAGATTTTGGTCAAATTTTTTAAGAATTTTCAAATTTTCAGATAGGAGGTTCCATATAAGGTCAAAAACTACATACTCAGATCTTCACCAAACATTGCAGGGATACATTGGATGTCAAGACACGTGGAAAAACGTACAAAACAAGAGATTGGAGACATGAAGATTTCGGACGAATTTTTTAAGAATTTTCAAATTTGCAGATGGGAGGTTCCAGATAAGGTCAAAAACGACATACTCAGATCTTCACCAAACTTTGCATGGATACATTGGATGTCAAGACACGTGGAAAAAACATACAAAACATAGAATTGAGGACATCAAGATTTTTGGTCGAATTTTTTAAGAATTTTCAAATTTTCAGATAGGAGGTTCCAGATAAGGTCAAAAACTACATACTCAGATCTTCACCAAACGTTGCAGGGATACTATGAATGTCAAGACACGTGGAAAAAACGTACAAAACAAGACATTGGAGACATCAAGATTTTCGACGAATTTTTTAAGAATTTTCAAATTTTCAGATGGGAGGTTCCAGATAAGGTCAAAAACGACATACTCAGATCTTCACCAAACTTTGCATGGATACATTGGATGTCAAGACACGTGGAAAAAACATACAAAACATAGGATTGGGGACATCAAGATTTTGGTCGAATTTTTTAAGAATTTTCAAATTTTCAGATAGGAGGTTCCATATAAGGTCAAAAACTACATACTCAGATCTTCACCAAACTTTGCAGGGATACATTGGATGTCAAGACACGTGGAAAAAACGTACAAAACAAGAGATTGGAGACATCAAGATTTTGGAAGAATTTTTTAAGAATTTTCAAATTTTCAGATAGGAGGTTCCAGATAAGGTCAAAAACGACATACTCAGATCTTCACCAAACTTTGCAGGGATACATTGGATGTCAAGACACGTGAAAAAAACATACAAGACATAGGATTGGGGACATCAAGATTTTGGTCGAATTTTTTAAGAATTTTCAAATTTTCAGATAGGAGGTTCCATATAAGTTCAAAAACTGCATACTCAGATCTTCACCAAACTATGCAGGGATACATTGGATGTCAAGACACGTGGAAAAAACGTACAAAACAAGAGATTGGAGACATCAAGATTTTGGAAGAATTTTTTAAGAATTTTCAAATTTTCAGATAGGAGGTTCCAGATAAGGTCAAAAACTACATACTCAGATCTTCACCAAACTTTGCAGGGATACATTGGATTGTCGAGACACGTGGGGAAAACATACAAACCAAGAGATTGGAGACATCAAGATTTTGGACGAATTTTTTAAGAATTTTCAAATTTTCAGATAGGAGGTTCCATTTAAGGTCAAAAACTACATACTCAGATCTTCACCAAACTTTGCAGGGATACATTGGATGTCAAGACACGTGGAAAAAACGTACAAAACAAAAGATTGGAGACATCAAGATTTTGGACGAATTTTTTAAGAATTTTCAAATTTTCAGATAGGAGGTTCCATATAAGGTCAAAAACTACATACTCAGATCTACACCAAACATTGCAGGGATACATTGGAGGTCAAGACACGTGGAAAAAACGTACAAAACAAGAGATTGGAGACATCAAGATTTTGGACGAATTTTTTAAAAATTTTCAAATTTTCAGATAGGAGGTTCCAGATAAGGTCTAAAACTACATACTCAGATCTTCACCAAACTTCGCAGGGATACATTGGATGTCAAGACACGTGGAAAAAACATACAAAACATAGGATTGGGGATATCAAGATTTTGGTCAAATTTTTTAAGAATTTTCAAATTTTCAGATAGGAGGTTCCATATAAGGTCAAAAACTACATACTCAGATTTTCACCAAACGTTGCAGGGATACTTTGCATGTCAAGACACGTGGAAAAAACGTACAAAACAAGAGATTGGAGACATCAAGATTTTCGACAAATTTTTTAAGAATTTTCAAATTTTCAGATGGGAGGTTCCAGATAAGGTCAAAAACGACATACTCAGATCTTCACCAAACTTTGCATGGATACATTGGATGTCAAGACACGTGGAAAAAACGTACAAAACAAGAAATTAGAGATATCAAGATTTTGGACGAATTTTTTAAGAATTTTCAAATTTTCAGAAAGGAGGTTCCGTATAAGGTCAAAAACTACATACTCAGATCTTCACCAAACTTTGCAGGGATACATTGGATGTCAAGACACGTGGAAAAAACGTATAAAACAAGAGATTGGGTTCATCAAGATTTTGGACGGATTTTTTAGGAATTTTCGAATTTTCAGATGGGAGGTTCCAGATAAGGTCAAAAACTACATACTCAGATCTTCACCAAACTTTGCAGGGATACATTGGATGTCAAGACACGTGGAAAAAACGAACAAAACAAGAGATTGGAGACATCAAGATTTTGGACGAATTTTTGAAGAATTTTCAAATTTTCAGATAGGAGGTTCCAGATAAGGTCAAAAACTACATACTCAGATCTTCACCAAACGTTGCAGGGATACTTTGCATGTCAAGACAGGTGGAAAGAATGTACAAAACAAGACATTGGAGACATCAAGATTTTCGACGAATTTTTTAAGAATATTCAAATTTTCAGATGGGAGGTTCCAGATAAGGTCAAAAACGACATACTCAGATCTTCACCAAACTTTGCATGGATACATTGGATGTCAAGACACGTGGGAAAAACGTACAAAACAAGAAATTGGAGACATCAAGATTTTGGACGAATTTTTTAAGAATTTTCAAATTTTCAGATAGGAGGTTCCGTATAAGGTCAAAAACTACATACTCAGATCTTCACCAAACTTTGCAGGGATACATTGGATGTCAAGACACGTGGGGAAAACGTACAAAACAAGAGATTGGAGACATCAAGATTTTGAACGAATTTTTTAAGAATTTTCAAATTTTCAGATAGGAGGTTCCATATAAGGTCAAAAACTACATACTCAGATCTTCACCAAACTTTGCAGGGATACATTGGATGTCAAGACACGTGGAAAAAACGTACAAAACAAGAGATTGGAGACATCAAGATTTTGGACGAATTTTTTAAGAATTTTCAAATTTTCAGATAGGAGGTTCCAGATAAGGTCAAAAACGACATACTCAGATCTTCACCAAACTTTGCAGGGATACATTGGATGTCAAGACACGTGAAAAAAACATACAAGACATAGGATTGGGGACATCAAGATTTTGGTCGAATTTTTTAAGAATTTTCAAATTTTCAGATAGGAGGTTGCATATAAGGTCAAAAACTGCATACTCAGATCTTCACCAAACTATGCAGGGATACATTGGATGTCAAGACACGTGGAAAAAACGTACAAAACAAGAGATTGGAGACATCAAGATTTTGGAAGAATTTTTTAAGAATTTTCAAATTTTCAGATAGGAGGTTCCAGATAAGGTCAAAAACTACATACTCAGATCTTCACCAAACTTTGCAGGGATACATTGGATTGTCAAGACACGTGGGGAAAACATACAAACCAAGAGATTGGAGACATCAAGATTTTGGACGAATTTTTTAAGAATTTTCAAATTTTCAGATAGGAGGTTCCATTTAAGGTCAAAAACTACATACTCAGATCTTCACCAAACTTTGCAGGGATACATTGGATGTCAAGACACGTGGAAAAAACGTACAAAACAAAAGATTGGAGACATCAAGATTTTGGACGAATTTTTTAAGAATTTTCAAATTTTCAGATAGGAGGTTCCATATAAGGTCAAAAACTACATACTCAGATCTACACCAAACATTGCAGGGATACATTGGAGGTCAAGACACGTGGAAAAAACGTACAAAACAAGAGATTGGAGACATCAAGATTTTGGACGAATTTTTTAAAAATTTTCAAATTTTCAGATAGGAGGTTCCAGATAAGGTCTAAAACTACATACTCAGATCTTCACCAAACTTTGCAGGGATACATTGGATGTCAAGACACGTGGAAAAAACATACAAAACATAGGATTGGGGATATCAAGATTTTGGTCAAATTTTTTAAGAATTTTCAAATTTTCAGATAGGAGGTTCCATATAAGGTCAAAAACTACATACTCAGATTTTCACCAAACGTTGCAGGGATACTTTGCATGTCAAGACACGTGGAAAAAACGTACAAAACAAGAGATTGGAGACATCAAGATTTTCGACAAATTTTTTAAGAATTTTCAAATTTTCAGATGGGAGGTTCCAGATAAGGTCAAAAACGACATACTCAGATCTTCACCAAACTTTGCATGGATACATTGGATGTCAAGACACGTGGAAAAAACGTACAAAACAAGAAATTAGAGATATCAAGATTTTGGACGAATTTTTTAAGAATTTTCAAATTTTCAGAAAGGAGGTTCCGTATAAGGTCAAAAACTACATACTCAGATCTTCACCAAACTTTGCAGGGATACATTGGATGTCAAGACACGTGGAAAAAACGTATAAAACAAGAGATTGGGTTCATCAAGATTTTGGACGGATTTTTTAGGAATTTTCGAATTTTCAGATGGGAGGTTCCAGATAAGGTCAAAAACTACATACTCAGATCTTCACCAAACTTTGCAGGGATACATTGGATGTCAAGACACGTGGAAAAAACGAACAAAACAAGAGATTGGAGACATCAAGATTTTGGACGAATTTTTGAAGAATTTTCAAATTTTCAGATAGGAGGTTCCAGATAAGGTCAAAAACTACATACTCAGATCTTCACCAAACGTTGCAGGGATACTTTGCATGTCAAGACACGTGGAAAAAACGTACAAAACAAGACATTGGAGACATCAAGATTTTCGACGAATTTTTTAAGAATTTTCAAATTTTCAGATGGGAGGTTCCAGATAAGGTCAAAAACGACATACTCAGATCTTCACCAAACTTTGCATGGATACATTGGATGTCAAGACACGTGGGAAAAACGTACAAAACAAGAAATTGGAGACATCAAGATTTTGGACGAATTTTTTAAGAATTTTCAAATTTTCAGAAAGGAGGTTCCGTATAAGGTCAAAAACTACATACTCAGATCTTCACCAAACTTAGCAGGGATACATTGGATGTCAAGACACGTGGAAAAAACGTACAAAACAAGAGATTGGAGACATCAAGATTTTGAACGAATTTTTTAAGAATTTTCAAATTTTCAGATAGGAGGTTCCATATAAGGTCAAAAACTACATACTCAGATCTTCACCAAACTTTGCAGGGATACATTGGATGTCAAGACACGTGGAAAAAACGTACAAAACAAGAGATTGGAGACATCAAGATTTTGGACGAATTTTTTAAGAATTTTCAAATTTTCAGAAAGGATGTTCCAGATAAGGTCAAAAACGACATACTCAGATCTTCACCAAACTTTGCAGGGATACATTGGATGTCAAGACACGTGGAAAAAACATACAAAACATAGGATTGGGGACATCAAGATTTTGGTCGAATTTTTTAAGAATTTTCAAATTTTCAGATAGGAGGTTCCAGATAAGGTCAAAAACGACATACTCAGATCTTCACCAAACGTTGCAGGGATACTTTGCATGTCAAGACACGTGGAAAAAACGTACAAAACAAGACATTGGAGACATCAAGATTTTCGACGAATTTTTTAAGAATTTTCAAATTTTCAGATGGGAGGTTCCAGATAAGGTCAAAAACGACATACTCAGATCTTCACCAAACTTTGCATGGATACATTGGATGTCAAGACACGTGGAAAAAACATACAAAACATAGGATTGGGGACATCAAGATTTTGGTCGAATTTTTTAAGAATTTTCAAATTTTCAGATAGGAGGTTCCATATAAGGTCAAAAACTACATACTCAGATCTTCACCAAACTTTGCAGGGATACATTGGATGTCAAGACACGTGGAAAAAACGTACAAAACAAGAGATTGGAGACATCAAGATTTTGGACGAATTTTTTAAGAATTTTCAAATTTTCAGATAGGAGGTTCCAGATAAGGTCAAAAACGACATACTCAGATCTTCACCAAACTTTGCAGGGATACATTGGATGTCAAGACACGTGAAAAAAACATACAAGACATAGGATTGGGGACATCAAGATTTTGGTCGAATTTTTTAAGAATTTTCAAATTTTCAGATAGGAGGTTCCATATAAGGTCAAAAACTGCATACTCAGATCTTCACCAAACTATGCAGGGATACATTGGATGTCAAGACACGTGGAAAAAACGTACAAAACAAGAGATTGGAGACATCAAGATTTTGGAAGAATTTTTTAAGAATTTTCAAATTTTCAGATAGGAGGTTCCAGATAAGGTCAAAAACTACATACTCAGATCTTCACCAAACTTTGCAGGGACACATTGGATGTCAAGACACGTGGAAAAAACGTACAAAACAAGAGATTGGAGACATCAAGATTTTGGACGAATTTTTGAGGAATTTTCAAATTTTCAGAAATGAGGTTCCAGATAAGGTCAAAAACTACATACTCAGATCTTCACCAAACTTTGCAGGGATACATTGGATGTCAAGACACGTGGGGAAAACATACAAACCAAGAGATTGGAGACATCAAGATTTTGGACGAATTTTTTAAGAATTTTCAAATTTTCAGATAGGAGGTTCCATTTAAGGTCAAAAACTACATACTCAGATCTTCACCAAACTTTGCAGGGATACATTGGATGTCAAGACACGTGGAAAAAACGTACAAAACAAAAGATTGGAGACATCAAGATTTTGGACGAATTTTTTAAGAATTTTCAAATTTTCAGATAGGAGGTTCCATATAAGGTCATAAACTACATACTCAGATCTACACCAAACATTGCAGGGATACATTGGAGGTCAAGACACGTGGAAAAAACGTACAAAACAAGAGATTGGAGACATCAAGATTTTGGACGAATTTTTTAAAAATTTTCAAATTTTCAGATAGGAGGTTCCAGATAAGGTCTAAAACTACATACTCAGATCTTCACCAAACTTTGCAGGGATACATTGGATGTCAAGACACGTGGAAAAAACATACAAAACATAGGATTGGGGATATCAAGATTTTGGTCAAATTTTTTAAGAATTTTCAAATTTTCAGATAGGAGGTTCCATATAAGGTCAAAAACTACATACTCAGATTTTCACCAAACGTTGCAGGGATACTTTGCATGTCAAGACACGTGGAAAAAACGTACAAAACAAGAGATTGGAGACATCAAGATTTTCGACAAATTTTTTAAGAATTTTCAAATTTTCAGATGGGAGGTTCCAGATAAGGTCAAAAACGACATACTCAGATCTTCACCAAACTTTGCATGGATACATTGGATGTCAAGACACGTGGAAAAAACGTAGAAAACAAAAAATTAGAGATATCAAGATTTTGGACGAATTTTTTAAGAATTTTCAAATTTTCAGAAAGGAGGTTCCGTATAAGGTCAAAAACTACATACTCAGATCTTCACCAAACTTTGCAGGGATACATTGGATGTCAAGACACGTGGAAAAAACGTATAAAACAAGAGATTGGGTTCATCAAGATTTTGGACGGATTTTTTAGGAATTTTCGAATTTTCAGATGGGAGGTTCCAGATAAGGTCAAAAACTACATACTCAGATCTTCACCAAACTTTGCAGGTATACATTGGATGTCAAGACACGTGGAAAAAACGAACAAAACAAGAGATTGGAGACATCAAGATTTTGGACGAATTTTTGAAGAATTTTCAAATTTTCAGATAGGAGGTTCCAGATAAGGTCAAAAACTACATACTCAGATCTTCACCAAACGTTGCAGGGATACTTTGCATGTCAAGACACGTGGAAAAAACGTACAAAACAAGACATTGGAGACATCAAGATTTTCGACGAATTTTTTAAGAATTTTCAAATTTTCAGATGGGAGGTTCCAGATAAGGTCAAAAACGACATACTCAGATCTTCACCAAACTTTGCATGGATACATTGGATGTCAAGACACGTGGGAAAAACGTACAAAACAAGAAATTGGAGACATCAAGATTTTGGACGAATTTTTTAAGAATTTTCAAATTTTCAGAAAGGAGGTTCCGTATAAGGTCAAAAACTACATACTCAGATCTTCACCAAACTTTGCAGGGATACATTGGATGTCAAGACACGTGGAAAAAACGTACAAAACAAGAGATTGGAGACATCAAGATTTTGAACGAATTTTTTAAGAATTTTCAAATTTTCAGATAGGAGGTTCCATATAAGGTCAATAAACTACATACTCAGATCTTCACCAAACATTGCAGGGATACATTGGATGTCAAGACACGTGGAAAAAATGTACAAAACAAGAGATTGGAGACGTCAAGATTTTCGACGGATTTTTTAAGAATTTTCAAATTTTCAGATAGGAGGTTCCATATAAGGTCAAAAACTACATACTCAGATCTTCACCAAACTTAGCAGGGATACATTGGATGTCAAGACACGTGGAAAAAACATACAAGACATAGGATTGGGGACATCAAGATTTGGTCAAATTTTTTAAGAATTTTCAAATTTTCAGATTGGAGGTTCCATATAAGGTCAAAAACTACATCCTCAGATCTTCACCAAACATTGCAGGGATACATTGTATGTCAAGACACGTGGAAAAAATGTACAAAACAAGAGATTGGAGACATCAAGATTTTCGACGGATTTTTTAAGAATTTTTAAATTTTCAGATGGGAGGTTCCAGATAAGGTCAAAAACGACATACTCAGATCTTCACCAAACTTTGCATGGATACATTGGATGTCAAGACACGTGGAAAAAACATACAAAACATTGGATTGGGGAAATCAAGATTTTGGTCGAATTTTTTAAGAATTTTCAAATTTTCAGATAGGAGGTTCCATATAAGGTCAAAAACTACATACTCAGATCTACACCAAACATTGCAGGGATACATTGGAGGTCAAGACACGTGGAAAAAACGTACAAAACAAGAGATTGGAGACATCAAGATTTTGGACGAATTTTTTAAAAATTTTCAAATTTTCAGATAGGAGGTTCCAGATAAGGTCTAAAACTACATACTCAGATCTTCACCAAACTTTGCAGGGATACATTGGATGTCAAGACACGTGGAAAAAACATACAAAACATAGGATTGGGGATATCAAGATTTTGGTCAAATTTTTTAAGAATTTTCAAATTTTCAGATAGGAGGTTCCATATAAGGTCAAAAACTACATACTCAGATTTTCACCAAACGTTGCAGGGATACTTTGCATGTCAAGACACGTTGAAAAAACGTACAAAACAAGAGATTGGAGACATCAAGATTTTCGACAAATTTTTTAAGAATTTTCAAATTTTCAGATGGGAGGTTCCAGATAAGGTCAAAAACGACATACTCAGATCTTCACCAAACTTTGCATGGATACATTGGATGTCAAGACACGTGGAAAAAACGTACAAAACAAGATATTAGAGATATCAAGATTTTGGACGAATTTTTTAAGAATTTTCAAATTTTCAGAAAGGAGGTTCCGTATAAGGTCAAAAACTACATACTCAGATCTTCACCAAACTTTGCAGGGATACATTGGATGTCAAGACACGTGGAAAAAACGTATAAAACAAGAGATTGGGTTCATCAAGATTTTGGACGGATTTTTTAGGAATTTTCGAATTTTCAGATGGGAGGTTCCAGATAAGGTCAAAAACTACATACTCAGATCTTCACCAAACTTTGCAGGGATACATTGGATGTCAAGACACGTGGAAAAAACGAACAAAACAAGAGATTGGAGACATCAAGATTTTGGACGAATTTTTTAAGAATTTTCAAATTTTCAGATAGGAGGTTCCAGATGAGGTCAAAAACTACATACTCAGATCTTCACCAAACTTTGCAGGAACACTTTGCATGTCAAGACACGTGGAAAAAATGTACAAAACAAGAGATCGGAGACATCAAGATTTTGACGAATTTTTTAAGAATTTTCAAATTTCCAGATAGGAGGTTCCAGATAAAGACAAAAACGACATACTCAGATCTTCACCAAACTTTGCAGGGATACATTGGATGTCAAGACACGTGGAAAAAACGTACAAAACAAGAGATTGGAGACATCAAGATTTTGGACGAATTTTTTAAGAATTTTCAAATTTTCAGAAAGGATGTTCCAGATAAGGTCAAAAACGACATACTCAGATCTTCACCAAACTTTGCAGGGATACATTGGAGGTCGAGACACGTGGAAAAAACATACAAAACAAGAGATTGGAGACAACAAGATTTTGGACGAATTATTTAAAAATTTTCAATTTTTCAGATAGGAGGTTCCAGATAAGGTCAAAAACTACATACTCAGATCTTCACCAAACTTTGCAGGGATACATTGGATGTCAAGACACGTGGAAAAAACGTACAAAACAAGAGATTGGAGACATCAAGATTTTGGACGAATTTTTTAAGAATTTTCAAATTTTCAGATAGGAGGTTCCAGATAAGGTCAAAAACGACATACTCAGATCTTCACCAAACTTTGCAGGGATACATTGGATGTCAAGACACGTGAAAAAAACATACAAGACATAGGATTGGGGACATCAAGATTTTGGTCGAATTTTTTAAGAATTTTCAAATTTTCAGATAGGAGGTTGCATATAAGGTCAAAAACTGCATACTCAGATCTTCACCAAACTATGCAGGGATACATTGGATGTCAAGACACGTGGAAAAAACGTACAAAACAAGAGATTGGAGACATCAAGATTTTGGAAGAATTTTTTAAGAATTTTCAAATTTTCAGATAGGAGGTTCCAGATAAGGTCAAAAACTACATACTCAGATCTTCACCAAACTTTGCAGGGATACATTGGATTGTCAAGACACGTGGGAAAACATACAAACCAAGAGATTGGAGACATCAAGATTTTGGACGAATTTTTTAAGAATTTTCAAATTTTCAGATAGGAGGTTCCATTTAAGGTCAAAAACTACATACTCAGATCTTCACCAAACTTTGCAGGGATACATTGGATGTCAAGACACGTGGAAAAAACGTACAAAACAAAAGATTGGAGACATCAAGATTTTGGACGAATTTTTTAAGAATTTTCAAATTTTCAGATAGGAGGTTCCATATAAGGTCAAAAACTACATACTCAGATCTACACCAAACATTGCAGGGATACATTGGAGGTCAAGACACGTGGAAAAAACGTACAAAACAAGAGATTGGAGACATCAAGATTTTGGACGAATTTTTTAAAAATTTTCAAATTTTCAGATAGGAGGTTCCAGATAAGGTCTAAAACTACATACTCAGATCTTCACCAAACTTTGCAGGGATACATTGGATGTCAAGACACGTGGAAAAAACATACAAAACATAGGATTGGGGATATCAAGATTTTGGTCAAATTTTTTAAGAATTTTCAAATTTTCAGATAGGAGGTTCCATATAAGGTCAAAAACTACATACTCAGATTTTCACCAAACGTTGCAGGGATACTTTGCATGTCAAGACACGTGGAAAAAACGTACAAAACAAGAGATTGGAGACATCAAGATTTTCGACAAATTTTTTAAGAATTTTCAAATTTTCAGATGGGAGGTTCCAGATAAGGTCAAAAACGACATACTCAGATCTTCACCAAACTTTGCATGGATACATTGGATGTCAAGACACGTGGAAAAAACGTACAAAACAAGAAATTAGAGATATCAAGATTTTGGACGAATTTTTTAAGAATTTTCAAATTTTCAGAAAGGAGGTTCCGTATAAGGTCAAAAACTACATACTCAGATCTTCACCAAACTTTGCAGGGATACATTGGATGTCAAGACACGTGGAAAAAACGTATAAAACAAGAGATTGGGTTCATCAAGATTTTGGATGGATTTTTTAGGAATTTTCGAATTTTCAGATGGGAGGTTCCAGATAAGGTCAAAAACTACATACTCAGATCTTCACCAAACTTTGCAGGGATACATTGGATGTCAAGACACGTGGAAAAAACGAACAAAACAAGAGATTGGAGACATCAAGATTTTGGACGAATTTTTGAAGAATTTTCAAATTTTCAGATAGGAGGTTCCAGATAAGGTCAAAAACTACATACTCAGATCTTCACCAAACGTTGCAGGGATACTTTGCATGTCAAGACACGTGGAAAAAACGTACAAAACAAGACATTGGAGACATCAAGATTTTCGACGAATTTTTTAAGAATTTTCAAATTTTCAGATGGGAGGTTCCAGATAAGGTCAAAAACGACATACTCAGATCTTCACCAAACTTTGCATGGATACATTGGATGTCAAGACACGTGGGAAAAACGTACAAAACAAGAAATTGGAGACATCAAGATTTTGGACGAATTTTTTAAGAATTTTCAAATTTTCAGAAAGGAGGTTCCGTATAAGGTCAAAAACTACATACTCAGATCTTCACCAAACTTAGCAGGGATACATTGGATGTCAAGACACGTGGAAAAAACGTACAAAACAAGAGATTGGAGACATCAAGATTTTGAACGATTTTTTTAAGAATTTTCAAATTTTCAGATAGGAGGTTCCATATAAGGTCAAAAACTACATACTCAGATCTTCACCAAACTTTGCAGGGATACATTGGATGTCAAGACACGTGGAAAAAACGTACAAAACAAGAGATTGGAGACATCAAGATTTTGGACGAATTTTTTAAGAATTTTCAAATTTTCAGAAAGGATATTCCAGATAAGGTCAAAAACGACATACTCAGATCTTCACCAAACTTTGCAGGGATACATTGGATGTCAAGACACGTGGAAAAAACATACAAAACATAGGATTGGGGACATCAAGATTTTGGTCAAATTTTTTAAGAATTTTCAAATTTTCAGATAGGAGGTTCCATATAAGGTCAAAAACTACATACTCAGATCTTCACCAAACATTGCAGGGATACATTGGATGTCAAGACACGTGGAAAAACGTACAAAACAAGAGATTGGAGACATCAAGATTTCGGACGAATTTTTTAAGAATTTTCAAATTTTCAGATAGGAGGTTCCAGATAAGGTCAAAAACTACATACTCAGATCTTCACCAAACTTTGCAGCTACACATTGGATGTCAAGACACGTGGAAAAAACGTACAAAACAAGAGATTGGAGACATCAAGATTTTGGACGAATTTTTGAGGAATTTTCAAATTTTCAGAAATGAGGTTCCAGATAAGGTCAAAAACTACATACTCAGATCTTCACCAAACTTTGCAGGGATACATTGGATGTCAAGACACGTGGGGAAAACATACAAAACAAGAGATTGGAGACATCAAGATTTTGGACGAATTTTTTAAGAATTTTCAAATTTTCAGATAGGAGGTTCCATTTAAGGTCAAAAACTACATACTCAGATCTTCACCAAACTTTGCAGGGATACATTGGATGTCAAGACACGTGGAAAAAACGTACAAAACAAAAGATTGGAGACATCAAGATTTTGGACGAATTTTTTAAGAATTTTCAAATTTTCAGATAGGAGGTTCCATATAAGGTCATAAACTACATACTCAGATCTACACCAAACATTGCAGGGATACATTGGAGGTCAAGACACGTGGAAAAAACGTACAAAACAAGAGATTGGAGACATCAAGATTTTGGACGAATTTTTTAAAAATTTTCAAATTTTCAGATAGGAGGTTCCAGATAAGGTCTAAAACTACATACTCAGATCTTCACCAAACTTTGCAGGGATACATTGGATGTCAAGACACGTGGAAAAAACATACAAAACATAGGATTGGGGATATCAAGATTTTGGTCAAATTTTTTAAGAATTTTCAAATTTTCAGATAGGAGGTTCCATATAAGGTCAAAAACTACATACTCAGATTTTCACCAAACGTTGCAGGGATACTTTGCATGTCAAGACACGTGGAAAAAACGTACAAAACAAGAGATTGGAGACATCAAGATTTTCGACAAATTTTTTAAGAATTTTCAAATTTTCAGATGGGAGGTTCCAGATAAGGTCAAAAACGACATACTCAGATCTTCACCAAACTTTGCATGGATACATTGGATGTCAAGACACGTGGAAAAAACGTAGAAAACAAAAAATTAGAGATATCAAGATTTTGGACGAATTTTTTAAGAATTTTCAAATTTGCAGAAAGGAGGTTCCGTATAAGGTCAAAAACTACATACTCAGATCTTCACCAAACTTTGCAGGGATACATTGGATGTCAAGACACGTGGAAAAAACGTATAAAACAAGAGATTGGGTTCATCAAGATTTTGGACGGATTTTTTAGGAATTTTCGAATTTTCAGATGGGAGGTTCCAGATAAGGTCAAAAACTACATACTCAGATCTTCACCAAACTTTGCAGGTATACATTGGATGTCAAGACACGTGGAAAAAACGAACAAAACAAGAGATTGGAGACATCAATATTTTGGACGAATTTTTGAAGAATTTTCAAATTTTCAGATAGGAGGTTCCAGATAAGGTCAAAAACTACATACTCAGATCTTCACCAAACGTTGCAGGGATACTTTGCATGTCAAGACACGTGGAAAAAACGTACAAAACAAGACATTGGAGACATCAAGATTTTCGACGAATTTTTTAAGAATTTTCAAATTTTCAGATGGGAGGTTCCAGATAAGGTCAAAAACGACATACTCAGATCTTCACCAAACTTTGCATGGATACATTGGATGTCAAGACACGTGGGAAAAACGTACAAAACAAGAAATTGGAGACATCAAGATTTTGGACGAATTTTTTAAGAATTTTCAAATTTTCAGAAAGGAGGTTCCGTATAAGGTCAAAAACTACATACTCAGATCTTCACCAAACTTTGCAGGGATACATTGGATGTCAAGACACGTGGAAAAAACGTACAAAACAAGAGATTGGAGACATCAAGATTTTGAACGAATTTTTTAAGAATTTTCAAATTTTCAGATAGGAGGTTCCATATAAGGTCAATAAACTACATACTCAGATCTTCACCAAACATTGCAGGGATAAATTGGATGTCAAGACACGTGGAAAAAATGTACAAAACAAGAGATTGGAGACGTCAAGATTTTCGACGGATTTTTTAAGAATTTTCAAATTTTCAGATAGGAGGTTCCATATAAGGTCAAAAACTACATACTCAGATCTTCACCAAACTTAGCAGGGATACATTGGATGTCAAGACACGTGGAAAAAACATACAAGACATAGGATTGGGGACATCAAGATTTGGTCAAATTTTTTAAGAATTTTCAAATTTTCAGATTGGAGGTTCCATATAAGGTCAAAAACTACATACTCAGATCTACACCAAACATTGCAGGGATACATTGGAGGTCAAGACACGTGGAAAAAACGTACAAAACAAGAGATTGGAGACATCAAGATTTTGGACGAATTTTTTAAAAATTTTCAAATTTTCAGATAGGAGGTTCCAGATAAGGTCTAAAACTACATACTCAGATCTTCACCAAACTTTGCAGGGATACATTGGATGTCAAGACACGTGGAAAAAACATACAAAACATAGGATTGGGGATATCAAGATTTTGGTCAAATTTTTTAAGAATTTTCAAATTTTCAGATAGGAGGTTCCATATAAGGTCAAAAACTACATACTCAGATTTTCACCAAACGTTGCAGGGATACTTTGCATGTCAAGACACGTTGAAAAAACGTACAAAACAAGAGATTGGAGACATCAAGATTTTCGACAAATTTTTTAAGAATTTTCAAATTTTCAGATGGGAGGTTCCAGATAAGGTCAAAAACGACATACTCAGATCTTCACCAAACTTTGCATGGATACATTGGATGTCAAGACACGTGGAAAAAACGTACAAAACAAGACATTAGAGATATCAAGATTTTGGACGAATTTTTTAAGAATTTTCAAATTTTCAGAAAGGAGGTTCCGTATAAGGTCAAAAACTACATACTCAGATCTTCACCAAACTTTGCAGGGATACATTGGATGTCAAGACACGTGGAAAAAACGTATAAAACAAGAGATTGGGTTCATCAAGATTTTGGACGGATTTTTTAGGAATTTTCGAATTTTCAGATGGGAGGTTCCAGATAAGGTCAAAAACTACATACTCAGATCTTCACCAAACTTTGCAGGGATACATTGGATGTCAAGACACGTGGAAAAAACGAACAAAACAAGAGATTGGAGACATCAAGATTTTGGACGAATTTTTTAAGAATTTTCAAATTTTCAGATAGGAGGTTCCAGATGAGGTCAAAAACTACATACTCAGATCTTCACCAAACTTTGCAGGAACACTTTGCATGTCAAGACACGTGGAAAAAACGTACAAAACAAGAGATCGGAGACATCAAGATTTTGACGAATTTTTTAAGAATTTTCAAATTTCCAGATAGGAGGTTCCAGATAAAGTCAAAAACGACATACTCAGATCTTCACCAAACTTTGCAGGGATACATTGGATGTCAAGACACGTGGAAAAAACGTACAAAACAAGAGATTGGAGACATCAAGATTTTGGACGAATTTTTTAAGAATTTTCAAATTTTCAGAAAGGATGTTCCAGATAAGGTCAAAAACGACATACTCAGATCTTCACCAAACTTTGCAGGGATACATTGGAGGTCGAGACACGTGGAAAAAACATACAAAACAAGAGATTGGAGACAACAAGATTTTGGACGAATTATTTAAAAATTTTCAATTTTTCAGATAGGAGGTTCCAGATAAGGTCAAAAACTACATACTCAGATCTTCACCAAACTTTGCAGGGATACATTGGATGTCAAGACACGTGGAAAAAACGTACAAAACAAGAGATTGGAGACATCAAGATTTTGGACGAATTTTTTAAGAATTTTCAAATTTTCAGATAGGAGGTTCCAGATAAGGTCAAAAACGACATACTCAGATCTTCACCAAACTTTGCAGGGATACATTGGATGTCAAGACACGTGAAAAAAACATACAAGACATAGGATTGGGGACATCAAGATTTTGGTCGAATTTTTTAAGAATTTTCAAATTTTCAGATAGGAGGTTGCATATAAGGTCAAAAACTGCATACTCAGATCTTCACCAAACTATGCAGGGATACATTGGATGTCAAGACACGTGGAAAAAAACGTACAAAACAAGAGATTGGAGACATCAAGATTTTGGAAGAATTTTTTAAGAATTTTCAAATTTTCAGATAGGAGGTTCCAGATAAGGTCAAAAACTACATACTCAGATCTTCACCAAACTTTGCAGGGATACATTGGATTGTCAAGACACGTGGGAAAACATACAAACCAAGAGATTGGAGACATCAAGATTTTGGACGAATTTTTTAAGAATTTTCAAATTTTCAGATAGGAGGTTCCATTTAAGGTCAAAAACTACATACTCAGATCTTCACCAAACTTTGCAGGGATACATTGGATGTCAAGACACGTGGAAAAAACGTACAAAACAAAAGATTGGAGACATCAAGATTTTGGACGAATTTTTTAAGAATTTTCAAATTTTCAGATAGGAGGTTCCATATAAGGTCAAAAACTACATACTCAGATCTACACCAAACATTGCAGGGATACATTGGAGGTCAAGACACGTGGAAAAAACGTACAAAACAAGAGATTGGAGACATCAAGATTTTGGACGAATTTTTTAAAAATTTTCAAATTTTCAGATAGGAGGTTCCAGATAAGGTCTAAAACTACATACTCAGATCTTCACCAAACTTTGCAGGGATACATTGGATGTCAAGACACGTGGAAAAAACATACAAAACATAGGATTGGGGATATCAAGATTTTGGTCAAATTTTTTAAGAATTTTCAAATTTTCAGATAGGAGGTTCCATATAAGGTCAAAAACTACATACTCAGATTTTCACCAAACGTTGCAGGGATACTTTGCATGTCAAGACACGTGGAAAAAACGTACAAAACAAGAGATTGGGGGCATCAAGATTTTGGATGGATTTTTTAGGAATTTTCAAATTTTCAGAAAGGAGGTTCCAGATAAGGTCAAAAACTACATACTCAGATCTTCACCAAACTTTGCAGGGATACATTGGATGTCAAGACACGTGGAAAAAACGTACAAAACAAGAGATTGGGGTCATCAAGATTTTGGACGGATTTTTTAGGAATTTTCAAATTTTCAGATGGGAGGTTCCAGATAAGGTCAAAAACTACATACTCAGATCTTCACCAAACTTTACAGGGATACATTGGATTTCAAGACACGTGGAAACAACGTACAAAACAAGAGATTGGAAACGTCAAGATTATGGACGAATTTTTTAAGAATTTTCAAATTTTCAGAAAGGAGGTTCCGTATAAGGTCAAAAACTACATACTCAGATCTTCACCAAACTTTGCAGGGATACATTGGATGTCAAGACACGTGGAAAAAACGTATAAAACAAGAGATTGGGTTCATCAAGATTTTGGATGGATATTTTAGGAATTTTCGAATTTTCAGATGGGAGGTTCCAGATAAGGTCAAAAACTACATACTCAGATCTTCACCAAACTTTGCAGGGATACATTGGATGTCAAGACACGTGGAAAAAACGAACAAAACAAGAGATTGGAGACATCAAGATTTTGGACGAATTTTTGAAGAATTTTCAAATTTTCAGATAGGAGGTTCCAGATAAGGTCAAAAACTACATACTCAGATCTTCACCAAACGTTGCAGGGATACTTTGCATGTCAAGACACGTGGAAAAAACGTACAAAACAAGACATTGGAGACATCAAGATTTTCGACGAATTTTTTAAGAATTTTCAAATTTTCAGATGGGAGGTTCCAGATAAGGTCAAAAACGACATACTCAGATCTTCACCAAACTTTGCATGGATACATTGGATGTCAAGACACGTGGGAAAAACGTACAAAACAAGAAATTGGAGACATCAAGATTTTGGACGAATTTTTTAAGAATTTTCAAATTTTCAGAAAGGAGGTTCCGTATAAGGTCAAAAACTACATACTCAGATCTTCACCAAACTTAGCAGGGATACATTGGATGTCAAGACACGTGGAAAAAACGTACAAAACAAGAGATTGGAGACATCAAGATTTTGAACGATTTTTTTAAGAATTTTCAAATTTTCAGATAGGAGGTTCCATATAAGGTCAAAAACTACATACTCAGATCTTCACCAAACTTTGCAGGGATACATTGGATGTCAAGACACGTGGAAAAAACGTACAAAACAAGAGATTGGAGACATCAAGATTTTGGACGAATTTTTTAAGAATTTTCAAATTTTCAGAAAGGATATTCCAGATAAGGTCAAAAACGACATACTCAGATCTTCACCAAACTTTGCAGGGATACATTGGATGTCAAGACACGTGGAAAAAACATACAAAACATAGGATTGGGGACATCAAGATTTTGGTCAAATTTTTTAAGAATTTTCAAATTTTCAGATAGGAGGTTCCATATAAGGTCAAAAACTACATACTCAGATCTTCACCAAACATTGCAGGGATACATTGGATGTCAAGACACGTGGAAAAACGTACAAAACAAGAGATTGGAGACATCAAGATTTCGGACGAATTTTTTAAGAATTTTCAAATTTTCAGATAGGAGGTTCCAGATAAGGTCAAAAACTACATACTCAGATCTTCACCAAACTTTGCAGCTACACATTGGATGTCAAGACACGTGGAAAAAACGTACAAAACAAGAGATTGGAGACATCAAGATTTTGGACGAATTTTTGAGGAATTTTCAAATTTTCAGAAATGAGGTTCCAGATAAGGTCAAAAACTACATACTCAGATCTTCACCAAACTTTGCAGGGATACATTGGATGTCAAGACACGTGGGGAAAACATACAAAACAAGAGATTGGAGACATCAAGATTTTGGACGAATTTTTTAAGAATTTTCAAATTTTCAGATAGGAGGTTCCATTTAAGGTCAAAAACTACATACTCAGATCTTCACCAAACTTTGCAGGGATACATTGGATGTCAAGACACGTGGAAAAAACGTACAAAACAAAAGATTGGAGACATCAAGATTTTGGACGAATTTTTTAAGAATTTTCAAATTTTCAGATAGGAGGTTCCATATAAGGTCATAAACTACATACTCAGATCTACACCAAACATTGCAGGGATACATTGGAGGTCAAGACACGTGGAAAAAACGTACAAAACAAGAGATTGGAGACATCAAGATTTTGGACGAATTTTTTAAAAATTTTCAAATTTTCAGATAGGAGGTTCCAGATAAGGTCTAAAACTACATACTCAGATCTTCACCAAACTTTGCAGGGATACATTGGATGTCAAGACACGTGGAAAAAACATACAAAACATAGGATTGGGGATATCAAGATTTTGGTCAAATTTTTTAAGAATTTTCAAATTTTCAGATAGGAGGTTCCATATAAGGTCAAAAACTACATACTCAGATTTTCACCAAACGTTGCAGGGATACTTTGCATGTCAAGACACGTGGAAAAAACGTACAAAACAAGAGATTGGAGACATCAAGATTTTCGACAAATTTTTTAAGAATTTTCAAATTTTCAGATGGGAGGTTCCAGATAAGGTCAAAAACGACATACTCAGATCTTCACCAAACTTTGCATGGATACATTGGATGTCAAGACACGTGGAAAAAACGTAGAAAACAAAAAATTAGAGATATCAAGATTTTGGACGAATTTTTTAAGAATTTTCAAATTTGCAGAAAGGAGGTTCCGTATAAGGTCAAAAACTACATACTCAGATCTTCACCAAACTTTGCAGGGATACATTGGATGTCAAGACACGTGGAAAAAACGTATAAAACAAGAGATTGGGTTCATCAAGATTTTGGACGGATTTTTTAGGAATTTTCGAATTTTCAGATGGGAGGTTCCAGATAAGGTCAAAAACTACATACTCAGATCTTCACCAAACTTTGCAGGTATACATTGGATGTCAAGACACGTGGAAAAAACGAACAAAACAAGAGATTGGAGACATCAATATTTTGGACGAATTTTTGAAGAATTTTCAAATTTTCAGATAGGAGGTTCCAGATAAGGTCAAAAACTACATACTCAGATCTTCACCAAACGTTGCAGGGATACTTTGCATGTCAAGACACGTGGAAAAAACGTACAAAACAAGACATTGGAGACATCAAGATTTTCGACGAATTTTTTAAGAATTTTCAAATTTTCAGATGGGAGGTTCCAGATAAGGTCAAAAACGACATACTCAGATCTTCACCAAACTTTGCATGGATACATTGGATGTCAAGACACGTGGGAAAAACGTACAAAACAAGAAATTGGAGACATCAAGATTTTGGACGAATTTTTTAAGAATTTTCAAATTTTCAGAAAGGAGGTTCCGTATAAGGTCAAAAACTACATACTCAGATCTTCACCAAACTTTGCAGGGATACATTGGATGTCAAGACACGTGGAAAAAACGTACAAAACAAGAGATTGGAGACATCAAGATTTTGAACGAATTTTTTAAGAATTTTCAAATTTTCAGATAGGAGGTTCCATATAAGGTCAATAAACTACATACTCAGATCTTCACCAAACATTGCAGGGATACATTGGATGTCAAGACACGTGGAAAAAATGTACAAAACAAGAGATTGGAGACGTCAAGATTTTCGACGGATTTTTTAAGAATTTTCAAATTTTCAGATAGGAGGTTCCATATAAGGTCAAAAACTACATACTCAGATCTTCACCAAACTTAGCAGGGATACATTGGATGTCAAGACACGTGGAAAAAACATACAAGACATAGGATTGGGGACATCAAGATTTGGTCAAATTTTTTAAGAATTTTCAAATTTTCAGATTGGATGTTCCATATAAGGTCAAAAACTACATCCTCAGATCTTCACCAAACATTGCAGGGATACATTGTATGTCAAGACACGTGGAAAAAATGTACAAAACAAGAGATTGGAGACATCAAGATTTTCGACGGATTTTTTAAGAATTTTTAAATTTTCAGATGGGAGGTTCCAGATAAGGTCAAAAACGACATACTCAGATCTTCACCAAACTTTGCATGGATACATTGGATGTCAAGACACGTGGAAAAAACATACAAAACATTGGATTGGGGACATCAAGATTTTGGTCGAATTTTTTAAGAATTTTCAAATTTTCAGATAGGAGGTTCCAGATAAGGTCTAAAACTACATACTCAGATCTTCACCAAACTTAGCAGGGATACATTGGATGTCAAGACACGTGGAAAAAACATACAAAACATAGGATTGGGGATATCAAGATTTTGGTCAAATTTTTTAAGAATTTTCAAATTTTCAGATAGGAGGTTCCATATAAGGTCAAAAACTACATACTCAGATTTTCACCAAACGTTGCAGGGATACTTTGCATGTCAAGACACGTGGAAAAAACGTACAAAACAAGAGATTGGAGACATCAAGATTTTCGAGAAATTTTTTAAGAATTTTCAAATTTTCAGATGGGAGGTTCCAGATAAGGTCAAAAACGACATACTCAGATCTTCACCAAACTTTGCAGGGATACATTGGATGTCAAGACACGTGGAAAAAACGTACAAAACAAGAAATTAGAGATATCAAGATTTTGGACGAATTTTTTAAGAATTTTCAAATTTTCAGAAAGGAGGTTCCGTATAAGGTCAAAAACTACATACTCAGATCTTCACCAAACTTTGCAGGGATACATTGGATGTCAAGACACGTGGAAAAAACGTATAAAACAAGAGATTGGGTTCATCAAGATTTTGGACGGATTTTTTAGGAATTTTCGAATTTTCAGATGGGAGGTTCCAGATAAGGTCAAAAACTACATACTCAGATCTTCACCAAACTTTGCAGGGATACATTGGATGTCAAGACACGTGGAAAAAACGAACAAAACAAGAGATTGGAGACATCAAGATTTTGGACGAATTTTTTAAGAATTTTCAAATTTTCAGATAGGAGGTTCCAGATGAGGTCAAAAACTACATACTCAGATCTTCACCAAACTTTGCAGGAACACTTTGCATGTCAAGACACGTGGAAAAAACGTACAAAACAAGAGATCGGAGACATCAAGATTTTGACGAATTTTTTAAGAATTTTCAAATTTCCAGATAGGAGGTTCCAGATAAAGTCAAAAACGACATACTCAGATCTTCACCAAACTTTGCAGGGATACATTGGATGTCAAGACACGTGGAAAAAACGTACAAAACAAGAGATTGGAGACATCAAGATTTTGGACGAATTTTTTAAGAATTTTCAAATTTTCAGAAAGGATGTTCCAGATAAGGTCAAAAACGACATACTCAGATCTTCACCAAACTTTGCAGGGATACATTGGAGGTCGAGACACGTGGAAAAAACATACAAAACAAGAGATTGGAGACAACAAGATTTTGGACGAATTATTTAAAAATTTTCAATTTTTCAGATAGGAGGTTCCAGATAAGGTCAAAAACTACATACTCAGATCTTCACCAAACTTTGCAGGGATACATTGGATGTCAAGACACGTGGAAAAAACACAAAACATAGGATTGTGGATATCAAGATTTTGGTCAAATTTTTTAAGAATTTTCCAATTTTCAGATAGGAGGTTCCATATAAGGTCAAAAACTACATACTCAGATCTTCACCAAAAATTGCAGGGATACATTGGATGTCAAGACACGTGGAAAAAACGAACAAAACAAGAGATTGCAGACATCAAGATTTTCGACGAATTTTTGAAGAATTTTCAAATTTTCAGATGGGAGGTTCCAGATAAGGTCAAAAACGACATACTCAGATCTTCACCAAACTTTGCAGGGATACATTGGATGTCAAGACACGTGGAAAAAACGTACAAAACAATAGGTTCGGGTCATCAATATTTTGGACGGATTTTTTAGGAATTTTCAAATTTTCAGATGGGAGGTTCCAGATAAGGTCAAAAACTACATACTCAGATCTTCACCAAACTTTGCAGGGATACATTGGATGTCGAGACACGTGGAAAAAACGTACAAAACAGAAGATTGGAGACATCAAGATTTTGAACGAATTTTTTAAGAATTTTCAAATTTTCAGATAGGAGGTTCCATTAAGGTCAAAAACTACATACTCAGATCTTCACCAAACTTTGCATGGATACATTGGATGTCAAGACACGTGGAAAAAACATACAAAACATAGGATTTGGGACATCAAGATTTTGGTCGAATTTTTTAAGAATTTTCAAATTTTCAGATAGGAGGTTCCATATAAGGTCAAAAACTACATACTCAGATCTTCACCAAACTTTGCAGGGATACATTGGATGTCAAGACACGTGGAAAAAACATACAAGACCTAGGATTGGGGACATCAAGATTTTGGTCAAATTTTTTAAGAATTTTCAAATTTTCAGGTTCCATATAAGGTCAAAAACTACATACTCAGATCTTCACCAAACTTTGCAGGAATACATTGGATGTTAAGACACGTGGAAAAAACGTACAAAACAAAAGATTGGAGACATCAAGATTTTGGACGAATTTTTTAAGAATTTTCAAATTTTCAGAAATGCGGTTCCAGATAAGGTCAAAAACTACATACTCAGATCTTCACCAAACTTTGCAGGGATACATTGGATGTCAAGACACGTGGAAAAAACGTACAAAACATGGGATTGGGGTCATCAAGATTTTGGACGGATTTTTTAGGAATTTTCAAATTTTCAGATGGGAGGTTCCAGATAAGGTCAAAAACTACATACTCAGATCTTCACCAAACTTTGCAGGGATACATTGGATGTCAAGACACGTGGAAAAAACGTACAAAACAAGAGATTGGGGTGATCAAGATTTTGGACGGATTTTTTAAGAATTTTCAAATTTTCAGATGGGAGGTTCCAGATAAGGTCAAAAACGACATACTGAGATCTTCACCAAACTTTGCAGGAATACATTGGATGTCAAGACACGTGGAAAAAACATACAAAACATAAGATTCGGGACATCAAGATTTTGGTCGATTTTTTAAGAATTTTCAAATTTTCAGATAAGAGGTTCCATATAAGGTAAAAAACTACATACTCAGATCTTCACCAAACGTTGCAGGGATACTTTGCATGTCAAGACACGTGGAAAAAACGTACAAAACAAGAGATTGGAGACATCAAGATTTTCGACGAATTTTTTAAGAATTTTCAAATTTTCAGATGGGAGGTTCCAGATAAGGTCAAAAACGACATACTCAGATCTTCACCAAACTTTGCATGGATACATTGGATGTCAAGACACGTGGAAAAAACGTACAAAACAAGAGATTGGAGACATCAAGATTTTGGACGAATTTTTTAAGAATTTTCAAATTTTCAGAAAGGAGGTTCCATATAAGGTCAAAAACTACATACTCAGATCTTCACCAAACTATGCAGGGATACATTGGATGTCAAGACACGTGGAAAAAACGTACAAAACAAGAGATTGGAGACATCAAGATTTTGGACGAATTTTTTAAGAATTTTCAAATTTTCAGATAGGAGGTTCCAGATAAGGTCAAAAACTACATACTCAGATCTTCACCAAACTTTGCAGGGACACATTGGATGTCAAGACACGTGGAAAAAACGTACAAAACAAGAGATTGGAGACATCAAGATTTTGGACGAATTTTTGAGGAATTTTCAAATTTTCAGAAATGAGGTTCCAGATAAGGTCAAAAACTACATACTCAGATCTTCACCAAACTTTGCAGGGATACATTGGATGTCAAGACACGTGGGGAAAACATACAAACCAAGAGATTGGATACATCAAGATTTTGGACGAATTTTTTAAGAATTTTCAAATTTTCAGATAGGAGGTTCCATTTAAGGTCAAAAACTACATACTCAGATCTTCAACAAACTTTGCAGGGATATATTGGATGTCAAGACCCGTGGAAAAAACGTACAAAACAAGAGATTGGAGACATCAAGATTTTGGACGAATTTTTTAAGAATTTTCAAATTTTCAGAAAGGAGGTTCCGTATAAGGTCAAAAACTACATACTCAGATCTTCACCAAACTTTGCAGGGATACATTGGATGTCAAGACACGTGGAAAAAACGTACAAAACAAGAGATTGGAGACATCAAGATTTTGAACGAATTTTTTAAGAATTTTCAAATTTTCAGATAGGAGGTTCCATATAAGGTCAATAAACTACATACTCAGATCTTCACCAAACATTGCAGGGATACATTGGATGTCAAGACACGTGGAAAAAATGTACAAAACAAGAGATTGGAGACGTCAAGATTTTCGACGGATTTTTTAAGAATTTTCAAATTTTCAGATAGGAGGTTCCATATAAGGTCAAAAACTACATACTCAGATCTTCACCAAACTTAGCAGGGATACATTGGATGTCAAGACACGTGGAAAAAACATACAAGACATAGGATTGGGGACATCAAGATTTGGTCAAATTTTTTAAGAATTTTCAAATTTTCAGATTGGAGGTTCCATATAAGGTCAAAAACTACATCCTCAGATCTTCACCAAACATTGCAGGGATACATTGTATGTCAAGACACGTGGAAAAAATGTACAAAACAAGAGATTGGAGACATCAAGATTTTCGACGGATTTTTTAAGAATTTTTAAATTTTCAGATGGGAGGTTCCAGATAAGGTCAAAAACGACATACTCAGATCTTCACCAAACTTTGCATGGATACATTGGATGTCAAGACACGTGGAAAAAACATACAAAACATTGGATTGGGGACATCAAGATTTTGGTCGAATTTTTTAAGAATTTTCAAATTTTCAGATAGGAGGTTCCAGATAAGGTCTAAAACTACATACTCAGATCTTCACCAAACTTAGCAGGGATACATTGGATGTCAAGACACGTGGAAAAAACATACAAAACATAGGATTGGGGATATCAAGATTTTGGTCAAATTTTTTAAGAATTTTCAAATTTTCAGATAGGAGGTTCCATATAAGGTCAAAAACTACATACTCAGATTTTCACCAAACGTTGCAGGGATACTTTGCATGTCAAGACACGTGGAAAAAACGTACAAAACAAGAGATTGGAGACATCAAGATTTTCGAGAAATTTTTTAAGAATTTTCAAATTTTCAGATGGGAGGTTCCAGATAAGGTCAAAAACGACATACTCAGATCTTCACCAAACTTTGCAGGGATACATTGGATGTCAAGACACGTGGAAAAAACGTACAAAACAAGAAATTAGAGATATCAAGATTTTGGACGAATTTTTTAAGAATTTTCAAATTTTCAGAAAGGAGGTTCCGTATAAGGTCAAAAACTACATACTCAGATCTTCACCAAACTTTGCAGGGATACATTGGATGTCAAGACACGTGGAAAAAACGTATAAAACAAGAGATTGGGTTCATCAAGATTTTGGACGGATTTTTTAGGAATTTTCGAATTTTCAGATGGGAGGTTCCAGATAAGGTCAAAAACTACATACTCAGATCTTCACCAAACTTTGCAGGGATACATTGGATGTCAAGACACGTGGAAAAAACGAACAAAACAAGAGATTGGAGACATCAAGATTTTGGACGAATTTTTTAAGAATTTTCAAATTTTCAGATAGGAGGTTCCAGATGAGGTCAAAAACTACATACTCAGATCTTCACCAAACTTTGCAGGAACACTTTGCATGTCAAGACACGTGGAAAAAACGTACAAAACAAGAGATCGGAGACATCAAGATTTTGACGAATTTTTTAAGAATTTTCAAATTTCCAGATAGGAGGTTCCAGATAAAGTCAAAAACGACATACTCAGATCTTCACCAAACTTTGCAGGGATACATTGGATGTCAAGACACGTGGAAAAAACGTACAAAACAAGAGATTGGAGACATCAAGATTTTGGACGAATTTTTTAAGAATTTTCAAATTTTCAGAAAGGATGTTCCAGATAAGGTCAAAAACGACATACTCAGATCTTCACCAAACTTTGCAGGGATACATTGGAGGTCGAGACACGTGGAAAAAACATACAAAACAAGAGATTGGAGACAACAAGATTTTGGACGAATTATTTAAAAATTTTCAATTTTTCAGATAGGAGGTTCCAGATAAGGTCAAAAACTACATACTCAGATCTTCACCAAACTTTGCAGGGATACATTGGATGTCAAGACACGTGGAAAAAACACAAAACATAGGATTGTGGATATCAAGATTTTGGTCAAATTTTTTAAGAATTTTCCAATTTTCAGATAGGAGGTTCCATATAAGGTCAAAAACTACATACTCAGATCTTCACCAAAAATTGCAGGGATACATTGGATGTCAAGACACGTGGAAAAAACGAACAAAACAAGAGATTGCAGACATCAAGATTTTCGACGAATTTTTGAAGAATTTTCAAATTTTCAGATGGGAGGTTCCAGATAAGGTCAAAAACGACATACTCAGATCTTCACCAAACTTTGCAGGGATACATTGGATGTCAAGACACGTGGAAAAAACGTACAAAACAATAGGTTCGGGTCATCAATATTTTGGACGGATTTTTTAGGAATTTTCAAATTTTCAGATGGGAGGTTCCAGATAAGGTCAAAAACTACATACTCAGATCTTCACCAAACTTTGCAGGGATACATTGGATGTCGAGACACGTGGAAAAAACGTACAAAACAGAAGATTGGAGACATCAAGATTTTGAACGAATTTTTTAAGAATTTTCAAATTTTCAGATAGGAGGTTCCATTAAGGTCAAAAACTACATACTCAGATCTTCACCAAACTTTGCATGGATACATTGGATGTCAAGACACGTGGAAAAAACATACAAAACATAGGATTTGGGACATCAAGATTTTGGTCGAATTTTTTAAGAATTTTCAAATTTTCAGATAGGAGGTTCCATATAAGGTCAAAAACTACATACTCAGATCTTCACCAAACTTTGCAGGGATACATTGGATGTCAAGACACGTGGAAAAAACATACAAGACCTAGGATTGGGGACATCAAGATTTTGGTCAAATTTTTTAAGAATTTTCAAATTTTCAGGTTCCATATAAGGTCAAAAACTACATACTCAGATCTTCACCAAACTTTGCAGGAATACATTGGATGTTAAGACACGTGGAAAAAACGTACAAAACAAAAGATTGGAGACATCAAGATTTTGGACGAATTTTTTAAGAATTTTCAAATTTTCAGAAATGCGGTTCCAGATAAGGTCAAAAACTACATACTCAGATCTTCACCAAACTTTGCAGGGATACATTGGATGTCAAGACACGTGGAAAAAACGTACAAAACATGGGATTGGGGTCATCAAGATTTTGGACGGATTTTTTAGGAATTTTCAAATTTTCAGATGGGAGGTTCCAGATAAGGTCAAAAACTACATACTCAGATCTTCACCAAACTTTGCAGGGATACATTGGATGTCAAGACACGTGGAAAAAACGTACAAAACAAGAGATTGGGGTGATCAAGATTTTGGACGGATTTTTTAAGAATTTTCAAATTTTCAGATGGGAGGTTCCAGATAAGGTCAAAAACGACATACTGAGATCTTCACCAAACTTTGCAGGAATACATTGGATGTCAAGACACGTGGAAAAAACATACAAAACATAAGATTCGGGACATCAAGATTTTGGTCGATTTTTTAAGAATTTTCAAATTTTCAGATAGGAGGTTCCATATAAGGTAAAAAACTACATACTCAGATCTTCACCAAACGTTGCAGGGATACTTTGCATGTCAAGACACGTGGAAAAAACGTACAAAACAAGAGATTGGAGACATCAAGATTTTCGACGAATTTTTTAAGAATTTTCAAATTTTCAGATGGGAGGTTCCAGATAAGGTCAAAAACGACATACTCAGATCTTCACCAAACTTTGCATGGATACATTGGATGTCAAGACACGTGGAAAAAACGTACAAAACAAGAGATTGGAGACATCAAGATTTTGGACGAATTTTTTAAGAATTTTCAAATTTTCAGAAAGGAGGTTCCATATAAGGTCAAAAACTACATACTCAGATCTTCACCAAACTATGCAGGGATACATTGGATGTCAAGACACGTGGAAAAAACGTACAAAACAAGAGATTGGAGACATCAAGATTTTGGACGAATTTTTTAAGAATTTTCAAATTTTCAGATAGGAGGTTCCAGATAAGGTCAAAAACTACATACTCAGATCTTCACCAAACTTTGCAGGGACACATTGGATGTCAAGACACGTGGAAAAAACGTACAAAACAAGAGATTGGAGACATCAAGATTTTGGACGAATTTTTGAGGAATTTTCAAATTTTCAGAAATGAGGTTCCAGATAAGGTCAAAAACTACATACTCAGATCTTCACCAAACTTTGCAGGGATACATTGGATGTCAAGACACGTGGGGAAAACATACAAACCAAGAGATTGGATACATCAAGATTTTGGACGAATTTTTTAAGAATTTTCAAATTTTCAGATAGGAGGTTCCATTTAAGGTCAAAAACTACATACTCAGATCTTCAACAAACTTTGCAGGGATATATTGGATGTCAAGACCCGTGGAAAAAACGTACAAAACAAGAGATTGGAGACATCAAGATTTTGGACGAATTTTTTAAGAATTTTCAAATTTTCAGAAAGGATGTTCCAGATAAGGTCAAAAACGACATACTCAGATCTTCACCAAACTTTGCAGGGATACATTGGATGTCAAGACACGTGGAAAAAACATACAAAACATAGGATTGGGGACATCAAGATTTTGGTCAAATTTTTTAAGAATTTTCAAATTTTCAGATAGGATGTTCCATATAAGGTCAAAAACTACATACTCAGATCTTCACCAAACATTGTAGGGATACATTGGATGTCAAGACACGTGGAAAAACGTACAAAACAAGAGATTTGAGACATCAAGATTTCGGACGAATTTTTTAAGAATTTTCAAATTTTCAGATAGGAGGTTCCAGATAAGGTCAAAAACTACATACTCAGATCTTCACCAAACTTTGCAGGGATACATTGGATGTCAAGACACGCGGGAAAAACATACAAAACATAGGATTGGGGACATCAAGATTTTGGTCAAATTTTTTAAGAATTTTCAAATTTTCAGATAGGAGGTTCCATATAAGGTCAAAAACTACATACTCAGATCTTCACCAAACTATGCAGGGATACATTGGATGTCAAGACACGTGGAAAAAACGTACAAAACAAGAGATTGGAGACATCAAGATTTTGGACGATTTTTTTAAGAATTTTCAAATTTTCAGATAGGAGGTTCCAGATAAGGTCAAAAACTACATACTCAGATCTTCACCAAACTTTGCAGGGACACATTGGATGTCAAGACACGTGGAAAAAACGTACAAAACAAGAGATTGGAGACATCAAGATTTTGGACGAATTTTTGAGGAATTTTCAAATTCTCAGAAATGAGGTTCCAGATAAGGTCAAAAACTACATACTCAGATCTTCACCAAACTTTGCAGGGATACATTGGATGTCAAGACACGTGGGGAAAACATACAAACCAAGAGATTGGAGACATCAAGATTTTGGACGAATTTTTTAAGAATTTTCAAATTTTCAGATAGGAGGTTCCATATAAGGTCAAAAACTACATACTCAGATCTTCACCAAACTTTGCAGGGATACATTGGATGTCAAGACACGTGGAAAAAACGTACAAAACAAGAGATTGGAGACATCAAGATTTTGGACGAATTTTTTTAGAATTTTCAAATTTTCAGAAAGGATGTTCCAGATAAGGTCAAAAACGACATACTCAGATCTTCACCAAACTTTGCAGGGATACATTGGATGTCAAGACACGTGGAAAAAACATACAAAACATAGGATTGGGGACATCAAGATTTTGGTCAAATTTTTTAAGAATTTTCAAATTTTCAGATAGGAGGTTCCATATAAGGTCAAAAACTACATACTCAGATCTTCACCAAACATTGCAGGGATACATTGGATGTCAAGACACGTGGAAAAACGTACAAAACAAGAGATTGGAGACATCAAGATTTCGGACGAATTTTTTAAGAATTTTCAAATTTTCAGATAGGAGGTTCCAGATAAGGTCAAAAACGACATACTCAGATCTTCACCAAACTTTGCATGGATACATTGGATGTCAAGACACGTGGAAAAAACATACAAAACATAGAATTGGGGACATCAAGATTTTGGTCGAATTTTTTAAGAATTTTCAAATTTTCAGATAGGAGGTTCCAGATAAGGTCAAAAACTACATACTCAGATCTTCACCAAACGTTGCAGGGATACTTTGCATTTCAAGACACGTGGAAAAAACGTACAAAACATGAGATTGGAGACATCAAGATTTTCGACAAATTTTTTAAGAATTTTCAAATTTTCAGATGGAAGGTTCCAGATAAGGTCAAAAACGACATACTCAGATCTTCACCAAACTTTGCATGGATACATTGGATGTCAAGACACGTGGAAAAAACGTACAAAACAAGAAATTGGAGACATCAAGATTTTGGACGAATTTTTTAAGAATTTTCAAATTTTCAGAAAGGAGGTTCCGTATAAGGTCAAAAACTACATACTCAGATCTTCGCCAAACTTTGCAGGGATACATTGGATGTCAAGACACGTGGAAAAAACGTACAAAACAAGAGATTGGGGTCATCAAGATTTTGGACGGATTTTTTAGGAATTTTCAAATTCTCAGATGGGAGGTTCCAGATAAGGTCAAAAACCACATACTCAGATCTTCACGAAACTTTGCAGTGATACATTGGATGTCAAGACACGTGGAAAAAACGTACAAAACAAGAGATTGGAGACATCAAGATTTTGAACGAATTTTTTAAGAATTTTCAAATTTTCAGATAGGAGGTTCCATATAAGGTCAAAAACTACATACTCAGATCTTCACCAAACTTTGAATGGATACATTGGATGTCAAGACACGTGGAAAAAACATACAAAACATAGGATTGGGGACATCAAGATTTTGGTCGAATTTTTTAAGAATTTTCAAATTTTCAGATAGGAGGTTCCATATAAGGTCAAAAACTACATACTCAGATCTTCACCAAACTTTGCAGGGATACATTGGATGTCAAGACACGTGGAAAAAACGTACAAAACAAGAGATTGGAGACATCAAGATTTTGGACGAATTTTTTAAGAATTTTCAAATTTTCAGATAGGAGGTTCCAGATAAGGTCAAAAACGACATACTCAGATCTTCACCATACTTTGCAGGGATACATTGGATGTCAAGACACGTGGAAAAAACGTACAAAACAAGAGATTGGAGACATCAAGGTTTTGGACGAATTTTTGTGGAATTTTCAAATTTTCAGAAGTGAGGTGCCAGATAAGGTCAAAAACTACATACTCAGATCTTCACCAAACTTTGCAGGGATACATTGGATAACAAGACACGTGGGAAAAACGTACAAAACAAGAGATTGGAGACATCAAGATTTTGGACGAATTTTTTAAGAATTTTCAAATTTTCAGATGGGAGGTTCCAGATGAGGTCAAAAACTACATACTCAGATCTTCACCAAACTTTGCAGGAATACTTTGCATGTCAAGACACGTGGAAAAAACGTACAAAACAAGAGATCGGAGACATCAAGATTTTCGACGAATTTTTTAAGAATTTTCAAATTTTCAGATAGGAGGTTCCAGATAAGGTCAAAAACGACATACTCAGATCTTCACCAAACTTTGCAGGGATACATTGGATGTCAAGACACGTGGAAAAAACGTACAAAACAAGAGATTGGAGACATCAAGATTTTGGACGAATTTTTTAAGAATTTTCAAATTTTCAGAAAGGATGTTCCAGATAAGGTCAAAAACGACATACTCAGATCTTCACCAAACTTTGCAGGGATATATTGGAGGTCGAGACACGTGGAAAAAACGTACAAAACAAGAGATTGGAGACAACAAGATTTTGGACGAATTTTATAAAAATTTTCAATTTTTCAGATAGGAGGTTCCAGATAAGGTCAAAAACTACATACTCAGATCTTCACCAAACTTTGCAGGGATACATTGGATGTCAAGACACGTGGAAAAAACATACAAAACATAGGATTGGGGATATCAAGATTTTGGTCAAATTTTTTAAGAATTTTCAAATTTTCAGATAGGAGGTTCCATATAAGGTCAAAAACTACATACTCAGATCTTCACCAAACATTGCAGGGATACATTGGATGTCAAGACACGTGGAAAAAACGTACAAAACAAGAGATTGGAGACATCAAGATTTTCGACGAATTTTTGAAGAATTTTCAAATTTTCAGATGGGAGGTTCCAGATAAGGTCAAAAACGACATACTCAGATCTTCACCAAACTTTGCAGGGATACATTGGATGTCAAGACACGTGGAAAAAATGTACAAAACAAGAGATTGGGGTCATCAATATTTTGGACGGATTTTTTAGGAATTTTCAAATTTTCAGATGGGAGGTTCCAGATAAGGTCAAAAACTACATACTCAGATCTTCACCAAACTTTGCAGGGATACATTGGATGTCAAGACACGTGGAAAAAACGTACAAAACAGAAGATTGGAGACATCAAGATTTTGAACGAATTTTTTAAGAATCTTCAAATTTTCAGATAGGAGGTTCCATTAAGGTCAAAAACTACATACTCAGATCTTCACCAAACATTGCAGGGATACATTGGATGTCAAGACACGTGGAAAAAACATACAAGACCTAGGATTGGGGACATCAAGATTTTGGTCAAATTTTTTAAGAATTTTCAAATTTTCAGGTTCCAGATAAGGTCAAAAACGACATACTCAGATCTTCACCAAACTTTGCAGGGATACATTGGATGTCAAGACACGTGGAAAAAACATACAAAACATAGGATTGGGGACATCAAGATTTTGGTCAAATTTTTTAAGAATTTTCAAATTTTCAGATAGGAGGTTCCATATAAGGTCAAAAACTACATACTCAGATCTTCACCAAACTTTGCAGGGATACATTGGATGTCAAGACACGTGGAAAAAACGTACAAAACAAGAGATTGGAGACATCAAGATTTTGGACGATTTTTTTAAGAATTTTCAAATTTTCAGATAGGAGGTTCCAGATAAGGTCAAAAACTACATACTCAGATCTTCACCAAACTTTGCAGGGACACATTGGATGTCAAGACACGCGGGAAAAACATACAAAACATAGGATTGGGGACATCAAGATTTTGGTCAAATTTTTTAAGAATTTTCAAATTTTCAGATAGGAGGTTCCATATAAGGTCAAAAACTACATACTCAGATCTTCACCAAACTATGCAGGGATACATTGGATGTCAAGACACGTGGAAAAAACGTACAAAACAAGAGATTGGAGACATCAAGATTTTGGACGATTTTTTTAAGAATTTTCAAATTTTCAGATAGGAGGTTCCAGATAAGGTCAAAAACTACATACTCAGATCTTCACCAAACTTTGCAGGGACACATTGGATGTCAAGACACGTGGAAAAAACGTACAAAACAAGAGATTGGAGACATCAAGATTTTGGACGAATTTTTGAGGAATTTTCAAATTCTCAGAAATGAGGTTCCAGATAAGGTCAAAAACTACATACTCAGATCTTCACCAAACTTTGCAGGGATACATTGGATGTCAAGACACGTGGGGAAAACATACAAACCAAGAGATTGGAGACATCAAGATTTTGGACGAATTTTTTAAGAATTTTCAAATTTTCAGATAGGAGGTTCCATATAAGGTCAAAAACTACATACTCAGATCTTCACCAAACTTTGCAGGGATACATTGGATGTCAAGACACGTGGAAAAAACGTACAAAACAAGAGATTGGAGACATCAAGATTTTGGACGAATTTTTTTAGAATTTTCAAATTTTCAGAAAGGATGTTCCAGATAAGGTCAAAAACGACATACTCAGATCTTCACCAAACTTTGCATGGATACATTGGATGTCAAGACACGTGGAAAAAACATACAAAACATAGAATTGGGGACATCAAGATTTTGGTCGAATTTTTTAAGAATTTTCAAATTTTCAGATAGGAGGTTCCAGATAAGGTCAAAAACTACATACTCAGATCTTCACCAAACGTTGCAGGGATACTTTGCATTTCAAGACACGTGGAAAAAACGTACAAAACATGAGATTGGAGACATCAAGATTTTCGACAAATTTTTTAAGAATTTTCAAATTTTCAGATGGAAGGTTCCAGATAAGGTCAAAAACGACATACTCAGATCTTCACCAAACTTTGCATGGATACATTGGATGTCAAGACACGTGGAAAAAACGTACAAAACAAGAAATTGGAGACATCAAGATTTTGGACGAATTTTTTAAGAATTTTCAAATTTTCAGAAAGGAGGTTCCGTATAAGGTCAAAAACTACATACTCAGATCTTCGCCAAACTTTGCAGGGATACATTGGATGTCAAGACACGTGGAAAAAACGTACAAAACAAGAGATTGGGGTCATCAAGATTTTGGACGGATTTTTTAGGAATTTTCAAATTCTCAGATGGGAGGTTCCAGATAAGGTCAAAAACCACATACTCAGATCTTCACGAAACTTTGCAGTGATACATTGGATGTCAAGACACGTGGAAAAAACGTACAAAACAAGAGATTGGAGACATCAAGATTTTGAACGAATTTTTTAAGAATTTTCAAATTTTCAGATAGGAGGTTCCATATAAGGTCAAAAACTACATACTCAGATCTTCACCAAACTTTGAATGGATACATTGGATGTCAAGACACGTGGAAAAAACATACAAAACATAGGATTGGGGACATCAAGATTTTGGTCGAATTTTTTAAGAATTTTCAAATTTTCAGATAGGAGGTTCCATATAAGGTCAAAAACTACATACTCAGATCTTCACCAAACTTTGCAGGGATACATTGGATGTCAAGACACGTGGAAAAAACGTACAAAACAAGAGATTGGAGACATCAAGATTTTGGACGAATTTTTTAAGAATTTTCAAATTTTCAGATAGGAGGTTCCAGATAAGGTCAAAAACGACATACTCAGATCTTCACCATACTTTGCAGGGATACATTGGATGTCAAGACACGTGGAAAAAACGTACAAAACAAGAGATTGGAGACATCAAGGTTTTGGACGAATTTTTGTGGAATTTTCAAATTTTCAGAAGTGAGGTGCCAGATAAGGTCAAAAACTACATACTCAGATCTTCACCAAACTTTGCAGGGATACATTGGATAACAAGACACGTGGAAAAAACGTACAAAACAAGAGATTGGAGACATCAAGATTTTGGACGAATTTTTTAAGAATTTTCAAATTTTCAGATGGGAGGTTCCAGATGAGGTCAAAAACTACATACTCAGATCTTCACCAAACTTTGCAGGAATACTTTGCATGTCAAGACACGTGGAAAAAACGTACAAAACAAGAGATCGGAGACATCAAGATTTTCGACGAATTTTTTAAGAATTTTCAAATTTTCAGATAGGAGGTTCCAGATAAGGTCAAAAACGACATACTCAGATCTTCACCAAACTTTGCAGGGATACATTGGATGTCAAGACACGTGGAAAAAACGTACAAAACAAGAGATTGGAGACATCAAGATTTTGGACGAATTTTTTAAGAATTTTCAAATTTTCAGAAAGGATGTTCCAGATAAGGTCAAAAACGACATACTCAGATCTTCACCAAACTTTGCAGGGATATATTGGAGGTCGAGACACGTGGAAAAAACGTACAAAACAAGAGATTGGAGACAACAAGATTTTGGACGAATTTTATAAAAATTTTCAATTTTTCAGATAGGAGGTTCCAGATAAGGTCAAAAACTACATACTCAGATCTTCACCAAACTTTGCAGGGATACATTGGATGTCAAGACACGTGGAAAAAACATACAAAACATAGGATTGGGGATATCAAGATTTTGGTCAAATTTTTTAAGAATTTTCAAATTTTCAGATAGGAGGTTCCATATAAGGTCAAAAACTACATACTCAGATCTTCACCAAACATTGCAGGGATACATTGGATGTCAAGACACGTGGAAAAAACGTACAAAACAAGAGATTGGAGACATCAAGATTTTCGACGAATTTTTGAAGAATTTTCAAATTTTCAGATGGGAGGTTCCAGATAAGGTCAAAAACGACATACTCAGATCTTCACCAAACTTTGCAGGGATACATTGGATGTCAAGACACGTGGAAAAAATGTACAAAACAAGAGATTGGGGTCATCAATATTTTGGACGGATTTTTTAGGAATTTTCAAATTTTCAGATGGGAGGTTCCAGATAAGGTCAAAAACTACATACTCAGATCTTCACCAAACTTTGCAGGGATACATTGGATGTCAAGACACGTGGAAAAAACGTACAAAACAGAAGATTGGAGACATCAAGATTTTGAACGAATTTTTTAAGAATCTTCAAATTTTCAGATAGGAGGTTCCATTAAGGTCAAAAACTACATACTCAGATCTTCACCAAACATTGCAGGGATACATTGGATGTCAAGACACGTGGAAAAAACATACAAGACCTAGGATTGGGGACATCAAGATTTTGGTCAAATTTTTTAAGAATTTTCAAATTTTCAGGTTCCAGATAAGGTCAAAAACGACATACTCAGATCTTCACCAAACTTTGCAGGGATACATTGGATGTCAAGACACGTGGAAAAAACATACAAAACATAGGATTGGGGACATCAAGATTTTGGTCAAATTTTTTAAGAATTTTCAAATTTTCAGATAGGAGGTTCCATATAAGGTCAAAAACTACATACTCAGATCTTCACCAAACTTTGCAGGGATACATTGGATGTCAAGACACGTGGAAAAAACGTACAAAACAAGAGATTGGAGACATCAAGATTTTGGACGATTTTTTTAAGAATTTTCAAATTTTCAGATAGGAGGTTCCAGATAAGGTCAAAAACTACATACTCAGATCTTCACCAAACTTTGCAGGGACACATTGGATGTCAAGACACGTGGAAAAAACGTACAAAACAAGAGATTGGAGACATCAAGATTTTGGACGAATTTTTGAGGAATTTTCAAATTTTCAGAGAGGAGGTTCCATATAAGGTCAAAAACTACATACTCAGATCTTCACCAAACTTTGCAGGGATACATTGGATGTCAAGACACGTGGAAAAAACGTACAAAACAAGAGATTGGAGACATCAAGATTTTGGACGAATTTTTTAAGAATTTTCAAATTTTCAGAAAGTATGTTCCAGATAAGGTCAAAAACGACATACTCAGATCTTCACCAAACTTTGCAGGGATACATTGGATGTCAAGACACGTGGAAAAAACATACAAAACATAGGATTGGGGACATCAAGATTTTGGTCAAATTTTTTAAGAATTTTCAAATTTTCAGATAGGAGGTTCCATATAAGGTCAAAAACTACATACTCAGATCTTCACCAAACATTGCAGGGATACATTGGATGTCAAGACACGTGGAAAAACGTACAAAACAAGAGATTGGAGACATCAAGATTTCGGACGAATTTTTTAAGAATTTTCAAATTTTCAGATAGGAGGTTCCAGATAAGGTCAAAAACGACATACTCAGATCTTCACCAAACTTTGCATGGATACATTGGATGTCAAGACACGTGGAAAAAACATACAAAACATAGAATTGGGGACATCAAGATTTTGGTCGAATTTTTTAAGAATTTTCAAATTTTCAGATAGGAGGTTCCATGTAAGGTCAAAAACTACATACTCAGATCTTCACCAAACTTTGCAGGGATACATTGGATGTCAAGACACGTGGAAAAAACATACAAGACCTAGGATTGGGGACATCAAGATTTTGGTCAAATTTTTTAAGAATTTTCAAATTTTCAGGTTCCATATAAGGTCAAAAACTACATACTCAGATCTTCACCAAACTTTGCAGGAATACATTGGATGTCAAGACACGTGGAAAAAACATACAAAACATAGGATTGGGGACATCAAGATTTTGGTCAAATTTTTTAAGAATTTTCAAATTTTCAGGTTCCATATAAGGTCAAAAACTACATACTCAGATCTTCACCAAACTTTGCAGGGATACATTGGATGTCAAGACACGTGGAAAAAACGTACAAAACATGGGATTGGGGTCATCAAGATTTTGGACGGATTTTTTAGGAATTTTCAAATTTTCAGATGGGAGGTTCCAGATAAGGTCAAAAACTACATACTCAGATCTTCATAAAACTTTGCAGGGATACATTGGATGTCAAGACACGTGGAAAAAACGTACAAAACAAGAGATTGGGGTGATCAAGATTTTGGACGGATTTTTTAAGAATTTTCAAATTTTCAGATGGGAGGTTCCAGATAAGGTCAAAAACGACATACTGAGATCTTCACCAAACTTTGCAGGAATACATTGGATGTCAAGACACGGAAAAAACATACAAAACATAAGATTCGGGACATCAAGATTTTGGTCGATTTTTTAAGAATTTTCGAATTTTCAGATAGGAGGTTCCATATAAGGTAAAAAACTACATACTCAGATCTTCACCGAACTTTGCAGGGATACATTGGATGTCAAGACACGTGGAAAAAACATACAAAACATAGGATTGGGGACATCAAGATTTTGGTCAAATTTTTTAAGAATTTTCAAATTTTCAGATAGGAGGTTCCATATAAGGTCAAAAACTACATACTCAGATCTTCACCAAACATTGCAGGGATACATTGGATGTCAAGACACGTGGAAAAAACGTACAAAACAAGAGATTGGAGACATCAAGATTTTGGACGAATTTTTGAAGAATTTTCAAATTTTCAGATAGGAGGTTCCAAATAAGGTCCAAAACTACATACTCAGATCTTCACCAAACGTTGCAGGGATACTTTGCATGTCAAGACACGTGGAAAAAACGTACAAAACAAGAGATTGGAGACATCAAGATTTTCGACGAATTTTTTAAGAATTTTCAAATTTTCAGATGGGAGGTTCCAGATAAGGTCAAAAACGACATACTCAGATCTTCACAAAACTTTGCGTGGATACATTGGATGTCAAGACACGTGGAAAAAACGTACAAACCAAGAGATTGGAGACATCAAGATTTTGGACGAATTTTTTAAGAATTTTCAAATTTTCAGAAAGGAGGTTCCATATAAGGTCAAAAACTACATACTCAGATCTTCACCAAACTATGCATGGATACATTGGATGTCAAGACACGTGGAAAAAACGTACAAAACAAGAGATTGGAGACATCAAGATTTTGGACGAATTTTTTAAGAATTTTCAAATTTTCAGATAGGAGGTTCCAGATAAGGTCAAAAACTACATACTCAGATCTTCACCAAACTTTGCAGGGACACATTGGATGTCAAGACACGTGGAAAAAACGTACAAAACAAGAGATTGGAGACATCAAGATTTTGGACGAATTTTTTAAGAATTTTCAAATTTTCAGAAAGGATGTTCCAGATAAGGTCAAAAACGACATACTCAGATCTTCACCAAACTTTGCAGGGATACATTGGATGTCAAGACACGTGGAAAAAACATACAAAACATAGGATTGGGGACATCAAGATTTTGGTCAAATTTTTTAAGAATTTTCAAATTTTCAGATAGGATGTTCCATATAAGGTCAAAAACTACATACTCAGATCTTCACCAAACATTGCAGGGATACATTGGATGTCAAGACACGTGGAAAAACGTACAAAACAAGAGATTTGAGACATCAAGATTTCGGACGAATTTTTTAAGAATTTTCAAATTTTCAGAAAGGAGGTTCCAGATAAGGTCAAAAACTACATACTCAGATCTTCACCAAACTTTGCTGGGATACATTGGATGTCAAGACACGCGGGAAAAACATACAAAACATAGGATTGGGGACATCAAGATTTTGGTCAAATTTTTTAAGAATTTTCAAATTTTCAGATAGGAGGTTCCATATAAGGTCAAAAACTACATACTCAGATCTTCACCAAACTATGCAGGGATACATTGGATGTCAAGACACGTGGAAAAAACGTACAAAACAAGAGATTGGAGACATCAAGATTTTGGACGATTTTTTTAAGAATTTTCAAATTTTCAGATAGGAGGTTCCAGATAATGTCAAAAACTACATACTCAGATCTTCACCAAACTTTGCAGGGACACATTGGATGTCAAGACACGTGGAAAAAACGTACAAAACAAGAGATTGGAGACATCAAGATTTTGGACGAATTTTTGAGGAATTTTCAAATTCTCAGAAATGAGGTTCCAGATAAGGTCAAAAACTACATACTCAGATCTTCACCAAACTTTGCAGGGATACATTGGATGTCAAGACACGTGGGGAAAACATACAAACCAAGAGATTGGAGACATCAAGATTTTGGACGAATTTTTTAAGAATTTTCAAATTTTCAGATAGGAGGTTCCATATAAGGTCAAAAACTACATACTCAGATCTTCACCAAACTTTGCAGGGATACATTGGATGTCAAGACACGTGGAAAAAACGTACAAAACAAGAGATTGGAGACATCAAGATTTTGGACGAATTTTTTAAGAATTTTCAAATTTTCAGAAAGGATGTTCCAGATAAGGTCAAAAACTACATACTCAGATCTTCACAAAACTTTGCAGGGATACATTGGATGTCAAGACACGTGGAAAAAACATACAAAACATAGGATTGGGGACATCAAGATTTTGGTCAAATTTTTTAAGAATTTTCAAATTTTCAGATAGGAGGTTCCATATAAGGTCAAAAACTACATACTCAGATCTTCACCAAACATTGCAGGGATACATTGGATGTCAAGACACGTGGAAAAACGTACAAAACAAGAGATTGGAGACATCAAGATTTCGGACGAATTTTTTAAGAATTTTCAAATTTTCAGATGGGAGGTTCCAGATAAGGTCAAAAACGACATACTCAGATCTTCACCAAACTTTGCATGGATACATTGGATGTCAAGACACGTGGAAAAAACATACAAAACATAGAATTGGGGACATCAAGATTTTGGTCGAATTTTTTAAGAATTTTCAAATTTTCAGATAGGAGGTTCCAGATAAGGTCAAAAACTACATACTCAGATCTTCACCAAACGTTGCAGGGATACTTTGCATGTCAAGACACGTGGAAAAAACGTACAAAACAAGAGATTGGAGACATCAAGATTTTCGACAAATTTTTTAAGAATTTTCAAATTTTCAGATGGAAGGTTCCAGATAAGGTCAAAAACGACATACTCAGATCTTCACCAAACTTTGCATGGATACATTGGATGTCAAGACACGTGGAAAAAACGTACAAAACAAGAAATTGGAGACATCAAGATTTTGGACGAATTTTTTAAGAATTTTCAAATTTTCAGAAAGGAGGTTCCGTATAAGGTCAAAAACTACATACTCAGATCTTCGCCAAACTTTGCAGGGATACATTGGATGTCAAGACACGTGGAAAAAACGTACAAAACAAGAGATTGGAGACATCAAGATTTTGGACGAATTTTTTAAGAATTTTCAAATTTTCAGAAAGGAGGTTCCATATAAGGTCAAAAACTACATACTCAGATCTTCACCAAACTATGCAGGGATACATTGGATGTCAAGACACGTGGAAAAAACGTACAAAACAAGAGATTGGAGACATCAAGATTTTGGACGAATTTTTTAAGAATTTTCAAATTTTCAGATAGGAGGTTCCAGATAAGGTCAAAAACTACATACTCAGATCTTCACCAAACTTTGCAGGGACACATTGGATGTCAAGACACGTGGAAAAAACGTACAAAACAAGAGATTGGAGACATCAAGATTTTGGACGAATTTTTTAAGAATTTTCAAATTTTCAGAAAGGATGTTCCAGATAAGGTCAAAAACGACATACTCAGATCTTCACCAAACTTTGCAGGGATACATTGGATGTCAAGACACGTGGAAAAAACATACAAAACATAGGATTGGGGACATCAAGATTTTGGTCAAATTTTTTAAGAATTTTCAAATTTTCAGATAGGATGTTCCATATAAGGTCAAAAACTACATACTCAGATCTTCACCAAACATTGCAGGGATACATTGGATGTCAAGACACGTGGAAAAACGTACAAAACAAGAGATTTGAGACATCAAGATTTCGGACGAATTTTTTAAGAATTTTCAAATTTTCAGAAAGGAGGTTCCAGATAAGGTCAAAAACTACATACTCAGATCTTCACCAAACTTTGCAGGGATACATTGGATGTCAAGACACGCGGGAAAAACATACAAAACATAGGATTGGGGACATCCAGATTTTGGTCAAATTTTTTAAGAATTTTCAAATTTTCAGATAGGAGGTTCCATATAAGGTCAAAAACTACATACTCAGATCTTCACCAAACTATGCAGGGATACATTGGATGTCAAGACACGTGGAAAAAACGTACAAAACAAGAGATTGGAGACATCAAGATTTTGGACGATTTTTTTAAGAATTTTCAAATTTTCAGATAGGAGGTTCCAGATAATGTCAAAAACTACATACTCAGATCTTCACCAAACTTTGCAGGGACACATTGGATGTCAAGACACGTGGAAAAAACGTACAAAACAAGAGATTGGAGACATCAAGATTTTGGACGAATTTTTGAGGAATTTTCAAATTCTCAGAAATGAGGTTCCAGATAAGGTCAAAAACTACATACTCAGATCTTCACCAAACTTTGCAGGGATACATTGGATGTCAAGACACGTGGGGAAAACATACAAACCAAGAGATTGGAGACATCAAGATTTTGGACGAATTTTTTAAGAATTTTCAAATTTTCAGATAGGAGGTTCCATATAAGGTCAAAAACTACATACTCAGATCTTCACCAAACTTTGCAGGGATACATTGGATGTCAAGACACGTGGAAAAAACGTACAAAACAAGAGATTGGAGACATCAAGATTTTGGACGAATTTTTTAAGAATTTTCAAATTTTCAGAAAGGATGTTCCAGATAAGGTCAAAAACTACATACTCAGATCTTCACAAAACTTTGCAGGGATACATTGGATGTCAAGACACGTGGAAAAAACATACAAAACATAGGATTGGGGACATCAAGATTTTGGTCAAATTTTTTAAGAATTTTCAAATTTTCAGATAGGAGGTTCCATATAAGGTCAAAAACTACATACTCAGATCTTCACCAAACATTGCAGGGATACATTGGATGTCAAGACACGTGGAAAAACGTACAAAACAAGAGATTGGAGACATCAAGATTTCGGACGAATTTTTTAAGAATTTTCAAATTTTCAGATGGGAGGTTCCAGATAAGGTCAAAAACGACATACTCAGATCTTCACCAAACTTTGCATGGATACATTGGATGTCAAGACACGTGCAAAAAACATACAAAACATAGAATTGGGGACATCAAGATTTTGGTCGAATTTTTTAAGAATTTTCAAATTTTCAGATAGGAGGTTCCAGATAAGGTCAAAAACTACATACTCAGATCTTCACCAAACGTTGCAGGGATACTTTGCATGTCAAGACACGTGGAAAAAACGTACAAAACAAGAGATTGGAGACATCAAGATTTTCGACAAATTTTTTAAGAATTTTCAAATTTTCAGATGGAAGGTTCCAGATAAGGTCAAAAACGACATACTCAGATCTTCACCAAACTTTGCATGGATACATTGGATGTCAAGACACGTGGAAAAAACGTACAAAACAAGAAATTGGAGACATCAAGATTTTGGACGAATTTTTTAAGAATTTTCAAATTTTCAGAAAGGAGGTTCCGTATAAGGTCAAAAACTACATACTCAGATCTTCGCCAAACTTTGCAGGGATACATTGGATGTCAAGACACGTGGAAAAAACGTACAAAACAAGAGATTGGGGTCATCAAGATTTTGGACGGATTTTTTAGGAATTTTCAAATTCTCAGATGGGAGGTTCCAGATAAGGTCAAAAACTACATACTCAGATCTTCACCAAACTTTGCAGTGATACATTGGATGTCAAGACACGTGGAAAAAACGTACAAAACAAGAGATTGGAGACATCAAGATTTTGAACGAATTTTTTAAGAATTTTCAAATTTTCAGATAGGAGGTTCCATATAAGGTCAAAAACTACATACTCAGATCTTCACCAAACTTTGAATGGATACATTGGATGTCAAGACACGTGGAAAAAACATACAAAACATAGGATTGGGGACATCAAGATTTTGGTCGAATTTTTTAAGAATTTTCAAATTTTCAGATAGGAGGTTCCATATAAGGTCAAAAACTACATACTCAGATCTTCACCAAACTTTGCAGGGATACATTGGATGTCAAGACACGTGGAAAAAACGTACAAAACAAGAGATTGGAGACATCAAGATTTTGGACGAATTTTTTAAGAATTTTCAAATTTTCAGATAGGAGGTTCCAGATAAGGTCAAAAACGACATACTCAGATCTTCACCATACTTTGCAGGGATACATTGGATGTCAAGACACGTGGAAAAAACGTACAAAACAAGAGATTGGAGACATCAAGATTTTGGACGAATTTTTGTGGAATTTTCAAATTTTCAGAAATGAGGTGCCAGATAAGGTCAAAAACTACATACTCAGATCTTCACCAAACTTTGCAGGGATACATTGGATAACAAGACACGTGGGAAAAACGTACAAAACAAGAGATTGGAGACATCAAGATTTTGGACGAATTTTTGAGGAATTTTCAAATTTTCAGAAATGAGGTGCCAGATAAGGTCAAAAACTACATACTCAGATCTTCACCAAACTATGCAGGGATACATTGGATGTCAAGACACGTGGAAAAAACGTACAAAACAAGAGATTGGAGACATCAAGATTTTGGACGAATTTTTTAAGAATTTTCAAATTTTCAGATGGGAGGTTCCAGATGAGGTCAAAAACTACATACTCAGATCTTCACCAAACTTTGCAGGAATACTTTGCATGTCAAGACACGTGGAAAAAACGTACAAAACAAGAGATCGGAGACATCAAGATTTTCGACGAATTTTTTAAGAATTTTCAAATTTTCAGATAGGAGGTTCCAGATAAGGTCAAAAACGACATACTCAGAACTTCACCAAACTTTGCAGGGATACATTGGATGTCAAGACACGTGGAAAAAACGTACAAAACAAGAGATTGGAGACATCAAGATTTTGGACGAATTTTTTAAGAATTTTCAAATTTTCAGAAAGGATGTTCCAGATAAGGTCAAAAACGACATACTCAGATCTTCACCAAACTTTGCAGGGATATATTGGAGGTCGAGACACGTGGAAAAAACGTACAAAACAAGAGATTGGAGACAACAAGATTTTGGACGAATTTTTTAAAAATTTTCAATTTTTCAGATAGGAGGTTCCAGATAAGGTCAAAAACTACATACTCAGATCTTCACCAAACTTTGCAGGGATACATTGGATGTCAAGACACGTGGAAAAAACATACAAAACATAGGATTGGGGATATCAAGATTTTGGTCAAATTTTTTAAGAATTTTCAAATTTTCAGATAGGAGGTTCCATATAAGGTCAAAAACTACATACTCAGATCTTCACCAAACATTGCAGGGATACATTGGATGTCAAGACACGTGGAAAAAACGTACAAAACAAGAGATTGGAGACATCAAGATTTTCGACGAATTTTTGAAGAATTTTCAAATTTTCAGATGGGAGGTTCCAGATAAGGTCAAAAACGACATACTCAGATCTTCACCAAACTTTGCAGGGATACATTGGATGTCAAGACACGTGGAAAAAACGTACAAAACAAGAGATTGGGGTCATCAATATTTTGGACGGATTTTTTAGGAATTTTCAAATTTTCAGATGGGAGGTTCCAGATAAGGTCAAAAACTACATACTCAGATCTTCACCAAACTTTGCAGGGATACATTGGATGTCAAGACACGTGGAAAAAACGTACAAAACAGAAGATTGGAGACATCAAGATTTTGAACGAATTTTTTAAGAATTTTCAAATTTTCAGATAGGAGGTTCCATTAAGGTCAAAAACTACATACTCAGATCTTCACCAAACTTTGCAGGGATACATTGGATGTCAAGACACGTGGAAAAAACATACAAGACCTAGGATTGGGGACATCAAGATTTTGGTCAAATTTTTTAAGAATTTTCAAATTTTCAGGTTCCAGATAAGGTCAAAAACGACATACTCAGATCTTCACCAAACTTTGCAGGGATACATTGGATGTCAAGACACGTGGAAAAAACATACAAAACATAGGATTGGGGACATCAAGATTTTGGTCAAATTTTTTAAGAATTTTCAAATTTTCAGATAGGAGGTTCCATATAAGGTCAAAAACTACATACTCAGATCTTCACCAAACATTGCAGGGATACATTGGATGTCAAGACACGTGGAAAAACGTACAAAACAAGAGATTGGAGACATCAAGATTTCGGACGAATTTTTTAAGAATTTTCAAATTTTCAGATAGGAGGTTCCAGATAAGGTCAAAAACTACATACTCAGATCTTCACCAAACTTTGCAGGGATACATTGGATGTCAAGACACGCGGGAAAAACATACAAAACATAGGATTGGGGACATCAAGATTTTGGTCAAATTTTTTAAGAATTTTCAAATTTTCAGATAGGAGGTTCCATATAAGGTCAAAAACTACATACTCAGATCTTCACCAAACTTTGCAGGGATACATTGGATGTCAAGACACGTGGAAAAAACGTACAAAACAAGAGATTGGAGACATCAAGATTTTGGACGATTTTTTTAAGAATTTTCAAATTTTCAGATAGGAGGTTCCAGATAAGTTCAAAAACTACATACTCAGATCTTCACCAAACTTTGCAGGGACACATTGGATGTCAAGACACGTGGAAAAAACGTACAAAACAAGAGATTGGAGACATCAAGATTTTGGACGAATTTTTGAGGAATTTTCAAATTTTCAGAGAGGAGGTTCCATATAAGGTCAAAAACTACATACTCAGATCTTCACCAAACTTTGCAGGGATACATTGGATGTCAAGACACGTGGAAAAAACGTACAAAACAAGAGATTGGAGACATCAAGATTTTGGACGAATTTTTTAAGAATTTTCAAATTTTCAGAAAGGATGTTCCAGATAAGGTCAAAAACGACGTACTCAGATCTTCACCAAACTTTGCAGGGATACATTGGATGTCAAGACACGTGGAAAAAAACATACAAAACATAGGATTGGGGACATCAAGATTTTGGTCAAATTTTTTAAGAATTTTCAAATTTTCAGATAGGAGGTTCCATATAAGGTCAAAAACTACATACTCAGATCTTCACCAAACATTGCAGGGATACATTGGATGTCAAGACACGTGGAAAAACGTACAAAACAAGAGATTGGAGACATCAAGATTTCGGACGAATTTTTTAAGAATTTTCAAATTTTCAGATAGGAGGTTCCAGATAAGGTCAAAGACGACATACTCAGATCTTCACCAAACTTTGCATGGATACATTGGATGTCAAGACACGTGGAAAAAACATACAAAACATAGAATTGGGGACATCAAGATTTTGGTCGAATTTTTTAAGAATTTTCAAATTTTCAGATAGGAGGTTCCAGATAAGGTCAAAAACTACATACTCAGATCTTCACCAAACGTTGCAGGGATACATTGGATGTCAAGACACGTGGAAAAAACGTACAAAACAAGAGATTGGAGACATCAAGATTTTGGACGAATTTTTTAAGAATTTTCAAATTTTCAGATAGGAGGTTCCAGATAAGGTCAAAAACTACATACTCAAATCTTCACCAAACTTTGCAGGGACACATTGGATGTCAAGACACGTGGAAAAAACGTACAAAACAAGAGATTGGAGACATCAAGATTTTGGACGAATTTTTGAGGAATTTTCAAATTTTCAGAAATGAGGTTCCAGATAAGGTCAAAAACTACATACTCAGATCTTCACCAAACTTTGCAGGGATACATTGGATGTCAAGACACGTGGGGAAAACATACAAACCAAGAGATTGGAGACATCAAGATTTTGGACGAATTTTTTAAGAATTTTCAAATTTTCAGATAGGAGGTTCCATTTAAGGTCAAAAACTACATACTCAGATCTTCACCAAACTTTGCAGGGATACATTGGATGTCAAGACACGTGGAAAAAACGTACAAAACAAAAGATTGGAGACATCAAGATTTTGGACGAATTTTTTAAGAATTTTCAAATTTTCAGATAGGAGGTTCCATATAAGGTCAAAAACTACATACTCAGATCTTCAACAAACATTGCAGGGATACATTGGAGGTCAAGACACGTGGAAAAAACGTACAAAACAAGAGATTGGAGACATCAAGATTTTGGACGAATTTTTTAAAAATTTTCAAATTTTCAGATAGGAGGTTCCAGATAAGGTCTAAAACTACATACTCAGATCTTCACCAAACTTTGCAGGGATACATTGGATGTCAAGACACGTGGAAAAAACATACAAAACATAGGATTGGGGATATCAAGATTTTGGTCAAATTTTTTAAGAATTTTCAAATTTTCAGATAGGAGGTTCCATATAAGGTCAAAAACTACATACTCAGATCTTCACCAAACGTTGCTGGGATACTTTGCATGTCAAGACACGTGGAAAAAACGTACAAAACAAGAGATTGGAGACATCAAGATTTTCGACAAATTTTTTAAGAATTTTCAAATTTTCAGATGGGAGGTTCCAGATAAGGTCAAAAACGACATACTCAGATCTTCACCAAACTTTGCATGGATACATTGGATGTCAAGACACGTGGAAAAAACGTACAAAACAAGAAATTAGAGACATCAAGATTTTGGACGAATTTTTTAAGATTTTTCAAATTTTCAGAAAGGAGGTTCCGTATAAGGTCAAAAACTACATACTCACATCTTCACCAAACTTTGCAGGGATACATTGGATGTCAAGACACGTGGAAAAAACGTATAAAACAAGAGATTGGGGTCATCAAGATTTTGGACGGATTTTTTAGGAATTTTCGAATTTTCAGATGGGAGGTTCCAGATAAGGTCAAAAACTACATACTCAGATCTTCACCAAACTTTGCAGGGATACATTTGATGTCAAGACACGTGGAAAAAACGAACAAAACAAGAGATTGGAGACATCAAGATTTTGGACGAATTTTTGAAGAATTTTCAAATTTTCAGATAGGAGGTTCCAGATAAGGTCAAAAACTACATACTCAGATCTTCACCAAACGTTGCAGGGATACTTTGCATGTCAAGACACGTGGAAAAAACGTACAAAACAAGACATTGGAGACATCAAGATTTCGGACGAATTTTTTAAGAATTTTCAAATTTTCAGATGGGAGGTTCCAGATAAGGTCAAAAACGACATACTCAGATCTTCACCAAACTTTGCATGGATACATTGGATGTCAAGACACGTGGAAAAAACATACAAAACATAGAATTGGGGACATCAAGATTTTGGTCGAATTTTTTAAGAATTTTCAAATTTTCAGATAGGAGTTTCCAGATAAGGTCAAAAACTACATACTCAGATCTTCACCAAACGTTGCAGGGATACATTGGATGTCAAGACACGTGGAAAAAACGTACAAAACAAGAGATTGGAGACATCAAGATTTTGGACGAATTTTTTAAGAATTTTCAAATTTTCAGATAGGAGGTTCCAGATAAGGTCAAAAACTACATACTCAGATCTTCACCAAACTTTGCAGGGACACATTGGATGTCAAGACACGTGGAAAAAACGTACAAAACAAGAGATTGGAGACATCAAGATTTTGGACGAATTTTTGAGGAATTTTCAAATTTTCAGAAATGAGGTTCCAGATAAGGTCAAAAACTACATACTCAGATCTTCACCAAACTTTGCAGGGATACATTGGATGTCAAGACACGTGGGGAAAACATACAAACCAAGAGATTGGAGACATCAAGATTTTGGACGAATTTTTTAAGAATTTTCAAATTTTCAGATAGGAGGTTCCATTTAAGGTCAAAAACTACATACTCAGATCTTCACCAAACTTTGCAGGGATACATTGGATGTCAAGACACGTGGAAAAAACGTACAAAACAAAAGATTGGAGACATCAAGATTTTGGACGAATTTTTTAAGAATTTTCAAATTTTCAGATAGGAGGTTCCATATAAGGTCAAAAACTACATACTCAGATCTTCACCAAACATTGCAGGGATACATTGGAGGTCAAGACACGTGGAAAAAACGTACAAAACAAGAGATTGGAGACATCAAGATTTTGGACGAATTTTTTAAAAATTTTCAAATTTTCAGATAGGAGGTTCCAGATAAGGTCTAAAACTACATACTCAGATCTTCACCAAACTTTGCAGGGATACATTGGATGTCAAGACACGTGGAAAAAACATACAAAACATATGATTGGGGATATCAAGATTTTGGTCAAATTTTTTAAGAATTTTCAAATTTTCAGATAGGAGGTTCCATATAAGGTCAAAAACTACATACTCAGATCTTCACCAAACGTTGCAGGGATACTTTGCATGTCAAGACACGTGGAAAAAACGTACAAAACAAGAGATTGGAGACATCAAGATTTTCGACAAATTTTTTAAGAATTTTCAAATTTTCAGATGGGAGGTTCCAGATAAGGTAAAAAACGACATACTCAGATCTTCACCAAACTTTGCATGGATACATTGGATGTCAAGACACGTGGAAAAAACGTACAAAACAAGAAATTAGAGACATCAAGATTTTGGACGAATTTTTTAAGAATTTTCAAATTTTCAGAAAGGAGGTTCCGTATAAGGTCAAAAACTACATACTCACATCTTCACCAAACTTTGCAGGGATACATTGGATGTCAAGACACGTGGAAAAAACGTATAAAACAAGAGATTGGGGTGATCAAGATTTTGGACGGATTTTTTAGGAATTTTCGAATTTTCAGATGGGAGGTTCCAGATAAGGTCAAAAACTACATACTCAGATCTTCACCAAACTTTGCAGGGATACATTGGATGTCAAGACACGTGGAAAAAACGAACAAAACAAGAGATTGGAGACATCAAGATTTTGGACGAATTTTTGAAGAATTTTCAAATTTTCAGATAGGAGGTTCCAGATAAGGTCAAAAACTACATACTCAGATCTTCACCAAACGTTGCAGGGATACTTTGCATGTCAAGACACGTGGAAAAAACGTACAAAACAAGACATTGGAGACATCAAGATTTTCGACGAATTTTTTAAGAATTTTCAAATTTTCAGATGGGAGGTTCCAGATAAGGTCAAAAACGACATACTCAGATCTTCACCAAACTTTGCATGGATACATTGGATGTCAAGACACGTGGGAAAAACGTACAAAACAAGAAATTGGAGACATCAAGATTTTGGACGAATTTTTTAAGAATTTTCAAATTTTCAGATAGGAGGTTCCATATAAGGTCAAAAACTACATACTCAGATCTTCACCAAACATTGCAGGGATACATTGGATGTCAAGACACGTGGAAAAAAATGTACAAAACAAGAGATTGGAGACATCAAGATTTTCGACGGATTTTTTAAGAATTTTCAAATTTTCAGATAGGAGGTTCCATATAAGGTCAAAAACTACATACTCAGATCTTCACCAAACTTAGCAGGGATACATTGGATGTCAAGACACGTGGAAAAAACATACAAGACATAGGATTGGGGACATCAAGATTTGGTCAAATTTTTTAAGAATTTTCAAATTTTCAGATAGGAGGTTCCATATAAGGTCAAAAACTACATCCTCAGATCTTTACCAAACATTGCAGGGATACATTGTATGTCAAGACACGTGGAAAAAATGTACAAAACAAGAGATTGGAGACATCAAGATTTTCGACGGATTTTTTAAGAATTTTTAAATTTTCAGATGGGAGGTTCCAGATAAGGTCAAAAACGACATACTCAGATCTTCACCAAACTTTGCATGGATACATTGGATGTCAAGACACGTGGAAAAAACATACAAAACATAGGATTGGGGACATCAAGATTTTGGTCGAATTTTTTAAGAATTTTCAAATTTTCAGATAGGAGGTTCCATATAAGGTCAAAAACTACATACTCAGATCTTCACCAAACTTTGCAGGGATACATTGGATGTCAAGACACGTGGAAAAAACGTACAAAACAAGAGATTGGAGACATCAAGATTTTGGACGAATTTTTTAAGAATTTTCAAATTTTCAGATAGGAGGTTCCAGATAAGGTCAAAAACGACATACTCAGATCTTCACCAAACTTTGCAGGGATACATTGGATGTCAAGACACGTGAAAAAAACATACAAGACATAGGATTGGGGACATCAAGATTTTGGTCGAATTTTTTAAGAATTTTCAAATTTTCAGATAGGAGGTTCCATATAAGGTCAAAAACTACATACTCAGATCTTCACCAAACTATGCAGGGATACATTGGATGTCAAGACACGTGGAAAAAACGTACAAAACAAGAGATTGGAGACATCAAGATTTTGGACGAATTTTTGAAGAATTTTCAAATTTTCAGATAGGAGGTTCCAGATAAGGTCAAAAACTACATACTCAGATCTTCACCAAACTTTGCAGGGACACATTGGATGTCAAGACACGTGGAAAAAACGTACAAAACAAGAGATTGGAGACATCAAGATTTTGGACGAATTTTTGAGGAATTTTCAAATTTTCAGAAATGAGGTTCCAGATAAGGTCAAAAACTACATACTCAGATTTTCACCAAACTTTGCAGGGATACATTGGATGTCAAGACACGTGGGGAAAACATACAAAACAAGAGATTGGAGACATCAAGATTTTGGACGAATTTTTTAAAAATTTTCAAATTTTCAGATAGGAGGTTCCAGATAAGGTCTAAAACTACATACTCAGATCTTCACCAAACTTTGCAGGGATACAATGGATGTCAAGACACGTGGAAAAAACATACAAAACATAGGATTGGGGATATCAAGATTTTGGTCAAATTTTTTAAGAATTTTCAAATTTTCAGATAGGAGGTTCCATATAAGGTCAAAAACTACATACTCAGATCTTCACCAAACGTTGCAGGGATACTTTGCATGTCGAGACACGTGGAAAAAACGTACAAAACAAGAGATTGGAGACATCAAGATTTTCGACAAATTTTTTAAGAATTTTCAAATTTTCAGATGGGAGGTTCCAGATAAGGTCAAAAACGACATACTCAGATCTTCACCAAACTTTGCATGGATACATTGGATGTCAAGACACGTGGAAAAAACGTACAAAACAAGAAATTAGAGACATCAAGATTTTGGACGAATTTTTTAAGAATTTTCAAATTTTCAGAAGGGAGGTTCCGTATAAGGTCAAAAACTACATACTCAGATCTTCACCAAACTTTGCAGGGATACATTGGATGTCAAGACACGTGGAAAAAACGTATAAAACAAGAGATTGGGGTCATCAAGATTTTGGACGGATTTTTTAGGAATTTTCGAATTTTCAGATGGGAGGTTCCAGATAAGGTCAAAAACTACATACTCAGATCTTCACCAAACTTTGCAGGGATACATTGGATGTCAAGACACGTGGAAAAAACGAACAAAACAAGAGATTGGAGACATCAAGATTTTGGACGAATTTTTGAAGAATTTTCAAATTTTCAGATAGGAGGTTCCAGATAAGGTCAAAAACTACATACTCAGATCTTCACCAAACGTTGCAGGGATACTTTGCATGTCAAGACACGTGGAAAAAACGTACAAAACAAGACATTGGAGACATCAAGATTTTCGACGAATTTTTTAAGAATTTTCAAATTTTCAGATGGGAGGTTCCAGATAAGGTCAAAAACGACATACTCAGATCTTCACCAAACTTTGCATGGATACATTGGATGTCAAGACACGTGGGAAAAACGTACAAAACAAGAAATTGGAGACATCAAGATTTTGGACGAATTTTTTATGAATTTTCAAATTTTCAGAAAGGAGGTTCCGTATAAGGTCAAAAACTACATACTCAGATCTTCACCAAACTTTGCAGGGATACATTGGATGTCAAGACACGTGGAAAAAACGTACAAAACAAGAGATTGGAGACATCAAGATTTTGAACGAATTTATTAAGAATTTTCAAATTTTCAGATAGGAGGTTCCATATAAGGTCAAAAACTACATACTCAGATCTTCACCAAACATTGCAAGGATACATTGGATGTCAAGACACGTGGAAAAAATGTACAAAACAAGAGATTGGAGACATCAAGATTTTCGACGGATTTTTTAAGAATTTTCAAATTTTCAGATAGGAGGTTCCATATAAGGTCAAAAACTACATACTCAGATCTTCACCAAACTTAGCAGGGATACATTGGATGTCAAGACACGTGGAAAAAACATACAAGACATAGGATTGGGGACATCAAGATTTGGTCAAATTTTTTAAGAATTTTCAAATTTTCAGATAGGAGGTTCCATATAAGGTCAAAAACTACATCCTCAGATCTTCACCAAACATTGCAGGGATACATTGTATGTCAAGACACGTGGAAAAAATGTACAAAACAAGAGATTGGAGACATCAAGATTTTCGACGGATTATTTAAGAATTTTTAAATTTTCAGATGGGAGGTTCCAGATAAGGTCAAAAACGACATACTCAGATCTTCACCAAACTTTGCAGGGATACCTTGGATGTCAAGACACGTGGAAAAAACATACAAAACATTGGATTGGGGACATCAAGATTTTGGTCGAATTTTTTAAGAATTTTCAAATTTTCAGATAGGAGGTTACATATAAGGTCAAAAACTACATACTCAGATCTTCACCAAACTTTGCAGGGATACATTGGATGTCAAGACACGTGGAAAAAACGTACAAAACAAGAGATTGGAGACATCAAGATTTTGGACGAATTTTTTAAGAATTTTCAAATTTTCAGATAGGAGGTTCCAGATAAGGTCAAAAACGACATACTCAGATCTTCCCCAAACTTTGCAGGGATACATTGGATGTCAAGACACGTGGAAGAAACGTACAAAACCAGAGATTGGAGACATCAAGATTTTGGACGAATTTTTGAGGAATTTTCAAATTTTCAGAAATGAGGTGCCAGATAAAGTCAAAAACTACATACTCAGATCTTCACCAAACTTTGCAGGGATACATTGGATGTCAAGACACGTGGGAAAAACGTACAAAACAAGAGAGTGGAGACATCAAGATTTTGGACGAATTTTTGAGGAATTTTCAAATTTTCAGAAATGAGGTGCCAGATAAGGTCAAAAAGTACATACTCAGATCTTCACCAAACTTTGCAGGGATACATTGGATGTCAAGACACGTGGAAAAAACGTACAAAACAAGAGATTGGAGACATCAAGATTTTGGACGAATTTTTTAAGAATTTTCAAATTTTCAGATAGGAGGTTCCAGATGAGGTCAAAAACTACATACTCAGATCTTCACCAAACTTTGCAGGAACACTTTGCATGTCAAGACACGTGGAAAAAACGTACAAAACAAGAGATCGGAGACATCAAGATTTTGACGAATTTTTTAAGAATTTTCAAATTTTCAGATAGGAGGTTCCAGATAAGGTCAAAAACGACATACTCAGATCTTCACCAAACTTTGCAGGGATACATTGGATGTCAAGACACGTGGAAAAAACGTACAAAACAAGAGATTGGAGACATCAAGATTTTGGACGAATTTTTTAAGAATTTTCAAATTTTCAGAAAGGATGTTCCAGATAAGGTCAAAAACGACATACACAGATCTTCACCAAACTTTGCAGGGATACATTGGAGGTCGAGACACGTGGAAAAAACGTACAAAACAAGAGATTGGAGACAACAAGATTTTGGACGAATTATTTAAAAATTTTCAATTTTTCAGATAGGAGGTTCCAGATAAGGTCAAAAACTACATACTCAGATCTTCACCAAACTTTGCAGGGATACATTGGATGTCAAGACACGTGGAAAAAACATACAAAATATAGGATTGGGGATATCAAGATTTTGGTCAAATTTTTTAAGAATTTTCCAATTTTCAGATAGGAGGTTCCATATAAGGTCAAAAACTACATACTCAGATCTTCACCAAACATTGCAGGGATACATTGGATGTCAAGACACGTGGAAAAAACGAACAAAACAAGAGATTGGAGACATCAAGATTTTCGACGAATTTTTGAAGAATTTTCAAATTTTCAGATGGGAGGTTCCAGATAAGGTCAAAAACGACATACTCAGATCTTCACCAAACTTTGCAGGGATACATTGGATGTCAAGACACGTGGAAAAAACGTACAAAACAAGAGATTGGGGTCATCAATATTTTGGACGGATTTTTTAGGAATTTTCAAATTTTCAGATGGGAGGTTCCAGATAAGGTCAAAAACTACATACTCAGATCTTCACCAAACTTTGCAGGGATACATTGGATGTCAAGACACGTGGAAAAAACGTACAAAACAGAAGATTGGAGACATCAAGATTTTGAACGAATTTTTTAAGAATTTTCAAATTTTCAGATAGGAGGTTCCATTAAGGTCAAAAACTACATACTCAGATCTTCACCAAACTTTGCATGGATACATTGGATGTCAAGACACGTGGAAAAAACGTACAAAACAAGAGATTGAGGTCATCAAGATTTTGGACGGATTTTTTAGGAATTTTCAAATTTTCAGATGGGAGGTTCCAGATAAGGTCAAAAACTACATACTCATATCTTCACCAAACTTTGCAGGGATACATTGGATGTCAAGACACGTGGAAAAAACGTACAAAACAAGAGATTGGAAACATCAAGATTTTGGACGAATTTTTTAAGAATTTTCAAATTTTCAGATAGGAGGTTCCATATAAGGTCAAAAACTACATACTCAGATCTTCACCAAACTTTGCATGGATACATTGGATGTCAAGACACGTGGAAAAACGTACAAAACAAGAGATTGGTGTCATCAAGATTTTGGACGAATTTTTGAAGAATTTTCAAATTTTCAGATAGGAGGTTCCAGATAAGGTCAAAAACTACATACTCAGATCTTCACCAAACGTTGCAGGGATACTTTGCATGTCAAGACACGTGGAAAAAACGTACAAAACAAGAGATTGGAGACATCAAGATTTTCGACGAATTTTTTAAGAATTTTCAAATTTTCAGATAGGAGGTTCCAGATAAGGTCAAAAACTACATACTCAGATCTTCACCAAACTTTGCAGGGATACATTGGATGTCAAGACACGTGGAAAAAACGTACAAAACAAGAGATTGGAGACATCAAGATTTTGGACGAATTTTTGAGGAATTTTCAAATTTTCAGAAATGAGGTTCCAGATAAGGTCAAAAACTACATACTCAGATCTTCACCAAACTTTGCAGGTATACATTGGATGTCAAGACACGTGGCAAAAACGTACAAAACAAGAGATTGGAGACATCAAGATTTTGGACGAATTTTTTAAGAATTTTCAAATTTTCAGATAGGAGGTTCCAGATAAAGTCAAAAACTACATATTCAGATCTTCACCAAACTTTGCAGGGATACATTGGATGTCAAGACACGTGGAAAAATCGTACAAAACAAGAGATTGGGGGCATCAAGATTTTGGACAGATTTTTTAGGAATTTTCAAATTTTCAGATGGGAGGTTCCAGATAAGGTCAAAAACTACATACTCAGATCTTCACCAAACTTTGCAGGGATACATTGGATGTCAAGACACGTGGAAAAAACGTACAAAACAAGAGATTGGAGACGTCAAGATTTTGGACGAATTTTTTAAGAATTTTCAAATTTTCAGAAAGGATGTTCCAGATGAGTTCAAAAACGACATACTCAGATCTTCACCAAACTTTGCAGGGATACATTGGATGTCAAGACACGTGGAAAAAACGTACAAAACAAGAGATTGGAGACATCAAGATTTTGGACGAATTTCTGAAGAATTTTCAAATTTTCAGATGGGAGGTTCCAGATAAGGTCAAAAACGACATACTCAGATCTTCACCAAACTTTGCATGGATACATTGGATGTCAAGACACGTGGAAAAAACATACAAAACATAGGATTGGGGACATCAAGATTTTGGACGAATTTTTTAAGAATTTTCAAATTTTCAGAAAGGAGGTTCCATATAAGGTCAAAAACTACATACTCAGATCTTCACCAAACTTTGCAGGGATACAATGGATGTCAAGACACGTGGAGAAAACGTACAAAACAAGAGATTGAGGTCATCAAGATTTTGGAAGGATTTTTTAGGAATTTTACAAATTTTCAGATGGGAGAGTAGTTGTATTTACGGGGGGATAAACTCGAGAAAGTACGAACCCCCCCTCCAGCAGCTTTGGCCATACTTAAAACTTGCTCAACATGCCCATATGAGTTTTTTGCTCAAGTGTGGAGCTCTTATAATTCAAGATTTTTGTAAAAATGCCCTCGGGAATTTTTCAGAAAGTACGAGCTTTCTCAGATTGATTTGTGCATACTTACAAAAGTTGCATCAGCCAGATTTTTGTCAAAAAGTGATATATTTTTGGCTACACCAGAAATTAAGCTTATAGTATGTTTTTCTGTCAAAATCCCAGGAATCTTGAATTGATATCTATTGGGTTCTGAGACCGAGTGGAGTGTGGTGCATAGTTTTTATTGTCTTGTAATCAAAAGGTTCGGGTTTGAGTCCTCATAAAATCTGATGGCAAAATGTTAATATTGTAGTTTTGTAAACAAGGGGCTCTGGGTTCGAGTCCTGATAGATGTGGCATTCCATATGTGAGATTTTGAGAATAATTTTGTTTTGTTGATAGCCCCCAGATCTTAAATTTAGTAAAAATGTTGTATAACAGAGCAAAATTATTCTCTATTAAGAATCACCAGAGTTTTGTTATCTGGGTAAAATATCAGCTCAACAATACGGGCAAAACTGCCTGATCGATACAATAGAATGGAGGTCAAGTAAACATTCCATGTTCTTTCCAATCTTTTGATCAGTCCCATGTTTCTGCCAACAATTAATCATGCTTGCCCGGGAAATTAATGCCAATAGATTTAATCTTTATTGTGTTTTTTCAGAGAGTTATTCATCATCAAAGAGACATTAGTAAATGCATGAGTGATTATATCTGTTGATATTACCTACACTGTGCCTTTTCCGAGGAAAATTACATGTCATTTGTCATGGAACTCAAAGAGAAATTCTTATCTGTACTGTGCCCCCCTTTCAGGGACCATTCCATCATATTGAGGAAATTCCTGGATATTGTCATGCAAAGGTTTGGTCTTGTTGTACACAAGTCTGTAACTTACAGAATAATTATTACAATATTTCTGTATTTCAGTTTTTGGCAAATGTGCTGGGTAGGTAAAAGCTTTTTTGCCACGAGCAGAGGTGCTATAAAATGGGTAGGTAACTGACGGTAAAGTATTGTTTTATATCCAAAGGGCTTCTGTGTTTGAATCGTGCTTCTAGAACTGCTCTGTGACTCGCTCATTTCTTACATCATAAACATATGATTTTTCACCTATGAGAATGACACTGCATATGGTGTCATCTGGTAAAGCCTCGTGGAATTCACAGATAATTTTAATGTTTGTTCTGTCATTCACCACAACCTGTTTCCTTTTCGAAGTGTTAATTACAAACATGGGTCTCTGTGTCTTGAATTCATCTGGAGTGTAGTACATGTCAGTATTGCCAGTAGTGACACGCTTGAAAGCCGAAAAAGCTTCATATAATTTGAGAAAATCACCCTTGGACATGTCTAAATTATAATTTTCTCTAGGAAAAACCTCATTTCTGCCATTTTTAAGATATATGTTCTTGATGTTGCAGTTATCAAATTTGCTTGAATTTTTTTCCTGATTATTGTGTCTCCCAGTCTGAAACAGTACCACCACAAAATCAGGCATGTCAAATTGAATACTGGAGAATGAATTTGTGGCATCAAATTCATAATAAGTACCAGTGGCAACCTTCTGTACGCATTGATATGTGTAAAATTGCAGAGGAATTTGCGGATTTTTTAGGATATCAGCTTTGTATTTAAGAGCATAGCCGGAGTCATATTCAACAACCGGGATTCTTAACTCCATAGTCTGAATAATGCATTTGCCTGCATCAGGTAGGGTATTAGGCAGAGCTTCCCCTGTAGGGTTTATTGCACTGTACCTCATCAAAGCATTATCATCATTTGCAGCTCTTCTAAATGTAATTCTTAACCCCCCCTTCCACATAATTTCTTTGTAATCCGAGAAGAATCCTGGCAACAGGCGCATGGGGAACAGCACAGTGTGGCTCTTGGATAATATCTTATCACCAGCTTCAAATCCACCGATTCTGTAGTATGAAGCCTCGGTTTTGGATAATTTTAATGTAGCCAAAGCTGTGGAGGTAATGCCTGGATAATCCACTCTGTTTATAACAACGCCATGCTTTCTGATCTCAATTTCAGAGAACAGATGCGGCACAAAATTGTCCACCAGTCTTATATTTGTATTTGCCGGATAATCTGTTCCATCGAGCTTTACAACATCAAATTTGATGTATAGATCTGCTCTGTGGGGTGTATAAAGCCGTCCCCTACATCAAGATCAACCTCGATCTGTGTGTTGGGTTGATTTAAATTTGCAAATGTCCTCCTGTTTGGGGGGAATGATTGTAGCTCATAACTCTCAATATTTTCCATTGTATGTATTTTTATTTAAATGTTAATCTCTACGATTGCAGTTGTTGTGGCTCCAGCAAAATCAACTAATTCTTCTTTTTCATTAGTGACCATCAATTCAATGTTATCTATTCTGTTATGACACACAGGAAAATATAATGTTGGGGATGGATTGTAGATGATGGGCTCCATGAATTCGGAATTAGGTTTGAATGTTGCAATGATGCCGGTTTGTTTGTGAGTGCCTATGCCATTTGATTTGGTAATCATACCCTCAGCCACATTACAGTGAATATTCAGAGTCTCTATGGCTAAGAATTTAGGTATATTCATAGCAGTGTGTTTGATGGCCGGTTCGAGTTTTGTGTTGTTCTCAAATCCTAACAGCTCTCCTATAGTACCCAGATGCACTGTTTCCGTAGCAGATACAATCTCTACTCTGTGAGTGACAGAATTTTGACTTAAAACTACACCTCTGGGTAATTGAGCATTTAGAGTGGACAGATTATATTGCCCTGGAGTGATGACAATTTTTTGATCCCCTACTGCAATTGTGTTGTTGTGGTGAGTAATATTAGGGATCAAGTACATGCCGTAAAATGCTCTGAGAGCTATTGTTTTGGGATACACTATGTCATCATGCAATTTGAGTTTCAATATTGAATTTTGGCTGGTGAGATGGAATACCCCCATGATGTTTCAGATACCACAAGGCTTTTTGAAAATTTTCAATTGATGGTTTATTTATTTGAGACATGTATCTGAGAACAGATAAACACAGATGTCCACAATTAACATCTTTGAAGTTTTGAACACGGGCATTATTGTAATAAAAATTAGCTGATTTTAAATATTTTATTAAATTTTCAGGTGGAACACCTCCAAATGAATCAAACACAAATGCCTCATCGTTTAAATATTTAAGATAACAGATCCAGTGAGTGCCCTGATTTTTGTACTCATCCAAATTAACAATGCCACACTCTTTGTTGAGTGGTTGTTCCGGTAAAGAATCAGACATGTACACACCTCTAAAATGTTTGATGCCCAGTGGCTTGATTAAAGCTTCAATATCTTGGTTTGTAAGCGGCTCTTGTTTTTTTTAAACTTATTCATGGCTCTCTTAACACCTTTGCCTTTTTTCTCCATGGCCAGGTTATGGCGCTTCTGCTCATCTAATTCTGCCCTATTTTTCTTGGCATCTATTACTGTTTTTGCTATGGCAGCTGATCCCCCAGCCAAGCTCCCAACAGCCCCGAGTGCTGCTAAGATGGCAGGGATGGTAAATATGAATCCCCCCACATGTGATTTTTTTCTTGATTGCTGTAATTTTTTTAATTGGGGGGTACTAAGCAACAATTTCATACCATGGCCCTTGGCAATACAAGAGCTTTTTTTCTTGCGCTGCTTTTTGGTTAAAAGACTGTCAATAGTTTTAAGAGATTTAAGACCTGCATAAGGTATTTGATACATAACACCCTTGGCCTTCATCCTATGTTTATTATATACATATTCACAACCCCCACCCCAGTTTTTGTTTGGTGCTCATAGCTATGGTGGTTCCCAATGCCGCTATTTTTTCACTCAAAGAAGCATCTTTGCTTACAAATCTACCAAATGCAGCCTCTTCTAATTTCTTGTCTGCAACATGTCTCTTGTCAAGATCAGAATCTGTGTTGTATGCAATGTCATGGTCTCTACAAGCAGCATCTAAAGGATTAACACCAGGGTCCCCTCTGTTTAATCTATGGTCCAATTTTGTGCCTGGACCATAATACTGATAGCCTGGAATGTGTAGTTCAAATGGCAGCTTGTTTATAATGTCATTAACCAACCCCCGACCCTCAGAAACATTCCAAAATTTAGGTGGTAGAGTATTAATAATTTTTATGAGATATCCAATGCCCTTAGGGTCATTCACTATAAAATTAGATAATTTTGTGCTTATCATGTCCATAATTCCAACCTTTTCATTGTAAAAATTGTGGTTGCCAGCATTTTCCTCCCCAGCTATCACCAGCAACCTATCTACAAGTTTCCTGACATCATCAACCCACACAAATTCTTTAGGCAGGGTGTTGTATTGTTTGATTCCACTGCCTGTCTTAATCTGTGACCATATCGGCTTGATTAAATTATTGTATTTTGCCCCACTGCTCGACTTGACTCTTTTTTGTGTGGGATCATTGTTCTGGTACAGAGCATCTGATTTTATTAATATTTCTTTGTAATGTTCATAATCTTGATCTGTATAGCTGCCAGGCCTCTTCCTAGTCATCAGTTCCCACAATCCAGGTGTGCCGGGGTACTTAACAAAAGCACCTTTTTCTCCGAGACGAGATTCTGAATAAACAATCAGATCATCCCCCATAAAAGTTACTCTGAAATTACCGATTCTATGAATAATGCTGGCATCAAGCTCTGTGTCGGCATATAAGCCAAAAACCTCATCTTTGTTGTCTTTAGGTGTGCTTAAATATTTTTGAGCAAGAAGACCCAATTCAATAGGATCCTGACTAGCCTCAATTCTTCTAGGAGCAACAGGACTAGGTGTATGAATACTGGAAAGTGGGGTGAATGGATAATCTAATATGTTCCTTGCAGCTACAGGCACAAGCTCTGTGATCAAATCTTGATTTTGCTCTGTAACAGTTTTGATATTCTTACCTAAATTATTAATAGCATCAATGACAGGCTGTTCTGTTTGTTTGTGTTTTTCATAAATTCCACGGTTCTCTGATTTCCATCCCTTAAATCTTTTTACAAGATAATCTCTTAACTTAAGATCATCAATGACTGGTCGTTTCATGGTTGTTTATTTATGTCTCAACGTCTAGAAAATCGTTGATTTTATTTCTGTATTTGCCAGTATTAGGTGTTCTTGTCATATCAATTGTGACAAACCCATAACTGTCCTGGTTCCAGCACTTGCTGCAAAACTTGGAAAAATCATTGTAGCTCAAGTCCCCACCTACATATTCATCGTGTATGTGTTTGAGGTTGGTATGATCTTGATGAAACATACATATAAAATTGCTGTTGTCTCGGATCAGTTGCTTCGGAATTTTAGAAAAAGTCTGTGCCAGGTAGAAGCAGTCAATGTTTTTGTGCCGGCCCTGTGTAAAGAAATTTCTAACCTTGTTTTGATTATCCAGTATAATGTCATCAAACACAACAACAGAATTATCGAGACATTCATCTAATGGCTTAACATCTGGTTCAAAAGTGGCAATATCCAATCCATCATATAGCTTCATCAGCTGCTGATATTTTAATTGTTCCAAGCTCTTTGAGAAAACATACAAGTGCCTGTTTTTCCAGTCTAACCAGTTGGGTGCCAATAAAAAATTATCAACCATTAGTGTAGTTTTACCACAAGCAGATGGCCCAACAATAAGACACCTAATATTATCAGGCAGCAAGTTGCCATTTCTCTTATTCTGCTGTTCAGGTTCTGGCAGCCTTTTTATAACATCCCAGGTGCTCATATTATCACTTTGTCTGCATCGATCCAGCTGTTTTCCGGATGACCTAGCCATTTGACAAATAACTTGTTGCCTTTTCTGCGGATGATTTTTTCTATGAGATATGTGTCAGGCTGTTTAGTTTTGCTGAGTTCTTGTTCATAGAATCGGCCTTTGAGAATTTCTCCTCGGTGATCTTTTATTATATATGTGTTAAGGGTCCCGGGTTTAACTTGAACCACTGTAAATAATTCGGTGCTCCAGTTTCTCGTAAAGCCTCTTTTGAATAAGTGCTTATATTTGCTGATTCTTACTTGTTCACCCACCCTGTATTTGGCTTTTCTTGTTGTTGGCTGGTATCTAGGATAATAAACAGTCCTGATCAATTTTTGCTCATCAATTGAAGTTACTTCAGAGGGCTTCATGTTGATTGTGGAATGGACCGAGTTGTTGTATTTATGTAGAAGTTCGGGAAGAATATTAATCCATTTATAATTACCTTGCAGGGTAAATTGTTTATACATAAGATTTTTTAAGGTTCTGTTGAATCTCTCTACAATTGAGGCCTTGAGATCACTGTAACTCGAATAATGTTTTATTGCCTGGCTTTTAATAAATTGTTGGAACACTGAATTATAAAATTCTTTGCCATTATCTGTTTGCAAATAGCGCGGTGATCTTCCTGAATAATTGATGATTGTCCTGAGGGCTTCTGTAACACATTTTCCAGTCTTGGATTTGAGTGGCACAGCCCAGGCAAATTTTGAAAATGTGTCTATGACAGTGAGTAGATACTTGTAGCCCTTGTTGATTTTGTCTAAGTTTTTTAGCTGTCCACTTGCCATCTCAATCAAGTCGCTCTGCCATAAATCATCTATGCCCTTTGTGACTACTGGCAGTCTCTTATAATTATGTCGGGCTTGTCTGTGTAATTCATCAACAATAATTTGTCTAGACATAATATGAAAACAAGAATATTGCAACTATGGGGTGTTCAGCAGCTGATACTACAGGATTTTCTAAATATAATTTGTCCCCTATTTGTATTTTAAATTCCAAAGTGCCATCATCTTCAACATAGGCTGTTTCTAATGTATTGGGGTCTGTAAAATCCTGTAACTCTACACTGGTGATTTTTGGTTTGTTGTCAGCATTTGTTATTGATAAGGTAGGGTAGTGGTGTGCCTGTGGCTGATGCCAATATTTGATCTTGATTGGTCTCAATGTGCCCCCAACAAAAAACTGGTAATAAAATTGTGCAGGGGACAGCATATATATTTTGCCACCTGGTGTAAATGGTGAATCATATTCTTTGTTGGGGATGCTGTACAATTCAAGAATTACTGTATGTTTTGGATTCTCGATTATGCCCGTTATTTCTTTTTCTGCTGTAAGCAATCTGCTTGTTACAGATTCAAGGTGCTCATTGATGGTCCTAACAACATCATCATGGCCTGGCTTGATCTTTATGTCCACAACAAGTTTCTTGTATTGTTGCACAATTTCTTGTAGCTGGGTGGCAAAAACAGACAGGGCATTTGCTTGATTGGATTCCATGGTCCCTAGCTGTTGCTTGATATTAGCTACAATTTGTTGCAAATTTTCAACAACTGCCAATTTTGAATTTTGAGCAGTAAGATCATGGAACTGTCTTCTGATATCCTCAAACAGGTCATGCAGTTCATTAATATGTTGATTGGTTGGAAGAGTGGCCACTGTCTGTGTGAGATGTTTGATCTCTGTCTGGATATTCTTGATATCTTCTGATTTCAATATGCGATTCACTGCCCTCTTAATATTTTTAAGTTCCTGTGATGTGGGAAGATTTGATACTGTATTTTGCAAAAATTCAAGTGCCAATTTCACATTATTTAATTCAGAAGCATCAGCCACATTTTGCATAGCATTTTGGAGCAGGGCTATATCTGCCTGAGAGGGTGTTGATTGTTGTAAAATTTCAAGTTTTGTTTGGATATCATCTATCAAGTGATGAAAATGAGATAGTTCAGATTCAGTGTTGAGGTTTTCAAGCTTTGTGATCTGTTGTTGGACACTGACAAGTGTGTCTACAATACCAGGCAATCGGGATTCTAGTACATTTGCCAAATCACTTTGCACTGCTGCTATTGTACCCTCAAGATGGGTTATGGAACTTTGAATTTTTCCAAAATCTTCATATGTTTCAAGTTGCAGCTTGATATTTGCAACACTCCGAGTTATTGCATTCAAAGCATCAGAAGATGGCAAGTTGTTCATAAAATTTTCAAGTGTCTCAATTTTTTCTTTAACCTCGGCTATGGCATTGTTCAGGGGATCCAGATTAGGTATTTGGAGTGACTGAATCTGTTCCTTTAGAGTGGAAATCACTAGATCAAAATCTTCTTGTGATTTTATGCTTTTGACAATTGTTTGGAGCTGTGTCTGGACATTATTTATCTGCTCTTCCAATTGTTGTTTCAATTGCTCAGAGTTGTTAGCCTGGGTCTTAAATTTGGCTTGAAGAGCTGCTACAGCTTCTTCCAAACTTTGAAAATTATCTAATGTGGCCAGATCAGTATATTTCTGAAGCAATAATTTAAGTTCAGAATCAATTTTAAGAAGAGGGTCCATGCATTGTGATTGCAAATTTGTAATTTCTAATTGAAGACTGGCATTGAGTGTGGTCTGTAAAGCTTGTAAATCACTTCTTAATTTCTTGACTCTGACATCAAGCATCAGAATCTCATCACTGTGATCTTCATGTCTTGTATGGCCAAATATATCATTAGGCATTTTTGTTTTACTGGTTATTTATTATAGAGTATCTGATTCTTAATTCTATAAAAAAAGGTATAAGCTTGTCATGTGACCCAGGGACCTCAATATATAAGCAGTCACCAGCAGAAACAGTATATACAGTGCCAGAAACCATGTTTGAATGCTTAATTCTATAAATATTTCTCCCTACTGAAATTTTGACATCACCCTCAGGGGTTGTAATAAATTGCAATTGACCACCTACAGGTAATTGGTAATGATTTAAATTATTGTTAAATATGTACAATATTTTGCCTGTTTCATCATCATTATCTGTAAGTATGCTGTTCAGATGAATAATTAACAAGCCACTCAGTTTAGACAGCATATCAGAAGAGGGTTGTGGTGTTGGCAGCTCCATAATAGCCTGTTTTTTGAACCCAAATAAGTTCATAGGCATGTTTATTTATTTCAAATCATGCTCTGTAATTGGGCATTGTTTCCCATTTTTCAAATCACAATGCCCCCAAGGTAAAGTATGTATGTCACATGATAAAATGCATCTCTTATCATCATGTGGGTCCAGGGCCACTTTTCTTACAATATTGCTAGTCAACAAGTGATCCTCACTCTGAATTCTATTTTCTGATGTTCTGATTGAACTCTGGGATTTGATGCAATTTTTATAATCTTCAAATACAAGATCTTTTTCCACAGTAACTCTGCCAATACCCTTGGCCTTTTTGACAACAGCACTACATGTTTTAAAACTGTACACCTTGGCACTTAACCCAGCAAATTCCACAATAACATCACCACATGTCTCATCTTTTAACTTGCCAGGCACCTTTTTGTTGTGGTGATGTTGAATTATTGTATGTTCACTGGTATCAAAGTATTGAAACAATTCAGGCTGTGACATATCTTGATAAACATCTTCTGTTTGAATATCAAGAATAAAACTATCCGTGTCCATGTACAATAATTTTACACGATCACCATAAAAAGGTTTCAGCACATCATAATACAATGTTAACATATGTAATTTGGACAATTCCAATATCACAGCCCCTACATAAATAGGTTTATCAAATTTGATCTTTGTTTTCATCATGTTGAAAAGTGCCATGTGCTCATCATAAATTCTTCTGTAATTGAAGTTGGGCTTTGCAACCAATTTTTTGCTCAGGCTGGGGTCAGTAATTATTTTAACATCGGTATGTTTTCTGACATTTTCAATTGTTTTGCCATACACTGAATTCACCATCAATTTAAACAAGCCCTTATCAAATTGGCTCTTTGCAGATGTTCGAAGCTCTGTATTTGTATCAATGTATGATTTCAACCATTCTGAGTGCCTGAACCTTAAGACTTTGCCAACTTTGGTCACTTGAACACCATGTTTCATCAGGAACTGGAAGTTTTTTGTAATATATGACATAGCCTTGTTTCGGCTCCAGAGTCATCATGAGTTTCTTCTGTTTAGAGCCAGGTGAGCACTGAACCTCGGGAATTGGGGGCAGATCAGAAAATTTATTGTGTAAATCATCAGGAATTGTCAGATCAACCTCTAAGAAGAGGCCATAGTCACTGTCATCAAAGTCCTGAAGATCTTCAATATTGAAATCTTCAACCCATTCAAGCCCTGCATATGGCAATTTATCCATCATAGCGTGACCATAGAGGTTGTTTGCATCTACATACGTTATATAATTTGATGGCCGTGCTGGATCATAATCAGGCATATACTTGTTATTTGCTCTGGCATATCTCTGGGAACATTGCACCATCCCACCTCTTATACATTTCTCCATAAACAGATACATATCTTGATCGTGGATCAGATCCAATTGCTTTTTGGTGTTCAAAAACGTTGCGGCCCATGCTAGGCCCGGGGCACTGTAAAAATACACTGGGTCCAGTCCATAATTTTGCATGGAAGATTTTCTGAATGCCTGCAATATATCAGCTAAGAGGGTCACATCAAGTTTCAAATATGCCATGTGATAATCACCAAATGTCTTGCATTTTAAATCGTTCCACATCAACTGAGCATGGTGATAATCATCATCACTGATTCCAGATCCTCTGATTTTGCTGTAAAACTCTTCTTGTGGTGGCAGGGAACACTCATCAAATTTAGAAAAATCTGTGACATAGTCATATGGATATACACCCTTCCGCCTAATTAATTTCAGGTCCTGATTTGGAAACAATGCACGTGTGATTTTTAATTTATCATCAGGTAATTGAGTGGCCAGTGTATCCAGGCTAGCAGATAAAAATCTGTAAGAATCAAGAAATCTTATGTGAATAGGAACACCATCAACTTTAATTATCTTGCTAATAGATATATATTTCTCATCATTTTCAGCTAAAATATTTAAATTCTGCTTCTCAAGCCCCTCGTACCTGATCAGATGATGGAAATCATAATTGGATGCTCCATGGCAAAATATGGGGATAAATCTTGGTCTCTTGATCTTAATATTACAGCTATTACACAGGGCCATTAAGAATTTACCATCTGTATGAGAATGGTGATGAACCTTGATATTTGTATCTGAAAATTCACAATCACATACCGGGCATTTTTCTGCATTGTTGAAATCTTCAATCTGTTCCTCTGTTAAAGGCAACATAGGCTTTGATATTAATAAGATGTTAGATGCTATGTCACGGCACACATTTTCTATTCTATGTGCAAATATTTTGATGGCATTTGGTCCCTTGTATGAATATTTTTTAATAACAACACCATCCCGTATAACCATAAAACAAAAGCTGGAAGGTTCATGTTGCTGGTATGGTGTACTTGAAGATTCTTCAGGATCTGGATTGCAGAATGCAAGAGATTTGAGATTCGATTCAGAATCCCAGACAATATATACTGGGTGTTCCAACAAGGCTTCAAACTTTTTGAATTTGCAATTTTCACTTGGATTGGGCATCACCATATGAACAGGTTTATGATTGCCACAGTATTTCAGATGCTCAATTAGCTTGTTTTTAGCAATTTCTGCACTCTCTTCCCGAACCCCATTTACCATTTTTTGACCATAAAATACAGTTAAGCATCTTCTGCACAACTTGAATATTTTTTTATATTTGTCTAGTTGTGTTCTCACTAAAGCTTCAAGATTATGTATCAGAGTATAATGATATGTACCATCCTTTTCAATTAAGAGCAGATCAATCGGAACTGCAGATTCATCATCAAGTGTACTGATTCTGAGAGGATCTATCAAGCAATTGCCAGTGGAACAAGTAAATACATTAATAGATAATTGTTTGCCATCGATGTGCCTGGCCTTTTTTTCAAATTTATCAATATTCTGAACTGACATTGGATATTCCAAACCCTCCATTACATCGTCAAAAATATGTTCATGCTGTTTGTAATAACTTATTCTCTGAGGATTCCTTGAAACTGGATACAAAACAGCTAATATACACCACAAAAAGCATTTCTGGTCGGTATTTTCAATATTGACCACGGCTCTTTTGTTTTTGATATTGGCAGGTAATGGCAGATATGTAGATCCTTGTAATGGGTTGAATTCAGAAATATTAACATATAACTTGTGTGATGAACCACATAGGCTCCATCCTGATTCTTTTGCCGCAAATTCAGAGTGTTTGATATTCAGTTGATTTATCAAGCTGCTTATTATTGTGTCTAAATTTGCATTTGAATATACCGGTACAGTTTCTGTTACGTGGGGGTGTGTAAATTTTGTATCATTTGGTTTCTTATATTGTACAAACAATTTGAGGGAGAGCTTATAAGAGCCATTTTGTGCATTTAGAATTGCCTGCACTTTAGGATTTACACTGTTCAAGAAATTCTCAATGCCGCATCTTGGCTCTGATACAAACCGGTGATCCCTTAATTGGCCGTTAAAACTGGTACGGATGGGTTCATAGCGTGGCTGTTTTGCTGCTCTGGCATTAACAGGTGCTTCGTACTTTCTTTTCAGACCAGAAGTGGATGGTTGTGCAGAGCAAGTATTTTTATGTGTATATGTGAAATATTCCATGTTATATTTTCTATTGCATTTGGGGCAAATTTTTGTGGGAGTTCTGTATTTGTCTGGATTACAAATTTTTTGATGTTTGGCCCAATTAGAGCTGGATATATTCTTATTGCACTGATTACAATATTTTTGATTCGGCATTTTTGTTGTTGTTTATTATATACAATTTCCTGGGATTCAATTCAAAACTTTATACTGAACAAAAAATATCAGATGGGTTCAGCTGTGTGCTTTGTGTGTGTGTGTAGGTGTATATGTGTGTATGTGTGTTAATATTTTTGGCTTTGGTATTTATATAAAATTTCCTGGGTTTTAAATCTAATCTCTATGGATTAATATTATTAATATTAATCTTATGACAGGTTGTAAAGCCAATAGCCCACAAGTGTAAAAATCATTCACACTGACCCAGCGCAAATGCCTGCACAAACATGCATATCTTGAATAGCAATGACCTTGTTATGTATAACAGGCTGGGACAAATATAAGCTTGACTCTAAATATGAGTGGATTACAACAAATAACAGATTTTATATTGTTCAATATGAATTTAAACCTGTAAGTATAAGAAGTACTGTATCAATACATCTGTTCTCCTCAGTCAGTCTCACAATACTGAATGATGCAATACTCGGGAATTTCTGTAAATACTGGCGCTGAGGGCAAGGCAAAAATCAATACTACCGTCTCGGGAATTCCACACACTGACACAGAGGAGAAACATGCAAACATATAATATAAGAAATAGAGTGTCACGGAGCAAGCAAATTGAACCTAGTATCCAATTAAACTTAAACCGGAAGTAAATATGTGTGTGTATGTATGTGTATGTGCTTAATTTCTGGTGTAGCCAAAAATATATCACTTTTTGACAAAAATCTGGCTGATGCAACTTTTGTAAGTATGCACAAATCAATCTGAGAAAGCTCGTACTTTCTGAAAAATTCCCGAGGGCATTTTTTACAAAAATCTTGAATTATAAGAGCTCCACACTTGAGCAAAAAACTCATATGGGCATGTTGAGCAAGTTTTAAGTATGGCCAAAGCTGCTGGAGGGGGGTTCGTACTTTCTCGAGTTTATCCCCCCGTAAATACAACTACTTGGGAGGTTCCAGATAAGGTCAAAAACTACATACTCAGATCTTCACCAAACTTTGCAGGGATACATTGGATGTCAAGACACGTGGAAAAAACGTACAAAACAAGAGATTGGAGACATCAAGATTTTGGACGAATTTTTTAAGAATTTTCAAATTTTCAGATAGGAGGTTCCATATAAGGTCAAAAACTACATACTCAGATCTTCACCAAACTTTGCATGGATACATTGGATGTCAAGACACGTGGAAAAAACGTACAAAACAAGAGATTGGTGTCATCAAGATTTTGGACGAATTTTTGAAGAATTTTCAAATTTTCAGATAGGAGGTTCCAGATAAGGTCAAAAACTACATACTCAGATCTTCACCAAACGTTGCAGGGATACTTTGCATGTCAAGACACGTGGAAAAAACGTACAAAACAAGAGATTGGAGACATCAAGATTTAGGACGAATTTTTTAAGAATTTTCAAATTTTCAGATAGGAGGTTCCAGATAAGGTCAAAAACTACATACTCAGATCTTCACCAAACTTTGCAGGGATACATTGGATGTCAAGACACGTGGAAAAATCGTACAAAACAAGAGATTGGGGGCATCAAGATTTTGGATGGATTTTTTAGGAATTTTCAAATTTTCAGATGGGAGGTTCCAGATAAGGTCAAAAACTACATACTCAGATCTTCACCAAACTTTGCAGGGATACATTTAATGTCAAGACACGTGGAAAAAACGTACAAAACAAGAGATTGGGGTCATCAAGATTTTGGACGGATTTTTTAGGAATTTTCAAATTTTCAGATGGGAGGTTCCAGATAAGGTCAAAAACTACATACTCAGATCTTCACCAAACTTTACAGGGATACATTGGATGTCAAGACACGTGGAAACAACGTACAAAACAAGAGATTGGAAACGTCAAGATTTTGGACGAATTTTTTAAGAATTTTCAAATTTTCAGAAAGGATGTTCCAGATAAGGTCAAAAACTACATACTCAGATCTTCACCAAACGTTGCAGGGATACTTTGCATGTCAAGACACGTGGAAAAAACGTACAAAACAAGAGATTGGAGACATCAAGATTTTCGACGAATTTTTGAAGAATTTTCAAATTTTCAGACAGGAGGTTCCAGATAAGGTCAAAAACGACATACTCAGATCTTCACCAAACTTTGCATGGATACATTGGATGTCAAGACACGTGGAAAAAACATACAAAACATAGGATTGGGGACATCAAGATTTTGGACGAATTTTTTAAGAATTTTCAAATTTTCAGAAAGGAGGTTCCATATAAGGTCAAAAACTACATACTCAGATCTTCACCAAACATTGCAGCGATACATTGGATGTCAAGAAACGTGGAAAAAACGTACAAAACAAGAGATTGGAGACATCAAGATTTTGGACGAATTTTTGAAGAATTTTCAAATTTTCAGATAGGAGGTTCCAGATAAGGTCAAAAACTACATACTCAGATCTTCACCAAACGTTGCAGGGATACTTTGCATGTCAAGACACGTGGAAAAAACGTACAAAACAAGAGATTGGAGACATCAAGATTTTCGACGAATTTTTGAAGAATTTTCAAATTTTCAGATGGGAGGTTCCAGATAAGGTCAAAAACGACATACTCAGATCTTCACCAAACTTTGCAGGGATACATTGGATGTCAAGACACGTGGAAAAAACGTACAAAACAAGAGATTGGAAACATCAAGATTTTGGACGAATTTTTTAAGAATTTTCAAATTTTCAGATAGGAGGTTCCATATAAGGTCAAAAACTACATACTCAGATCTTCACCAAACTTTGCATGGATACATTGGATGTCAAGACACGTGGAAAAACGTACAAAACAAGAGATTGGTGTCATCAAGATTTTGGACGAATTTTTGAAGAATTTTCAAATTTTCAGATAGGAGGTTCCAGATAAGGTCAAAAACTACATACTCAGATCTTCACCAAACGTTGCAGGGATACTTTGCATGTCAAGACACGTGGAAAAAACGTACAAAACAAGAGATTGGAGACATCAAGATTTTCGACGAATTTTTTAAGAATTTTCAAATTTTCAGATAGGAGGTTCCAGATAAGGTCAAAAACTACATACTCAGAGCTTCACCAAACTTTGCAGGGATACATTGGATGTCAAGACACGTGGAAAAATCGTACAAAACAAGAGATTGGGGGCATCAAGATTTTGGATGGATTTTTTAGGAATTTTCAAATTTTCAGAAATGAGGTTTCAGATAAGGTCAAAAACTACATACTCAGATCTTCACCAAACTTTGCAGGGATACATTGGATGTCAAGACACGTGGAAAAAACGTACAAAACAAGAGATTGGGGTCATCAAGATTTTGGACGGATTTTTTAGGAATTTTCAAATTTTCAGATGGGAGGTTCCAGATAAGGTCAAAAACTACATACTCAGATCTTCACCAAACTTTACAGGGATACATTGGATGTCAAGACACGTGGAAACAACGTACAAAACAAGAGATTGGAAACGTCAAGATTTTGGACGAATTTTTTAAGAATTTTCAAATTTTCAGAAAGGATGTTCCAGATAAGGTCAAAAATTACATACTCAGATCTTCACCAAACGTTGCAGGGATACTTTGCATGTCAAGACACGTGGAAAAAACGTACAAAACAAGAGATTGGAGACATCAAGATTTTCGACGAATTTTTGAAGAATTTTCAAATTTTCAGATGGGAGGTTCCAGATAAGGTCAAAAACGACATACTCAGATCTTCACCAAACTTTGCATGGATACATTGGATGTCAAGACACGTGGAAAAAACATACAAAACATAGGATTGGGGACATCAAGATTTTGGACGAATTTTTTAAGAATTTTCAAATTTTCAGAAAGGAGGTTCCATATAAGGTCAAAAACTACATACTCAGATCTTCACCAAACATTGCAGCGATACATTGGATGTCAAGAAACGTGGAAAAAACGTACAAAACAAGAGATTGGAGACATCAAGATTTTGGACGAATTTTTGAAGAATTTTCAAATTTTCAGATAGGAGGTTCCAGATAAGGTCAAAAACTACATACTCAGATCTTCACCAAACGATGCAGGGATACTTTGCATGTCAAGACACGTGGAAAAAACGTACAAAACAAGAGATTGGAGACATCAAGATTTTCGACGAATTTTTGAAGAATTTTTAAATTTTCAGATGGGAGGTTCCAGATAAGGTCAAAAACGACATACTCAGATCTTCACCAAACTTTGCATGGATACATTGGATGTCAAGACACGTGGAAAAAACATACAAAACATAGGATTGGGGACATCAAGATTTTGGACGAATTTTTTAAGAATTTTCAAATTTTCAGAAAGGAGGTTCCATATAAGGTCAAAAACTACATACTCAGATCTTCACCAAACTTTGCAGGGATACAATGGATGTCAAGACACGTGGAAAAAACGTACAAAACAAGAGATTGAGGTCATCAAGATTTTGGACGGATTTTTTAGGAATTTTCAAATTTTCAGATGGGAGGTTCCAGATAACGTCAAAAACTACATACTCATATCTTCACCAAACTTTGCAGGGATACATTGGATGTCAAGACACGTGGAAAAAACGTACAAAACAAGAGATTGGAAACATCAAGATTTTGGACGAATTTTTTAAGAATTTTCAAATTTTCAGATAGGAGGTTCCATATAAGGTCAAAAACTACATACTCAGATCTTCACCAAACTTTGCATGGATACATTGGATGTCAAGACACGTGGAAAAACGTACAAAACAAGAGATTGGTGTCATCAAGATTTTGGACGAATTTTTGAAGAATTTTCAAATTTTCAGATAGGAGGTTCCAGATAAGGTCAAAAACTACATACTCAGATCTTCACCAAACGTTGCAGGGATACTTTGCATGTCAAGACACGTGGAAAAAACGTACAAAACAAGAGATTGGAGACATCAAGATTTTCGACGAATTTTTTAAGAATTTTCAAATTTTCAGATAGGAGGTTCCAGATAAGGTCAAAAACTACATACTCAGATCTTCACCAAACTTTGCAGGGATACATTGGATGTCAAGACACGTGGAAAAAACGTACAAAACAAGAGATTGGAGACATCAAGATTTTGGACGAATTTTTGAGGAATTTTCAAATTTTCAGAAATGAGGTTCCAGATAAGGTCAAAAACTACATACTCAGATCTTCACCAAACTTTGCAGGTATACATTGGATGTCAAGACACGTGGCAAAAACGTACAAAACAAGAGATTGGAGACATCAAGATTTTGGACGAATTTTTTAAGAATTTTCAAATTTTCAGATAGGAGGTTCCAGATAAGGTCAAAAACTACATATTCAGATCTTCACCAAACTTTGCAGGGATACATTGGATGTCAAGACACGTGGAAAAATCGAACAAAACAAGAGATTGGGGGCATCAAGATTTTGGACAGATTTTTTAGGAATTTTCAAATTTTCAGATGGGAGGTTCCAGATAAGGTCAAAAACTACATACTCAGATCTTCACCAAACTTTGCAGGGATACATTGGATGTCAAGACACGTGGAAAAAACGTACAAAACAAGAGATTGGAGACGTCAAGATTTTGGACGAATTTTTTAAGAATTTTCAAATTTTCAGAAAGGATGTTCCAGATGAGTTCAAAAACGACATACTCAGATCTTCACCAAACTTTGCAGGGATACATTGGATGTCAAGACACGTGGAAAAAACGTACAAAACAAGAGATTGGAGACATCAAGATTTTGGACGAATTTTTGAAGAATTTTCAAATTTTCAGATGGGAGGTTCCAGATAAGGTCAAAAACGACATACTCAGATCTTCACTAAACTTTGCATGGATACATTGGATGTCAAGACACGTGGAAAAAACATACAAAACATAGGATTGGGGACATCAAGATTTTGGACGAATTTTTTAAGAATTTTCAAATTTTCAGAAAGGAGGTTCCATATAAGGTCAAAAACTACATACTCAGATCTTCACCAAACTTTGCAGGGATACAATGGATGTCAAGACACGTGGAGAAAACGTACAAAACAAGAGATTGAGGTCATCAAGATTTTGGAAGGATTTTTTAGGAATTTTCAAATTTTCAGATGGGAGGTTCCAGATAAGGTCAAAAACTACATACTCAGATCTTCACCAAACTTTGCAGGGATACATTGGATGTCAAGACACGTGGAAAAAACGTACAAAACAAGAGATTGGAGACATCAAGATTTTGGACGAATTTTTTAAGAATTTTCAAATTTTCAGATAGGAGGTTCCATAAAAGGTCAAAAACTACATACTCAGATCTTCACCAAACTTTGCAGGGATACATTGGATGTCAAGACACGTGGAAAAAACGTACAAAACAAGAGATTGGTGTCATCAAGATTTTGGACGAATTTTTGAAGAATTTTCAAATTTTCAGATAGGATGTTCCAGATAAGGTCAAAAACTACATACTCAGATCTTCACCAAACGTTGCAGGGATACTTTGCATGTCAAGACACGTGGAAAAAACGTACAAAACAAGAGATTGGAGACATCAAGATTTTCGACGAATTTTTTAAGAATTTTCAAATTTTCAGATAGGAGGTTCCAGATAAGGTCAAAAACTACATACTCAGATCTTCACCAAACTTTGCAGGGATACATTGGATGTCAAGACACGTGGAAAAATCGTACAAAACAAGAGATTGGGGGCATCAAGATTTTGGACGGATTTTTTAGGAATTTTCAAATTTTCAGATGGGAGGTTCCAGATAAGGTCAAAAACTACATACTCAGATCTTCACCAAACTTTACAGGGATACATTGGATGTCAAGACACGTGGAAACAACGTACAAAACAAGAGATTGGAAACGTCAAGATTTTGGACGAATTTTTTAAGAATTTTCAAATTTTCAGATAGGAGGTTCCAGATAAGGTCAAAAACTACATACTCAGATCTTGACCAAACTTTGCAGGGATACATTGGATGTCAAGACACGTGGAAAAAACGTACAAAACAAGAGATTGGGGACGTCAAGATTTTGGACGAATTTTTTAAGAATTTTCAAATTTTCAGAAAGGATGTTCCAGATAAGGTCAAAAACGACATACTCAGATCTTCACCAAACTTTGCAGGGATACATTGGATGTCAAGACACGTGGAAAAAACGTACAAAACAAGAGATTGGAGACATCAAGATTTTGGACGAATTTTTGAGGAATTTTCAAATTTTCAGAAATGAGGTTCCAGATAAGGTCAAAAACTACATACTCAGATCTTCACCAAACTTTGCAGGGATACATTGGATGTCAAGACACGTGGAAAAAACGTACAAAACAAGAGATTGGAGACATCAAGTTTTAGGACGAATTTTTTAAGAATTTTCAAATTTTCAGATAGGAGGTTCCAGATAAGGTCAAAAACTACATACTCAGATCTTCACCAAACTTTGCAGGGATACATTGGATGTCAAGACACGTGGAAAAATCGTACAAAACAAGAGATTGGGGGCATCAAGATTTTGGATGGATTTTTTAGGAATTTTCAAATTTTCAGATGGGAGGTTCCAGATAAGGTCAAAAACTACATACTCAGATCTTCACCAAACTTTGCAGGGATACATTGGATGTCAAGACACGTGGAAAAAACGTACAAAACAAGAGATTGGGGTCATCAAGATTTTGGACGGATTTTTTAGGAATTTTCAAATTTTCAGATGGGAAGTTCCAGATAAGGTCAAAAACTACATACTCAGATCTTCACCAAACTTTACAGGGATACATTGGATGTCAAGACACGTGGAAACCACGTACAAAACAAGAGATTGGAAACGTCAAGATTTTGGACGAATTTTTAAAGAATTTTCAAATTTTCAGAAAGGATGTTCCAGATAAGGTCAAAAACTACATACTCAGATCTTCACCAAACGTTGCAGGGATACTTTGCATGTCAAGACACGTGGAAAAAACGTAGAAAACAAGAGATTGGAGACATCAAGATTTTCGACGAATTTTTGAAGAATTTTCAAATTTTCAGATGGGAGGTTCCAGATAAGGTCAAAAACGACATACTCAGATCTTCACCAAACTTTGCATGGATACATTGGATGTCAAGACACGTGGAAAAAACATACAAAACATAGGATTGGGGACATCAAGATTTTGGACGAATTTTTTAAGAATTTTCAAATTTTCAGAAAGGAGGTACCATATAAATCAAAAACTACATACTCAGATCTTCACCAAACATTGCAGCGATACATTGGATGTCAAGAAACGTGGAAAAAACGTACAAAACAAGAGATTGGAGACATCAAGATTTTGGACGAATTTTTGAAGAATTTTCAAATTTTCAGATAGGAGGTTCCAGATAAGGTCAAAAACTACATACTCAGATCTTCACCAAACGTTGCAGGGATACTTTGCATGTCAAGACACGTGGAAAAAACGTACAAAACAAGAGATTGGAGACATCAAGATTTTCGACGAATTTTTGAAGAATTTTCAAATTTTCAGATTGGAGGTTCCAGATAAGGTCAAAAACGACATACTCAGATCTTCACCAAACTTTGCATGGATACATTGGATGTCAAGACACGTGGAAAAAACATACAAAACATAGGATTGGGGACATCAAGATTTTGGACGAATTTTTTAAGAATTTTCAAATTTTCAGAAAGGAGGTTCCATATAAGGTCAAAAACTACATACTCAGATCTTCACCAAACTTTGCAGGGATACAATGGATGTCAAGACACGTGGAAAAAACGTACAAAACAAGAGATTGAGGTCATCAAGATTTTGGACGGATTTTTTAGGAATTTTCAAATTTTCAGATGGGAGGTTCCAGATAAGGTCAAAAACTACATACTCATATCTTCACCAAACTTTGCAGGGATACATTGGATGTCAAGACACGTGGAAAAAACGTACAAAACAAGAGATTGGAAACATCAAGATTTTGGACGAATTTTTTAAGAATTTTCAAATTTTCAGATAGGAGGTTCCATATAAGGTCAAAAACTACATACTCAGATCTTCACCAAACTTTGCATGGATACATTGGATGTCAAGACACGTGGAAAAACGTACAAAACAAGAGATTGGTGTCATCAAGATTTTGGACGAATTTTTGAAGAATTTTCAAATTTTCAGATAGGAGGTTCCAGATAAGGTCAAAAACTACATACTCAGATCTTCACCAAACGTTGCAGGGATACTTTGCATGTCAAGACACGTGGAAACAACGTACAAAACAAGAGATTGGAAACGTCAAGATTTTGGACGAATTTTTTAAGAATTTTCAAATTTTCAGATAGGAGGTTCCAGATAAGGTCAAAAACTACATACTCAGATCTTGACCAAACTTTGCAGGGATACATTGGATGTCAAGACACGTGGAAAAAACGTACAAAACAAGAGATTGGGGACGTCAAGATTTTGGACGAATTTTTTAAGAATTTTCAAATTTTCAGAAAGGATGTTCCAGATAAGGTCAAAAACGACATACTCAGATCTTCACCAAACTTTGCAGGGATACATTGGATGTCAAGACACGTGGAAAAAACGTACAAAACAAGAGATTGGAGACATCAAGATTTTGGACGAATTTTTGAGGAATTTTCAAATTTTCAGAAATGAGGTTCCAGATAAGGTCAAAAACTACATACTCAGATCTTCACCAAACTTTGCAGGGATACATTGGATGTCAAGACACGTGGAAAAAACGTACAAAACAAGAGATTGGAGACATCAAGTTTTAGGACGAATTTTTTAAGAATTTTCAAATTTTCAGATAGGAGGTTCCAGATAAGGTCAAAAACTACATACTCAGATCTTCACCAAACTTTGCAGGGATACATTGGATGTCAAGACACGTGGAAAAATCGTACAAAACAAGAGATTGGGGGCATCAAGATTTTGGATGGATTTTTTAGGAATTTTCAAATTTTCAGATGGGAGGTTCCAGATAAGGTCAAAAACTACATACTCAGATCTTCACCAAACTTTGCAGGGATACATTGGATGTCAAGACACGTGGAAAAAACGTACAAAACAAGAGATTGGGGTCATCAAGATTTTGGACGGATTTTTTAGGAATTTTCAAATTTTCAGATGGGAAGTTCCAGATAAGGTCAAAAACTACATACTCAGATCTTCACCAAACTTTACAGGGATACATTGGATGTCAAGACACGTGGAAACCACGTACAAAACAAGAGATTGGAAACGTCAAGATTTTGGACGAATTTTTAAAGAATTTTCAAATTTTCAGAAAGGATGTTCCAGATAAGGTCAAAAACTACATACTCAGATCTTCACCAAACGTTGCAGGGATACTTTGCATGTCAAGACACGTGGAAAAAACGTAGAAAACAAGAGATTGGAGACATCAAGATTTTCGACGAATTTTTGAAGAATTTTCAAATTTTCAGATGGGAGGTTCCAGATAAGGTCAAAAACGACATACTCAGATCTTCACCAAACTTTGCATGGATACATTGGATGTCAAGACACGTGGAAAAAACATACAAAACATAGGATTGGGGACATCAAGATTTTGGACGAATTTTTTAAGAATTTTCAAATTTTCAGAAAGGAGGTTCCATATAAATCAAAAACTACATACTCAGATCTTCACCAAACATTGCAGCGATACATTGGATGTCAAGAAACGTGGAAAAAACGTACAAAACAAGAGATTGGAGACATCAAGATTTTGGACGAATTTTTGAAGAATTTTCAAATTTTCAGATAGGAGGTTCCAGATAAGGTCAAAAACTACATACTCAGATCTTCACCAAACGTTGCAGGGATACTTTGCATGTCAAGACACGTGGAAAAAACGTACAAAACAAGAGATTGGAGACATCAAGATTTTCGACGAATTTTTGAAGAATTTTCAAATTTTCAGATTGGATGTTCCAGATAAGGTCAAAAACGACATACTCAGATCTTCACCAAACTTTGCATGGATACATTGGATGTCAAGACACGTGGAAAAAACATACAAAACATAGGATTGGGGACATCAAGATTTTGGACGAATTTTTTAAGAATTTTCAAATTTTCAGAAAGGAGGTTCCATATAAGGTCAAAAACTACATACTCAGATCTTCACCAAACTTTGCAGGGATACAATGGATGTCAAGACACGTGGAAAAAACGTACAAAACAAGAGATTGAGGTCATCAAGATTTTGGACGGATTTTTTAGGAATTTTCAAATTTTCAGATGGGAGGTTCCAGATAAGGTCAAAAACTACATACTCATATCTTCACCAAACTTTGCAGGGATACATTGGATGTCAAGACACGTGGAAAAAACGTACAAAACAAGAGATTGGAAACATCAAGATTTTGGACGAATTTTTTAAGAATTTTCAAATTTTCAGATAGGAGGTTCCATATAAGGTCAAAAACTACATACTCAGATCTTCACCAAACTTTGCATGGATACATTGGATGTCAAGACACGTGGAAAAACGTACAAAACAAGAGATTGGTGTCATCAAGATTTTGGACGAATTTTTGAAGAATTTTCAAATTTTCAGATAGGAGGTTCCAGATAAGGTCAAAAACTACATACTCAGATCTTCACCAAACGTTGCAGGGATACTTTGCATGTCAAGACACGTGGAAAAAACGTACAAAACAAGAGATTGGAGACATCAAGATTTTCGACGAATTTTTTAAGAATTTTCAAATTTTCAGATGGGAGGTTCCAGATAAGGTCAAAAACTACATACTCAGATCTTCACCAAACTTTGCAGGGATACATTGGATGTCAAGACACGTGGAAAAATCGTACAAAACAAGAGATTGGGGGCATCAAGATTTTGGACGGATTTTTTAGGAATTTTCAAATTTTCAGATGGGAGGTTCCAGATAAGGTCAAAAACTACATACTCAGATCTTCACCAAACTTTGCAGGGATACATTGGATGTCAAGACACGTGGAAAAAACGTACAAAACAAGAGATTGGGGTCATCAAGATTTTGGACGGATTTTTTAGGAATTTTCAAATTTTCAGATGGGAGGTTCCAGATAAGGTCAAAAACTACATACTCAGATCTTCACCAAACTTTACAGGGATACATTGGATGTCAAGACACGTGGAAACAACGTACAAAACAAGAGATTGGAAACGTCAAGATTTTGGACGAATTTTTTAAGAATTTTCAAATTTTCAGATAGGAGGTTCCAGATAAGGTCAAAAACTACATACTCAGATCTTGACCAAACTTTGCAGGGATACATTGGATGTCAAGACACGTGGAAAAAACGTACAAAACAAGAGATTGGGGACGTCAAGATTTTGGACGAATTTTTTAAGAATTTTCAAATTTTCAGAAAGGATGTTCCAGATAAGGTCAAAAACGACATACTCAGATCTTCACCAAACTTTGCAGGGATACATTGGATGTCAAGACACGTGGAAAAAATTTACAAAACAAGAGATTGGAGACATCAAGATTTTGGACGAATTTTTGAGGAATTTTCAAATTTTCAGAAATGAGGTTCCAGATAAGGTCAAAAACTACATACTCAGATCTTCACCAAACTTTGCAGGGATACATTGGATGTCAAGACACGTGGAAAAAACGTACAAAACAAGAGATTGGAGACATCAAGATTTAGGACGAATTTTTTAAGAATTTTCAAATTTTCAGATAGGAGGTTCCAGATAAGGTCAAAAACTACATACTCAGATCTTCACCAAACTTTGCAGGGATACATTGGATGTCAAGACACGTGGAAAAATCGTACAAAACAAGAGATTGGGGGCATCAAGATTTTGGATGGATTTTTTAGGAATTTTCAAATTTTCAGAAAGGAGGTTCCAGATAAGGTCAAAAACTACATACTCAGATCTTCACCAAACTTTGCAGGGATACATTGGATGTCAAGACACGTGGAAAAAACGTACAAAACAAGAGATTGGGGTCATCAAGATTTTGGACGGATTTTTTAGGAATTTTCAAATTTTCAGATGGGAGGTTCCAGATAAGGTCAAAAACTACATACTCAGATCTTCACCAAACTTTACAGGGATACATTGGATGTCAAGACACGTGGAAACAACGTACAAAACAAGAGATTGGAAACGTCAAGATTTTGGACGAATTTTTTAAGAATTTTCAAATTTTCAGAAAGGATGTTCCAGATAAGGTCAAAAACTACATACTCAGATCTTCACCAAACGTTGCAGCGATACTTTGCATGTCAAGACACGTGGAAAAAACGTACAAAACAAGAGATTGGAGACATCAAGATTTTCGACGAATTTTTGAAGAATTTTCAAATTTTCAGATGGGAGGTTCCAGATAAGGTCAAAAACGACATACTCAGATCTTCACCAAACTTTGCATGGATACATTGGATGTCAAGACACGTGGAAAAAACATACAAAACATAGGATTGGGGACATCAAGATTTTGGACGAATTTTTTAAGAATTTTCAAATTTTCAGAAAGGAGGTTCCATATAAGGTCAAAAACTACATACTCAGATCTTCACCAAACATTGCAGCGATACATTGGATGTCAAGAAACGTGGAAAAAACGTACAAAACAAGAGATTGGAGACATCAAGATTTTGGACGAATTTTTGAAGAATTTTCAAATTTTCAGATAGGAGGTTCCAGATAAGGTCAAAAACTACATACTCAGATCTTCACCAAACGTTGCAGGGATACTTTGCATGTCAAGACACGTGGAAAAAACGTACAAAACAAGAGATTGGAGACATCAAGATTTTCGACGAATTTTTGAAGAATTTTCAAATTTTCAGATGGGAGGTTCCAGATAAGGTCAAAAACGACATACTCAGATCTTCACCAAACTTTGCATGGATACATTGGATGTCAAGACACGTGGAAAAAACATACAAAACATAGGATTGGGGACATCAAGATTTTGGACGAATTTTTTAAGAATTTTCAAATTTTCAGAAAGGAGGTTCCATATAAGGTCAAAAACTACATACTCAGATCTTCACCAAACATTGCAGCGATACATTGGATGTCAAGAAACGTGGAAAAAACGTACAAAACAAGAGATTGGAGACATCAAGATTTTGGACGAATTTTTGAAGAATTTTCAAATTTTCAGATAGGAGGTTCCAGATAAGGTCAAAAACTACATACTCAGATCTTCACCAAACGTTGCAGGGATACTTTGCATGTCAAGACACGTGGAAAAAACGTACAAAACAAGAGATTGGAGACATCAAGATTTTCGACGAATTTTTGAAGAATTTTCAAATTTTCAGATGGGAGGTTCCAGATAAGGTCAAAAACGACATACTCAGATCTTCACCAAACTTTGCATGGATACATTGGATGTCAAGACACGTGGAAAAAACATACAAAACATAGGATTGGGGACATCAAGATTTTGGACGAATTTTTTAAGAATTTTCAAATTTTCAGAAAGGAGGTTCCATATAAGGTCAAAAACTACATACTCAGATCTTCACCAAACTTTGCAGGGATACAATGGATGTCAAGACACGTGGAAAAAACGTACAAAACAAGAGATTGAGGTCATCAAGATTTTGGACGGATTTTTTAGGAATTTTCAAATTTTCAGATGGGAGGTTCCAGATAAGGTCAAAAACTACATACTCATATCTTCACCAAACTTTGCAGGGATACATTGGATGTCAAGACACGTGGAAAAAACGTACAAAACAAGAGATTGGAAACATCAAGATTTTGGACGAATTTTTTAAGAATTTTCAAATTTTCAGATAGGAGGTTCCATATAAGGTCAAAAACTACATACTCAGATCTTCACCAAACTTTTTCAAAAACTACATACTCAGATCTTCACCAAACTTTGCAGGGACACATTGGATGTCAAGACACGTGGAAAAAACGTACAAAACAAGAGATTGGAGACATCAAGATTTTGGACGAATTTTTTAAGAATTTTCAAATTTTCAGATAGGAGGTTCCATTTAAGGTCAAAAACTACATACTCAGATCTTCACCAAACTTTGCAGGGATACATTGGATGTCAAGACACGTGGAAAAAACGTACAAAACAAAAGATTGGAGACATCAAGATTTTGGACGAATTTTTTAAGAATTTTCAAATTTTCAGATAGGAGGTTCCATATAAGGTCAAAAACTACATACTCAGATCTTCACCAAACATTGCAGGGATACATTGGAGGTCAAGACACGTGGAAAAAACGTACAAAACAAGAGATTGGAGACATCAAGATTTTGGACGAATTTTTTAAAAATTTTCAAATTTTCAGATAGGAGGTTCCAGATAAGGTCTAAAACTACATACTCAGATCTTCACCAAACTTTGCAGGGATACATTGGATGTCAAGACACGTGGAAAAAACATACAAAACATAGGATTGGGGATATCAAGATTTTGGTCAAATTTTTTAAGAATTTTCAAATTTTCAGATAGGAGGTTCCATATAAGGTCAAAAACTACATACTCAGATCTTCACCAAACGTTGCAGGGATACTTTGCATGTCAAGACACTTGGAAAAAACGTACAAAACAAGAGATTGGAGACATCAAGATTTTCGACAAATTTTTTAAGAATTTTCAAATTTTCAGATGGGAGGTTCCAGATAAGGTCAAAAACGACATACTCAGATCTTCACCAAACTTTGCATGGATACATTGGATGTCAAGACACGTGGAAAAAACGTACAAAACAAGAAATTAGAGACATCAAGATTTTGGACGAATTTTTTAAGAATTTTCAAATTTTCAGAAAGGAGGTTCCGTATAAGGTCAAAAACTACATACTCACATCTTCACCAAACTTTGCAGGGATACATTGGATGTCAAGACACGTGGAAAAAACGTATAAAACAAGAGATTGGGGTCATCAAGATTTTGGACGGATTTTTTAGGAATTTTCGAATTTTCAGATGGGAGGTTCCAGATAAGGTCAAAAACTACATACTCAGATCTTCACCAAACTTTGCAGGGATACATTGGATGTCAAGACACGTGGAAAAAACGAACAAAACAAGAGATTGGAGACATCAAGATTTTGGACGAATTTTTGAAGAATTTTCAAATTTTCAGATAGGAGGTTCCAGATAAGGTCAAAAACTACATACTCAGATCTTCACCAAACGTTGCAGGGATACTTTGCATGTCAAGACACGTGGAAAAAACGTACAAAACAAGACATTGGAGACATCAAGATTTTCGACGAATTTTTTAAGAATTTTCAAATTTTCAGATGGGAGGTTCCAGATAAGGTCAAAAACGACATACTCAGATCTTCACCAAACTTTGCATGGATACATTGGATGTCAAGACACGTGGAAAAAACATACAAAACATAGGATTGGGGACATCAAGATTTTGGTCGAATTTTTTAAGAATTTTCAAATTTTCAGATAGGAGGTTCCATATAAGGTCAAAAACTACATACTCAGATCTTCACCAAACTTTGCAGGGATACATTGGATGTCAAGACACGTGGAAAAAACGTACAAAACAAGAGATTGGAGACATCAAGATTTTGGACGAATTTTTTAAGAATTTTCAAATTTTCAGATAGGAGGTTCCAGATAAGGTCAAAAACGACATACTCAGATCTTCACCAAACTTTGCAGGGATACATTGGATGTCAAGACACGTGAAAAAAACATACAAGACATAGGATTGGGGACATCAAGATTTTGGTTGAATTTTTTAAGAATTTTCAAATTTTCAGATAGGAGGTTCCATATAAGGTCAAAAACTGCATACTCAGATCTTCACCAAACTATGCAGGGATACATTGGATGTCAAGACACGTGGAAAAAACGTACAAAACAAGAGATTGGAGACATCAAGATTTTGGAAGAATTTTTTAAGAATTTTCAAATTTTCAGATAGGAGGTTCCAGATAAGGTCAAAAACTACATACTCAGATCTTCACCAAACTTTGCAGGGACACATTGGATGTCAAGACACGTGGAAAAAACGTACAAAACAAGAGATTGTAGACATCAAGATTTTGGACGAATTTTTGAGGAATTTTCAAATTTTCAGAAATGAGGTTCCAGATAAGGTCAAAAACTACATACTCAGATCTTCACCAAACTTTGCATGGATACATTGGATGTCAAGACACGTGGGGAAAACATACAAACCAAGAGATTGGAGACATCAAGATTTTGGACGAATTTTTTAAGAATTTTCAAATTTTCAGATAGGAGGTTCCATTTAAGGTCAAAAACTACATACTCAGATCTTCACCAAACTTTGCAGGGATACATTGGATGTCAAGACACGTGGAAAAAACGTACAAAACAAAAGATTGGAGACATCAAGATTTTGGACGAATTTTTTAAGAATTTTCAAATTTTCAGATGGGAGGTTCCAGATAAGGTCAAAAACGACATACTCAGATCTTCACCAAACTTTGCATGGATACATTGGATGTCAAGACACGTGGAAAAAACGTACAAAACAAGAAATTGGAGACATCAAGATTTTGGACGAATTTTTTAAGAATTTTCAAATTTTCAGAAAGGAGGTTCCGTATAAGGTCAAAAACTACATACTCAGATCTTCACCAAACTTTGCAGGGATACATTGGATGTCAAGACACGTGGAAAAAACGTATAAAACAAGAGATTGGGGTCATCAAGATTTTGGACGGATTTTTTAGGAATTTTCGAATTTTCAGATGGCAGGTTCCATATAAGGTCAAAAACTACATACTCAGATCTTCACCAAACTTTGCAGGGATACATTGGATGTCAAGACACGTGGAAAAAACGTACAAAACAAGAGATTGGAGACATCAAGATTTTGAACGAATTTTTTAAGAATTTTCAAATTTTCAGAAAGGAGGTTCCGTATAAGGTCAAAAACTACATACTCAGATCTTCACCAAACTTTGCAGGGATACATTGGATGTCAAGACACGTGGAAAAAACGTACAAAACAAGAGATTGGAGACATCAAGATTTTGAACGAATTTTTTAAGAAATTTCAAATTTTCAGATAGGAGGTTCCATATAAGGTCAAAAACTACATACTCAGATCTTCACCAAACATTGCAGGGATACATTGGATGTCAAGACACGTGGAAAAAATGTACAAAACAAGAGATTGGAGACATCAAGATTTTCGACGGATTTTTTAAGAATTTTCAAATTTTCAGATAGGAGGTTCCATATAAGGTCAAAAACTACATACTCAGATCTTCACCAAACTTAGCAGGGATACATTGGATGTCAAGACACGTGGAAAAAACATACAAGACATAGGATTGGGGACATCAAGATTTGGTCAAATTTTTTAAGAATTTTCAAATTTTCAGATAGGAGGTTCCATATAAGGTCAAAAACTACATACTCAGATCTTCACCAAACATTGCAGGGATACATTGTATGTCAAGACACGTGGAAAAAATGTACAAAACAAGAGATTGGAGACATCAAGATTTTCGACGGATTTTTTAAGAATTTTTAAATTTTCAGATGGGAGGTTCCAGATAAGGTCAAAAACGACATACTCAGATCTTCACCAAACTTTGCATGGATACATTGGATGTCAAGACACGTGGAAAAAACATACAAAACATAGGATTGGGGACATCAAGATTTTGGTGGAATTTTTTAAGAATTTTCAAATTTTCAGATAGGAGGTTCCATATAAGGTCAAAAACTACATACTCAGATCTTCACCAAACTTTGCAGGGATACATTGGATGTCAAGACACGTGGAAAAACGTACAAAACAAGAGATTGGAGACATCAAGATTTTGGACGATTTTTTTAAGAATTTTCAAATTTTCAGATAGGAGGTTCCAGATAATTTCAAAAACGACATACTCAGATCTTCACCAAACTTTGCAGGGATACATTGGATGTCATGACACGTGGAAAAAACGTACAAAACAAGAGATTGGAGACATCAAGATTTTGGACGAATTTTTGAGGAATTTTCAAATTTTCAGAAATGAGGTGCCAGATAAGGTCAAAAACTACATACTCAGATCTTCACCAAACTTTGCAGGGATACATTGGATGTCAAGACACGTGGGAAAAACGTACAAAACAAGAGATTGGAGACATCAAGATTTTGGACGAATTTTTGAGGAATTTTCAAATTTTCAGAAATGAGGTGCCAGATAAGGTCAAAAACTACATACTCAGATCTTCACCAAACTTTGCAGGGATACATTGGATGTCAAGACACGTGGAAAAAACGTACAAAACAAGAGATTGGAGACATCAAGATCTTGGACGAATTTTTTAAAAATTTTCAAATTTTCAGATAGGAGGTTCCAGATAAGGTCTAAAACTACATACTCAGATCTTCACCAAACTTTGCAGGGATACATTGGATGTCAAGACACGTGGAAAAAACATTCAAAACATAGGATTGGGGGTATCAAGATTTTGGTCAAATTTTTTAAGAATTTTCAAATTTTCAGATAGGAGGTTCCATATAAGGTCAAAAACTACATACTCAGATCTTCACCAAACGTTGCAGGGATACTTTGCATGTCAAGACACGTGGAAAAAACGAACAAAACAAGAGATTGGAGACATCAAGATTTTCGACAAATTTTTTAAGAATTTTCAAATTTTCAGAAAGGAGGTTCCGTATAAGGTCAAAAACTACATACTCAGATCTTCACCAAACTTTGCAGGGATACATTGGATGTCAAGACACGTGGAAAAAACGTATAAAACAAGAGATTGGGTTCATCAAGATTTTGGACGGATTTTTTAGGAATTCTCGAATTTTCAGATGGGAGGTTCCAGATAAGGTCAAAAACTACATACTCAGATCTTCACCAAACTTTGCAGGGATACATTGGATGTCAAGACACGTGGAAAAAACGAACAAAACAAGAGATTGGAGACATCAAGATTTTGGACGAATTTTTGAAGAATTTTCAAATTTTCAGATGGGAGGTTCCAGATAAGGTCAAACACGACATACTCAGATCTTCACCAAACTTTGCATGGATACATTGGATGTCAAGACACGTGGGAAAAACGTACAAAACAAGAAATTGGAGACATCAAGTTTTTGGACGAATTTTTTAAGAATTTTCAAATTTTCAGAAAGGAGGTTCCGTATAAGGTCAAAAACTACATACTCAGATCTTCACCAAACTTTGCAGGGATACATTGGATGTCAAGACACGTGGAAAAAACGTACAAAACAAGAGATTGGAGACATCAAGATTTTGAACGAATTTTTTAAGAATTTTCAAATTTTCACATAGGAGGTTCCATATAAGGTCAAAAACTACATACTCAGATCTTCACCAAACATTGCAGGGATACATTGGATGTCAAGACACGTGGAAAAAACGTACAAAACAAGAGATTGGAGACATCATGATTTTCGACGGATTTTTTAAGAATTTTCAAATTTTCAGATAGGAGGTTCCATATAAGGTCAAAAACTACATACTCAGATCTTCACCAAACTTAGCAGGGATACATTGGATGTCAAGACACGTGGAAAAAACATACAAGACATAGGATTGGGGACATCAAGATTTGGTCAAATTTTTTAAGAATTTTCAAATTTTCAGATAGGAGGTTCCATATAAGGTCAAAAACTACATCCTCAGATCTTCACCAAACATTGCAGGGATACATTGTATGTCAAGACACGTGGAAAAAATGTACAAAACAAGAGATTGGAGACATCAAGATTTTCGACGGATTTTTTAAGAATTTTTAAATTTTCAGATGGGAGGTTCCAGATAAGGTCAAAAACGACATACTCAGATCTTCACCAAACTTTGCATGGATACATTGGATGTCAAGACACGTGGAAAAAACATACAAAACATTGGATTGGGGACATCAAGATTTTGGTCGAATTTTTTAAGAATTTTCAAATTTTCAGATAGGAGGTTACATATAAGGTCAAAAACTACATACTCAGATCTTCACCAAACTTTGCAGGGATACATTGGATGTCAAGACACGTGGAAAAAACGTACAAAACAAGAGATTGGAGACATCAAGATTTTGGACGAATTTTTGAGGAATTTTCAAATTTTCAGAAATGAGGTGCCAGATAAGGTCAAAAACTACATACTCAGATCTTCACCAAATTTTGCAGGGATACATTGGATGTCAAGACACGTGGGAAAAACGTACAAAACAAAAGATTGGAGACATCAAGATTTTGGACGAATTTTTGAGGAATTTTCAAATTTTCTGAAATGAGGTGCCAGATAAGGTCAAAAACTACATACTCAGATCTTCACCAAACTTTGCAGGGATACATTGGATGTCAAGACACGTGGAAAAAACGTACAAAACAAGAGATTGGAGACATCAAGATTTTGGACGAATTTTTTAAGAATTTTCAAATTTTCAGATAGGAGGTTCCAGATGAGGTCAAAAACTACATACTCAGATCTTCACCAAACTTTGCAGGAACACTTTGCATGTCAAGACACGTGAAAAAAACGTACAAAACAAGAGATCGGAGACATCAAGATTTTGACGAATTTTTTAAGAATTTTCAAATTTTCAGATAGGAGGTTCCAGATAAGGTCAAAAACGACATACTCAGATCTTCACCAAACTTTGCAGGGATACATTGGATGTCAAGACATGTGGAAAAAACGTACAAAACAAGAGATTGGAGACATCAAGATTTTGGACGAATTTTTTAAGGATTTTCAAATTTTCAGAAAGGATGTTCCAGATAAGGTAAAAACGACATACTCAGATCTTCACCAAACTTTGCAGGGATACAATGGAGGACGAGACACGTGGAAAAAACATACAAAACAAGAGATTGGAGACAAGATTTTGGACGAATTATTTAAAAATTTTCAATTTTTCAGATAGGAGGTTCCAGATAAGGTCAAAAACTACATACTCAGATCTTCACCAAACTTTGCAGGGATACATTGGATATCAAGACACGTGGAAAAAACGTACAAAACAAGAGATTGGGGTCATCAATATTTTGGACGGATTTTTTAGGAATTTTCAAATTTTCAGATGGGAGGTTCCAGATAAGGTCAAAAACTACATACTCAGATCTTCACCAAACTTTGCAGGGATACATTGGATGTCAAGACACGTGGAAAAAACGTACAAAACAGAAGATTGGAGACATCAAGATTTTGAACGAATTTTTTAAGAATTTTCAAATTTTCAGATAGGAGGTTCCATTAAGGTCAAAAACTACATACTCAGATCTTCACCAAACTTTGCATGGATACATTGGATGTCAAGACACGTGGAAAAAACATACAAAACATAGGATTGGGGACATCAAGATTTTGGTCGAATTTTTTAAGAATTTTCAAATTTTCAGATAGGAGGTTCCATATAAGGTCAAAAACTACATACTCAGATCTTCACCAAACTTTGCAGGGATACATTGGATGTCAAGACACGTGGAAAAAACATACAAGACCTAGGATTGGGGACATCAAGATTTTGGTCAAATTTTTTAAGAATTTTCAAATTTTCAGGTTCCATATAAGGTCAAAAACTACATACTCAGATCTTCACCAAACTTTGCAGGAATACATTGGATGTTAAGACACGTGGAAAAAACGTACAAAACAAGAGATTGGAGACATCAAGGTTTTGGACGAATTTTTTAAGAATTTTCAAATTTTCAGAAATGCGTATCCAGATAAGGTCAAAAACTACATACTCAGATCTTCACCAAACTTTGCAGGGATACATTGGATGTCAAGACACGTGGAAAAAACGTACAAAACATGGGATTGGGGTCATCAAGATTTTGGACGGATTTTTTAGGAATTTTCAAATTTTCAGATGGGAGGTTCCAGATAAGGTCAAAAACTACATACTCAGATCTTCACCAAACTTTGCAGGGATACATTGGATGTCAAGACACGTGGAAAAAACGTACAAAACAAGAGATTGGGGTGATCAAGATTTTGGACGGATTTTTTAAGAATTTTCAAATTTTCAGATGGGAGGTTCCAGATAAGGTCAAAAACGACATACTGAGATCTTCACCAAACTTTGCAGGAATACATTGGATGTCAAGACACGTGGAAAAAACATACAAAACAAGATTCGGGACATCAAGATTTTGGTCGATTTTTTAAGAATTTTCAAATTTTCAGATAGGAGGTTCCATATAAGGTAAAAAACGACATACTCAGATCTTCACCGAACTTTGCAGGGATACATTGGATGTCAAGACACGTGGAAAAAACATACAAAACATAGGATTGGGGACATCAAGATTTTGGTCAAATTTTTTAAGAATTTTCAAATTTTCAGATAGGAGGTTCCATATAAGGTCAAAAACTACATACTCAGATCTTCACCAAACATTGCAGGGATACATTGGATGTCAAGACACGTGGAAAAAACGTACAAAACAAGAGATTGGAGACATCAAGATTTTGGACGAATTTTTTAAGAATTTTCAAATTTTCAGATAGGAGGTTCCAAATAAGGTCAAAAACTACATACTCAGATCTTCACCAAACGTTGCAGGGATACTTTGCATGTCAAGACACGTGGAAAAAACGTACAAAACAAGAGATTGGAGACATCAAGATTTTCGACGAATTTTTTAAGAATTTTCAAATTTTCAGATGGGAGGTTCCAGATAAGGTCAAAAACGACATACTCAGATCTTCACCAAACTTTGCATGGATACATTGGATGTCAAGACACGTGGAAAAAACGTACAAAACAAGAAATTGGAGACATCAAGATTTTGGACGAATTTTTTAACAATTTTCAAATTTTCAGAAAGGAGGATCCGTATAAGGTCAAAAACTACATACTCAGATCTTCACCAAACTTTGCAGTGATACATTGGATGTCAAGACACGTGGAAAAAACGTACAAAACAAGAGATTGGAGACATCAAGATTTTGAACGAATTTTTTAAGAATTTTCAAATTTTCAGATAGGAGGTTCCATATAAGGTCAAAAACTACATACTCAGATCTTCACCAAACTTTGCATGGATACATTGGATGTCAAGACACGTGGAAAAAACATACAAAACATAGGATTGGGGACATCAAGATTTTGGTCGAATTTTTTTAGAATTTTCAAATTTTCAGATAGGAGGTTCCATATAGGGTCAAAAACTACATACTCAGATCTTCACCAAACTTTGCAGGGATACATTGGATGTCAAGACACGTGAAAAAAACGTACAAACCAAGAGATTGGAGACATCAAGATTTTGGACGAATTTTTTAAGAATTTTCAAATTTTCAGAAAGGAGGTTCCATATAAGGTCAAAAACTACATACTCAGATCTTCACCAAACTATGCAGGGATACATTGGATGTCAAGACACGTGGAAAAAACGTACAAAACAAGAGATTGGAGACATCAAGATTTTGGACGAATTTTTTAAGAATTTTCAAATTTTCAGATAGGAGGTTCCAGATAAGGTCAAAAACTACATACTCAGATCTTCACCAAACTTTGCAGGGACACATTGGATGTCAAGACACGTGGAAAAAACGTACAAAACTAGAGATTGGAGACATCAAGATTTTGGACGAATTTTTGAGGAATTTTCAAATTTTCATAAATGAGGTTCCAGATAAGGTCAAAAACTACATACTCAGATCTTCACCAAACTTTGCAGGGATACATTGGATGTCAAGACACGTGGGGAAAACATACAAACCAAGAGATTGGATACATCAAGATTTTGGACGAATTTTTTAAGAATTTTCAAATTTTCAGATAGGAGGTTTCATTTAAGGTCAAAAACTACATACTCAGATCTTCACCAAACTTTGCAGGGATATATTGGATGTCAAGACACGTGGAAAAAACGTACAAAACAAGAGATTGGAGACATCAAGATTTTGGACGAATTTTTTAAGAATTTTCAAATTTTCAGAAAGGATGTTCCAGATAAGGTCAAAAACGACATACTCCGATCTTAACCAAACTTTGCAGGGATACATTGGATGTCAAGACACGTGGAAAAAACATACAAGACATAGGATTGGGGACATCAAGATTTTGGTCAAATTTTTTAAGAATTTTCAAATTTTCAGATAGGATGTTCCATATAAGGTCAAAAACTACATACTCAGATCTTCACCAAACATTGCAGGGATACATTGGATGTCAAGACACGTGGAAAAACGTACAAAACAAGAGATTTGAGACATCAAGATTTCGGACGAATTTTTTAAGAATTTTCAAATTTTCAGATAGGAGGTTCCAGATAAGGTCAAAAACTACATACTCAGATCTTCACCAAACTTTGCAGGGATACATTGGATGTCAAGACACGCGGGAAAAACATACAAAACATAGGATTGGGGACATCAAGATTTTGGTCAAATTTTTTAAGAATTTTCAAATTTTCAGATAGGAGGTTCCATATAAGGTCAAAAACTACATACTCAGATCTTCACCAAACTATGCAGGGATACATTGGATGTCAAGACACGTGGAAAAAACGTACAAAACAAGAGATTGGAGACATCAAGATTTTGGACGATTTTTTTAAGAATTTTCAAATTTTCAGATAGGAGGTTCCAGATAAGGTCAAAAACTACATACTCAGATCTTCACCAAACTTTGCAGGGACACATTGGATGTCAAGACACGTGGAAAAAACGTACAAAACAAGAGATTGGAGACATCAAGATTTTGGACGAATTTTTGAGGAATTTTCAAATTCTCAGAAATGAGGTTCCAGATAAAGTCAAAAACTACATACTCAGATCTTCACCAAACTTTGCAGGGATACATTGGATGTCAAGACACGTGGGGAAAACATACAAACCAAGAGATTGGAGACATCAAGATTTTGGACGAATTTTTTAAGAATTTTCAAATTTTCAGATAGGAGGTTCCATATAAGGTCAAAAACTACATACTCAGATCTTCACCAAACTTTGCAGGGATACATTGGATGTCAAGACACGTGGAAAAAACGTACAAAACAAGAGATTGGAGACATCAAGATTTTGGACGAATTTTTTAAGAATTTTCAAATTTTCAGAAAGGATGTTCCAGATAAGGTCAAAAACGACATACTCAGATCTTCACCAAACTTTGCAGGGATACATTGGATGTCAAGACACGTGGAAAAAACATACAAAACATAGGATTGGGGACATCAAGATTTTGGTCAAATTTTTTAAGAATTTTCAAATTTTCAGATAGGAGGTTCCATATAAGGTCAAAAACTACATACTCAGATCTTCACCAAACATTGCAGGGATACATTGGATGTCAAGACACGTGGAAAAACGTACAAAACAAGAGATTGGAGACATGAAGATTTCGGACGAATTTTTTAAGAATTTTCAAATTTTCAGATGGGAGGTTCCAGATAAGGTCAAAAACGACATACTCAGATCTTCACCAAACTTTGCATGGATACATTGGATGTCAAGACACGTGGAAATAACATACAAAACATAGAATTGAGGACATCAAGATTTTTGGTCGAATTTTTTAAGAATTTTCAAATTTTCAGATAGGAGGTTCCAGATAAGGTCAAAAACTACATACTCAGATCTTCACCAAACGTTGCAGGGATACTATGAATGTCAAGACACGTGGAAAAAACGTACAAAACAAGACATTGGAGACATCAAGATTTTCGACGAATTTTTTAAGAATTTTCAAATTTTCAGATGGGAGGTTCCAGATAAGGTCAAAAACGACATACTCAGATCTTCACCAAACTTTGCATGGATACATTGGATGTCAAGACACGTGGAAAAAACATACAAAACATAGGATTGGGGACATCAAGATTTTGGTCGAATTTTTTAAGAATTTTCAAATTTTCAGATAGGAGGTTCCATATAAGGTCAAAAACTACATACTCAGATCTTCACCAAACTTTGCAGGGATACATTGGATGTCAAGACACGTGGAAAAAACGTACAAAACAAGAGATTGGAGACATCAAGATTTTGGAAGAATTTTTTAAGAATTTTCAAATTTTCAGATAGGAGGTTCCAGATAAGGTCAAAAACGACATACTCAGATCTTCACCAAACTTTGCAGGGATACATTGGATGTCAAGACACGTGAAAAAAACATACAAGACATAGGATTGGGGACATCAAGATTTTGGTCGAATTTTTTAAGAATTTTCAAATTTTCAGATAGGAGGTTCCATATAAGTTCAAAAACTGCATACTCAGATCTTCACCAAACTATGCAGGGATACATTGGATGTCAAGACACGTGGAAAAAACGTACAAAACAAGAGATTGGAGACATCAAGATTTTGGAAGAATTTTTTAAGAATTTTCAAATTTTCAGATAGGAGGTTCCAGATAAGGTCAAAAACTACATACTCAGATCTTCACCAAACTTTGCAGGGATACATTGGATTGTCGAGACACGTGGGGAAAACATACAAACCAAGAGATTGGAGACATCAAGATTTTGGACGAATTTTTTAAGAATTTTCAAATTTTCAGATAGGAGGTTCCATTTAAGGTCAAAAACTACATACTCAGATCTTCACCAAACTTTGCAGGGATACATTGGATGTCAAGACACGTGGAAAAAACGTACAAAACAAAAGATTGGAGACATCAAGATTTTGGACGAATTTTTTAAGAATTTTCAAATTTTCAGATAGGAAGTTCCATATAAGGTCAAAAACTACATACTCAGATCTACACCAAACATTGCAGGGATACATTGGAGGTCAAGACACGTGGAAAAAACGTACAAAACAAGAGATTGGAGACATCAAGATTTTGGACGAATTTTTTAAAAATTTTCAAATTTTCAGATAGGAGGTTCCAGATAAGGTCTAAAACTACATACTCAGATCTTCACCAAACTTCGCAGGGATACATTGGATGTCAAGACACGTGGAAAAAACATACAAAACATAGGATTGGGGATATCAAGATTTTGGTCAAATTTTTTAAGAATTTTCAAATTTTCAGATAGGAGGTTCCATATAAGGTCAAAAACTACATACTCAGATTTTCACCAAACGTTGCAGGGATACTTTGCATGTCAAGACACGTGGAAAAAACGTACAAAACAAGAGATTGGAGACATCAAGATTTTCGACAAATTTTTTAAGAATTTTCAAATTTTCAGATGGGAGGTTCCAGATAAGGTCAAAAACGACATACTCAGATCTTCACCAAACTTTGCATGGATACATTGGATGTCAAGACACGTGGAAAAAACGTACAAAACAAGAAATTAGAGATATCAAGATTTTGGACGAATTTTTGAAGAATTTTCAAATTTTCAGATAGGAGGTTCCATATAAGGTCAAAAACTACATACTCAGATTTTCACCAAACGTTGCAGGGATACTTTGCATGTCAAGACACGTGGAAAAAACGTATAAAACAAGAGATTGGGTTCATCAAGATTTTGGACGGATTTTTTAGGAATTTTCGAATTTTCAGATGGGAGGTTCCAGATAAGGTCAAAAACTACATACTCAGATCTTCACCAAACTTTGCAGGGATACATTGGATGTCAAGACACGTGGAAAAAACGAACAAAACAAGAAATTGGAGACATCAAGATTTTGGACGAATTTTTGAAGAATTTTCAAATTTTCAGATAGGAGGTTCCAGATAAGGTCAAAAACTACATACTCAGATCTTCACCAAACGTTGCAGGGATACTTTGCATGTCAAGACAGGTGGAAAAAATGTACAAAACAAGACATTGGAGACATCAAGATTTTCGACGAATTTTTTAAGAATATTCAAATTTTCAGATGGGAGGTTCCAGATAAGGTCAAAAACGACATACTCAGATCTTCACCAAACTTTGCATGGATACATTGGATGTCAAGACACGTGGGAAAAACGTACAAAACAAGAAATTGGAGACATCAAGATTTTGGACGAATTTTTTAAGAATTTTCAAATTTTCAGATAGGAGGTTCCGTATAAGGTCAAAAACTACATACTCAGATCTTCACCAAACTTTGCAGGGATACATTGGATGTCAAGACACGTGGGGAAAACGTACAAAACAAGAGATTGGAGACATCAAGATTTTGAACGAATTTTTTAAGAATTTTCAAATTTTCAGATAGGAGGTTCCATATAAGGTCAAAAACTACATACTCAGATCTTCACCAAACTTTGCAGGGATACATTGGATGTCAAGACACGTGGAAAAAACGTACAAAACAAGAGATTGGAGACATCAAGATTTTGGACGAATTTTTTAAGAATTTTCAAATTTTCAGATAGGAGGTTCCAGATAAGGTCAAAAACGACATACTCAGATCTTCACCAAACTTTGCAGGGATACATTGGATGTCAAGACACGTGAAAAAAACATACAAGACATAGGATTGGGGACATCAAGATTTTGGTCGAATTTTTTAAGAATTTTCAAATTTTCAGATAGGAGGTTGCATATAAGGTCAAAAACTGCATACTCAGATCTTCACCAAACTATGCAGGGATACATTGGATGTCAAGACACGTGGAAAAAACGTACAAAACAAGAGATTGGAGACATCAAGATTTTGGAAGAATTTTTTAAGAATTTTCAAATTTTCAGATAGGAGGTTCCAGATAAGGTCAAAAACTACATACTCAGATCTTCACCAAACTTTGCAGGGATACATTGGATTGTCAAGACACGTGGGGAAAACATACAAACCAAGAGATTGGAGACATCAAGATTTTGGACGAATTTTTTAAGAATTTTCAAATTTTCAGATAGGAGGTTCCATTTAAGGTCAAAAACTACATACTCAGATCTTCACCAAACTTTGCAGGGATACATTGGATGTCAAGACACGTGGAAAAAACGTACAAAACAAAAGATTGGAGACATCAAGATTTTGGACGAATTTTTTAAGAATTTTCAAATTTTCAGATAGGAGGTTCCATATAAGGTCAAAAACTACATACTCAGATCTACACCAAACATTGCAGGGATACATTGGAGGTCAAGACACGTGGAAAAAACGTACAAAACAAGAGATTGGAGACATCAAGATTTTGGACGAATTTTTTAAAAATTTTCAAATTTTCAGATAGGAGGTTCCAGATAAGGTCTAAAACTACATACTCAGATCTTCACCAAACTTTGCAGGGATACATTGGATGTCAAGACACGTGGAAAAAACATACAAAACATAGGATTGGGGATATCAAGATTTTGGTCAAATTTTTTAAGAATTTTCAAATTTTCAGATGGGAGGTTCCAGATAAGGTCAAAAACTACATACTCAGATTTTCACCAAACGTTGCAGGGATACTTTGCATGTCAAGACACGTGGAAAAAACGTACAAAACAAGAGATTGGAGACATCAAGATTTTCGACAAATTTTTTAAGAATTTTCAAATTTTCAGATGGGAGGTTCCAGATAAGGTCAAAAACGACATACTCAGATCTTCACCAAACTTTGCATGGATACATTGGATGTCAAGACACGTGGAAAAAACGTACAAAACAAGAAATTAGAGATATCAAGATTTTGGACGAATTTTTTAAGAATTTTCAAATTTTCAGAAAGGAGGTTCCGTATAAGGTCAAAAACTACATACTCAGATCTTCACCAAACTTTGCAGGGATACATTGGATGTCAAGACACGTGGAAAAAACGTATAAAACAAGAGATTGGGTTCATCAAGATTTTGGACGGATTTTTTAGGAATTTTCGAATTTTCAGATGGGAGGTTCCAGATAAGGTCAAAAACTACATACTCAGATCTTCACCAAACTTTGCAGGGATACATTGGATGTCAAGACACGTGGAAAAAACGAACAAAACAAGAGATTGGAGACATCAAGATTTTGGACGAATTTTTGAAGAATTTTCAAATTTTCAGATAGGAGGTTCCAGATAAGGTCAAAAACTACATACTCAGATCTTCACCAAACGTTGCAGGGATACTTTGCATGTCAAGACACGTGGAAAAAACGTACAAAACAAGACATTGGAGACATCAAGATTTTCGACGAATTTTTTAAGAATTTTCAAATTTTCAGATGGGAGGTTCCAGATAAGGTCAAAAACGACATACTCAGATCTTCACCAAACTTTGCATGGATACATTGGATGTCAAGACACGTGGGAAAAACGTACAAAACAAGAAATTGGAGACATCAAGATTTTGGACGAATTTTTTAAGAATTTTCAAATTTTCAGAAAGGAGGTTCCGTATAAGGTCAAAAACTACATACTCAGATCTTCACCAAACTTAGCAGGGATACATTGGATGTCAAGACACGTGGAAAAAACGTACAAAACAAGAGATTGGAGACATCAAGATTTTGAACGAATTTTTTAAGAATTTTCAAATTTTCAGATAGGAGGTTCCATATAAGGTCAAAAACTACATACTCAGATCTTCACCAAACTTTGCAGGGATACATTGGATGTCAAGACACGTGGAAAAAACGTACAAAACAAGAGATTGGAGACATCAAGATTTTGGACGAATTTTTTAAGAATTTTCAAATTTTCAGAAAGGATGTTCCAGATAAGGTCAAAAACGACATACTCAGATCTTCACCAAACTTTGCAGGGATACATTGGATGTCAAGACACGTGGAAAAAACATACAAAACATAGGATTGGGGACATCAAGATTTTGGTCAAATTTTTTAAGAATTTTCAAATTTTCAGATAGGAGGTTCCATATAAGGTCAAAAACTACATACTCAGATCTTCACCAAACATTGCAGGGATACATTGGATGTCAAGACACGTGGAAAAACGTACAAAACAAGAGATTGGAGACATCAAGATTTCGGACGAATTTTTTAAGAATTTTCAAATTTTCAGATGGGAGGTTCCAGATAAGTTCAAAAACGACATACTCAGATCTTCACCAAACTTTGCATGGATACATTGGATGTCAAGACACGTGGAAAAAACATACAAAACATAGAATTGGGGACATCAAGATTTTGGTCGAATTTTTTAAGAATTTTCAAATTTTCAGATAGGAGGTTCCAGATAAGGTCAAAAACTACATACTCAGATCTTCACCAAACGTTGCAGGGATACTTTGCATGTCAAGACACGTGGAAAAAACTTACAAAACAAGACATTGGAGACATCAAGATTTTCGACGAATTTTTTAAGAATTTTCAAATTTTCAGATGGGAGGTTCCAGATAAGGTCAAAAACGACATACTCAGATCTTCACCAAACTTTGCATGGATACATTGGATGTCAAGACACGTGGAAAAAACATACAAAACATAGGATTGGGGACATCAAGATTTTGGTCGAATTTTTTAAGAATTTTCAAATTTTCAGATAGGAGGTTCCATATAAGGTCAAAAACTACATACTCAGATCTTCACCAAACTTTGCAGGGATACATTGGATGTCAAGACACGTGGAAAAAACGTACAAAACAAGAGATTGGAGACATCAAGATTTTGGACGAATTTTTTAAGAATTTTCAAATTTTCAGATAGGAGGTTCCAGATAAGGTCAAAAACGACATACTCAGATCTTCACCAAACTTTGCAGGGATACATTGGATGTCAAGACACGTGAAAAAAACATACAAGACATAGGATTGGGGACATCAAGATTTTGGTCGAATTTTTTAAGAATTTTCAAATTTTCAGATAGGAGGTTCCATATAAGGTCAAAAACTGCATACTCAGATCTTCACCAAACTATGCAGGGATACATTGGATGTCAAGACACGTGGAAAAAACGTACAAAACAAGAGATTGGAGACATCAAGATTTTGGAAGAATTTTTTAAGAATTTTCAAATTTTCAGATAGGAGGTTCCAGATAAGGTCAAAAACTACATACTCAGATCTTCACCAAACTTTGCAGGGACACATTGGATGTCAAGACACGTGGAAAAAACGTACAAAACAAGAGATTGGAGACATCAAGATTTTGGACGAATTTTTGAGGAATTTTCAAATTTTCAGAAATGAGGTTCCAGATAAGGTCAAAAACTACATACTCAGATCTTCACCAAACTTTGCAGGGATACATTGGATGTCAAGACACGTGGGGAAAACATACAAACCAAGAGATTGGAGACATCAAGATTTTGGACGAATTTTTTAAGAATTTTCAAATTTTCTGATAGGAGGTTCCATTTAAGGTCAAAAACTACATACTCAGATCTTCACCAAACTTTGCAGGGATACATTGGATGTCAAGACACGTGGAAAAAACGTACAAAACAAAAGATTGGAGACATCAAGATTTTGGACGAATTTTTTAAGAATTTTCAAATTTTCAGATAGGAGGTTCCATATAAGGTCATAAACTACATACTCAGATCTACACCAAACATTGCAGGGATACATTGGAGGTCAAGACACGTGGAAAAAACGTACAAAACAAGAGATTGGAGACATCAAGATTTTGGACGAATTTTTTAAAAATTTTCAAATTTTCAGATAGGAGGTTCCAGATAAGGTCTAAAACTACATACTCAGATCTTCACCAAACTTTGCAGGGATACATTGGATGTCAAGACACGTGGAAAAAACATACAAAACATAGGATTGGGGATATCAAGATTTTGGTCAAATTTTTTAAGAATTTTCAAATTTTCAGATAGGAGGTTCCATATAAGGTCAAAAACTACATACTCAGATTTTCACCAAACGTTGCAGGGATACTTTGCATGTCAAGACACGTGGAAAAAACGTACAAAACAAGAGATTGGAGACATCAAGATTTTCGACAAATTTTTTAAGAATTTTCAAATTTTCAGATGGGAGGTTCCAGATAAGGTCAAAAACGACATACTCAGATCTTCACCAAACTTTGCATGGATACATTGGATGTCAAGACACGTGGAAAAAACGTAGAAAACAAAAAATTAGAGATATCAAGATTTTGGACGAATTTTTTAAGAATTTTCAAATTTTCAGAAAGGAGGTTCCGTATAAGGTCAAAAACTACATACTCAGATCTTCACCAAATTTTGCAGGGATACATTGGATGTCAAGACACGTGGAAAAACGTATAAAACAAGAGATTGGGTTCATCAAGATTTTGGACGGATTTTTTAGGAATTTTCGAATTTTCAGATGGGAGGTTCCAGATAAGGTCAAAAACTACATACTCAGATCTTCACCAAACTTTGCAGGTATACATTGGATGTCAAGACACGTGGAAAAAACGAACAAAACAAGAGATTGGAGACATCAAGATTTTGGACGAATTTTTGAAGAATTTTCAAATTTTCAGATAGGAGGTTCCAGATAAGGTCAAAAACTACATACTCAGATCTTCACCAAACGTTGCAGGGATACTTTGCATGTCAAGACACGTGGAAAAAACGTACAAAACAAGACATTGGAGACATCAAGATTTTCGACGAATTTTTTAAGAATTTTCAAATTTTCAGATGGGAGGTTCCAGATAAGGTCAAAAACGACATACTCAGATCTTCACCAAACTTTGCATGGATACATTGGATGTCAAGACACGTGGGAAAAACGTACAAAACAAGAAATTGGAGACATCAAGATTTTGGACGAATTTTTTAAGAATTTTCAAATTTTCAGAAAGGAGGTTCCGTATAAGGTCAAAAACTACATACTCAGATCTTCACCAAACTTTGCAGGGATACATTGGATGTCAAGACACGTTAAAAAAACGTACAAAACAAGAGATTGGAGACATCAAGATTTTGAACGAATTTTTTAAGAATTTTCAAATTTTCAGATAGGAGGTTCCATATAAGGTCAATAAACTACATACTCAGATCTTCACCAAACATTGCAGGGATACATTGGATGTCAAGACACGTGGAAAAAATGTACAAAACAAGAGATTGGAGACGTCAAGATTTTCGAAGGATTTTTTAAGAATTTTCAAATTTTCAGATAGGAGGTTCCATATAAGGTCAAAAACTACATACTCAGATCTTCACCAAACTTAGCAGGGATACATTGGATGTCAAGACACGTGGAAAAAACATACAAGACATAGGATTGGGGACATCAAGATTTGGTCAAATTTTTTAAGAATTTTCAAATTTTCAGATTGGAGGTTCCATATAAGGTCAAAAACTACATCCTCAGATCTTCACCAAACATTGCAGGGATACATTGTATGTCAAGACACGTGGAAAAAATGTACAAAACAAGAGATTGGTGACATCAAGATTTTCGACGGATTTTTTAAGAATTTTTAAATTTTCAGATGGGAGGTTCCAGATAAGGTCAAAAACGACATACTCAGATCTTCACCAAACTTTGCATGGATACATTGGATGTCAAGACACGTGGAAAAAACATACAAAACATTGGATTGGGGACATCAAGATTTTGGTCGAATTTTTTAAGAATTTTCAAATTTTCAGATAGGAGGTTCCATATAAGGTCAAAAACTACATACTCAGATCTACACCAAACATTGCAGGGATACATTGGAGGTCAAGACACGTGGAAAAAACGTACAAAACAAGAGATTGGAGACATCAAGATTTTGGACGAATTTTTTAAAAATTTTCAAATTTTCAGATAGGAGGTTCCAGATAAGGTCTAAAACTACATACTCAGATCTTCACCAAACTTTGCAGGGATACATTGGATGTCAAGACACGTGGAAAAAACATACAAAACATAGGATTGGGGATATCAAGATTTTGGTCAAATTTTTTAAGAATTTTCAAATTTTCAGATAGGAGGTTCCATATAAGGTCAAAAACTACATACTCAGATTTTCACCAAACGTTGCAGGGATACTTTGCATGTCAAGACACGTGGAAAAAAGGTACAAAACAAGAGATTGGAGACATCAAGATTTTCGACAAATTTTTTAAGAATTTTCAAATTTTCAGATGGGAGGTTCCAGATAAGGTCAAAAACGACATACTCAGATCTTCACCAAACTTTGCATGGATACATTGGATGTCAAGACACGTGGAAAAAACGTACAAAACAAGAAATTAGAGATATCAAGATTTTGGACGAATTTTTTAAGAATTTTCAAATTTTCAGAAAGGAGGTTCCGTATAAGGTCAAAAACTACATACTCAGATCTTCACCAAACTTTGCAGGGATACATTGGATGTCAAGACACGTGGAAAAAACGTATAAAACAAGAGATTGGGTTCATCAAGATTTTGGACGGATTTTTTAGGAATTTTCGAATTTTCAGATGGGAGGTTCCAGATAAGGTCAAAAACTACATACTCAGATCTTCACCAAACTTTGCAGGGATACATTGGATGTCAAGACACGTGGAAAAAACGAACAAAACAAGAGATTGGAGACATCAAGATTTTGGACGAATTTTTTAAGAATTTTCAAATTTTCAGATAGGAGGTTCCAGATGAGGTCAAAAACTACATACTCAGATCTTCACCAAACTTTGCAGGAACACTTTGCATGTCAAGACACGTGGAAAAAACGTACAAAACAAGAGATCGGAGACATCAAGATTTTGACGAATTTTTTAAGAATTTTCAAATTTCCAGATAGGAGGTTCCAGATAAAGTCAAAAACGACATACTCAGATCTTCACCAAACTTTGCAGGGATACATTGGATGTCAAGACACGTGGAAAAAACGTACAAAACAAGAGATTGGAGACATCAAGATTTTGGACGAATTTTTTAAGAATTTTCAAATTTTCAGAAAGGATGTTCCAGATAAGGTCAAAAACGACATACTCAGATCTTCACCAAACTTTGCAGGGATACATTGGAGGTCGAGACACGTGGAAAAAACATACAAAACAAGAGATTGGAGACAACAAGATTTTGGACGAATTATTTAAAAATTTTCAATTTTTCAGATAGGAGGTTCCAGATAAGGTCAAAAACTACATACTCAGATCTTCACCAAACTTTGCAGGGATACATTGGATGTCAAGACACGTGGAAAAAACGTACAAAACAAGAGATTGGAGACATCAAGATTTTGGACGAATTTTTTAAGAATTTTCAAATTTTCAGATAGGAGGTTCCAGATAAGGTCAAAAACGACATACTCAGATCTTCACCAAACTTTGCAGGGATACATTGGATGTCAAGACACGTGAAAAAACATACAAGACATAGGATTGGGGACATCAAGATTTTGGTCGAATTTTTTAAGAATTTTCAAATTTTCAGATAGGAGGTTGCATATAAGGTCAAAAACTGCATACTCAGATCTTCACCAAACTATGCAGGGATACATTGGATGTCAAGACACGTGGAAAAAACGTACAAAACAAGAGATTGGAGACATCAAGATTTTGGAAGAATTTTTTAAGAATTTTCAAATTTTCAGATAGGAGGTTCCAGATAAGGTCAAAAACTACATACTCAGATCTTCACCAAACTTTGCAGGGATACATTGGATTGTCAAGACACGTGGGGAAAACATACAAACCAAGAGATTGGAGACATCAAGATTTTGGACGAATTTTTTAAGAATTTTCAAATTTTCAGATAGGAGGTTCCATTTAAGGTCAAAAACTACATACTCAGATCTTCACCAAACTTTGCAGGGATACATTGGATGTCAAGACACGTGGAAAAAACGTACAAAACAAAAGATTGGAGACATCAAGATTTTGGACGAATTTTTTAAGAATTTTCAAATTTTCAGATAGGAGGTTCCATATAAGGTCAAAAACTACATACTCAGATCTACACCAAACATTGCAGGGATACATTGGAGGTCAAGACACGTGGAAAAAACGTACAAAACAAGAGATTGGAGACATCAAGATTTTGGACGAATTTTTTAAAAATTTTCAAATTTTCAGATAGGAGGTTCCAGATAAGGTCTAAAACTACATACTCAGATCTTCACCAAACTTTGCAGGGATACATTGGATGTCAAGACACGTGGAAAAAACATACAAAACATAGGATTGGGGATATCAAGATTTTGTTCAAATTTTTTAAGAATTTTCAAATTTTCAGATAGGAGGTTCCATATAAGGTCAAAAACTACATACTCAGATTTTCACCAAACGTTGCAGGGATACTTTGCATGTCAAGACACGTGGAAAAAACGTACAAAACAAGAGATTGGAGACATCAAGATTTTCGACAAATTTTTTAAGAATTTTCAAATTTTCAGATGGGAGGTTCCAGATAAGGTCAAAAACGACATACTCAGATCTTCACCAAACTTTGCATGGATACATTGGATGTCAAGACACGTGGAAAAAACGTACAAAACAAGAAATTAGAGATATCAAGATTTTGGACGAATTTTTTAAGAATTTTCAAATTTTCAGAAAGGAGGTTCCGTATAAGGTCAAAAACTACATACTCAGATCTTCACCAAACTTTGCAGGGATACATTGGATGTCAAGACACGTGGAAAAAACGTATAAAACAAGAGATTGGGTTCATCAAGATTTTGGACGGATTTTTTAGGAATTTTCGAATTTTCAGATGGGAGGTTCCAGATAAGGTCAAAAACTACATACTCAGATCTTCACCAAACTTTGCAGGGATACATTGGATGTCAAGACACGTGGAAAAAACGAACAAAACAAGAGATTGGAGACATCAAGATTTTGGACGAATTTTTGAAGAATTTTCAAATTTTCAGATAGGAGGTTCCAGATAAGGTCAAAAACTACATACTCAGATCTTCACCAAACGTTGCAGGGATACTTTGCATGTCAAGACACGTGGAAAAAACGTACAAAACAAGACATTGGAGACATCAAGATTTTCGACGAATTTTTTAAGAATTTTCAAATTTTCAGATGGGAGGTTCCAGATAAGGTCAAAAACGACATACTCAGATCTTCACCAAACTTTGCATGGATACATTGGATGTCAAGACACGTGGGAAAAACGTACAAAACAAGAAATTGGAGACATCAAGATTTTGGACGAATTTTTTAAGAATTTTCAAATTTTCAGAAAGGAGGTTCCGTATAAGGTCAAAAACTACATACTCAGATCTTCACCAAACTTAGCAGGGATACATTGGATGTCAAGACACGTGGAAAAAACGTACAAAACAAGAGATTGGAGACATCAAGATTTTGAACGAATTTTTTAAGAATTTTCAAATTTTCAGATAGGAGGTTCCATATAAGGTCAAAAACTACATACTCAGATCTTCACCAAACTTTGCAGGGATACATTGGATGTCAAGACACGTGGAAAAAACGTACAAAACAAGAGATTGGAGACATCAAGATTTTGGACGAATTTTTTAAGAATTTTCAAATTTTCAGAAAGGATATTCCAGATAAGGTCAAAAACGACATACTCAGATCTTCACCAAACTTTGCAGGGATACATTGGATGTCAAGACACGTGGAAAAAACATACAAAACATAGGATTGGGGACATCAAGATTTTGGTCAAATTTTTTAAGAATTTTCAAATTTTCAGATAGGAGGTTCCATATAAGGTCAAAAACTACATACTCAGATCTTCACCAAACATTGCAGGGATACATTGGATGTCAAGACACGTGGAAAAACGTACAAAACAAGAGATTGGAGACATCAAGATTTCGGACGAATTTTTTAAGAATTTTCAAATTTTCAGATAGGAGGTTCCAGATAAGGTCAAAAACTACATACTCAGATCTTCACCAAACTTTGCAGGGACACATTGGATGTCAAGACACGTGGAAAAAACGTACAAAACAAGAGATTGGAGACATCAAGATTTTGGACGAATTTTTGAGGAATTTTCAAATTTTCAGAAATGAGGTTCCAGATAAGGTCAAAAACTACATACTCAGATCTTCACCAAACTTTGCAGGGATACATTGGATGTCAAGACACGTGGGGAAAACATACAAACCAAGAGATTGGAGACATCAAGATTTTGGACGAATTTTTTAAGAATTTTCAAATTTTCAGATAGGAGGTTCCATTTAAGGTCAAAAACTACATACTCAGATCTTCACCAAACTTTGCAGGGATACATTGGATGTCAAGACACGTGGAAAAAACGTACAAAACAAAAGATTGGAGACATCAAGATTTTGGACGAATTTTTTAAGAATTTTCAAATTTTCAGATAGGAGGTTCCATATAAGGTCATAAACTACATACTCAGATCTACACCAAACATTGCAGGGATACATTGGAGGTCAAGACACGTGGAAAAAACGTACAAAACAAGAGATTGGAGACATCAAGATTTTGGACGAATTTTTTAAAAATTTTCAAATTTTCAGATAGGAGGTTCCAGATAAGGTCTAAAACTACATACTCAGATCTTCACCAAACTTTGCAGGGATACATTGGATGTCAAGACACGTGGAAAAAACATACAAAACATAGGATTGGAGACATCAAGATTTTCGACGAATTTTTTAAGAATTTTCAAATTTTCAGATGGGAGGTTCCAGATAAGGTCAAAAACGACATACTCAGATCTTCACCAAACTTTGCATGGATACATTGGATGTCAAGACACGTGGGAAAAACGTACAAAACAAGAAATTGGAGACATCAAGATTTTGGACGAATTTTTTAAGAATTTTCAAATTTTCAGAAAGGAGGTTCCGTATAAGGTCAAAAACTACATACTCAGATCTTCACCAAACTTTGCAGGGATACATTGGATGTCAAGACACGTGGAAAAAACGTACAAAACAAGAGATTGGAGACATCAAGATTTTGAACGAATTTTTTAAGAATATTCAAATTTTCAGATAGGAGGTTCCATATAAGGTCAATAAACTACATACTCAGATCTTCACCAAACATTGCAGGGATACATTGGATGTCAAGACACGTGGAAAAAATGTACAAAACAAGAGATTGGAGACGTCAAGACTTTCGACGGATTTTTTAAGAATTTTCAAATTTTCAGATAGGAGGTTCCATATAAGGTCAAAAACTACATACTCAGATCTTCACCAAACTTAGCAGGGATACATTGGATGTCAAGACACGTGGAAAAAACATACAAGACATAGGATTGGGGACATCAAGATTTGGTCAAATTTTTTAAGAATTTTCAAATTTTCAGATTGGAGGTTCCATATAAGGTCAAAAACTACATCCTCAGATCTTCACCAAACATTGCAGGGATACATTGTATGTCAAGACACGTGGAAAAAATGTACAAAACAAGAGATTGGAGACATCAAGATTTTCGACGGATTTTTTAAGAATTTTTAAATTTTCAGATGGGAGGTTCCAGATAAGGTCAAAAACGACATACTCAGATCTTCACCAAACTTTGCATGGATACATTGGATGTCAAGACACGTGGAAAAAACATACAAAACATTGGATTGGGGACATCAAGATTTTGGTCGATTTTTTTAAGAATTTTCAAATTTTCAGATAGGAGGTTCCATATAAGGTCAAAAACTACATACTCAGATCTACACCAAACATTGCAGGGATACATTGGAGGTCAAGACACGTGGAAAAACGTACAAAACAAGAGATTGGAGACATCAAGATTTTGGACGAATTTTTTAAAAATTTTCAAATTTTCAGATAGGAGGTTCCAGATAAGGTCTAAAACTACATACTCAGATCTTCACCAAACTTTGCAGGGATACATTGGATGTCAAGACACGTGGAAAAAACATACAAAACATAGGATTGGGGATATCAAGATTTTGGTCAAATTTTTTAAGAATTTTCAAATTTTCAGATAGGAGGTTCCATATAAGGTCAAAAACTACATACTCAGATTTTCACCAAACGTTGCAGGGATACTTTGCATGTCAAGACACGTGGAAAAAACGTACAAAACAAGAGATTGGAGACATCAAGATTTTCGACAAATTTTTTAAGAATTTTCAAATTTTCAGATGGGAGGTTCCAGATAAGGTCAAAAACGACATACTCAGATCTTCACCAAACTTTGCATGGATACATTGGATGTCAAGACACGTGGAAAAAACGTACAAAACAAGAAATTAGAGATATCAAGATTTTGGACGAATTTTTTAAGAATTTTCAAATTTTCAGAAAGGAGGTTCCGTATAAGGTCAAAAACTACATACTCAGATCTTCACCAAACTTTGCAGGGATACATTGGATGTCAAGACACGTGGAAAAAACGTATAAAACAAGAGATTGGGTTCATCAAGATTTTGGACGGATTTTTTAGGAATTTTCGAATTTTCAGATGGGAGGTTCCAGATAAGGTCAAAAACTACATACTCAGATCTTCACCAAACTTTGCAGGGATACATTGGATGTCAAGACACGTGGAAAAAACGAACAAAACAAGAGATTGGAGACATCAAGATTTTGGACGAATTTTTTAAGAATTTTCAAATTTTCAGATAGGAGGTTCCAGATGAGGTCAAAAACTACATACTCAGATCTTCACCAAACTTTGCAGGAACACTTTGCATGTCAAGACACGTGGAAAAAACGTACAAAACAAGAGATCGGAGACATCAAGATTTTGACGAATTTTTTAAGAATTTTCAAATTTCCAGATAGGAGGTTCCAGATAAAGTCAAAAACGACATACTCAGATCTTCACCAAACTTTGCAGGGATACATTGGATGTCAAGACACGTGGAAAAAACGTACAAAACAAGAGATTGGAGACATCAAGATTTTGGACGAATTTTTTAAGAATTTTCAAATTTTCAGAAAGGATGTTCCAGATAAGGTCAAAAACGACATACTCAGATCTTCACCAAACTTTGCAGGGATACATTGGAGGTCGAGACACGTGGAAAAAACATACAAAACAAGAGATTGGAGACAACAAGATTTTGGAAGAATTATTTAAAAATTTTCAATTTTTCAGATAGGAGGTTCCAGATAAGGTCAAAAACTACATACTCAGATCTTCACCAAACTTTGCAGGGATACATTGGATATCAAGACACGTGGAAAAAACACAAAACATAGGATTGTGGATATCAAGATTTTGGTCAAATTTTTTAAGAATTTTCCAATTTTCAGATAGGAGGTTCCATATAAGGTCAAAAACTACATACTCAGATCTTCACCAAAAATTGCAGGGATACATTGGATGTCAAGACACGTGGAAAAAACGAACAAAACAAGAGATTGGAGACATCAAGATTTTCGACGAATTTTTGAAGAATTTTCAAATTTTCAGATGGGAGGTTCCAGATAAGGTCAAAAACGACATACTCAGATCTTCACCAAACTTTGCAGGGATACATTGGATGTCAAGACACGTGGAAAAAACGTACAAAACAATAGATTGGGGTCATCAATATTTTGGACGGATTTTTTAGGAATTTTCAAATTTTCAGATGGGAGGTTCCAGATAAGGTCAAAAACTACATACTCAGATCTTCACCAAACTTTGCAGGGATACATTGGATGTCGAGACACGTGGAAAAAACGTACAAAACAGAAGATTGGAGACATCAAGATTTTGAACGAATTTTTTAAGAATTTTCAAATTTTCAGATAGGAGGTTCCATTAAGGTCAAAAACTACATACTCAGATCTTCACCAAACTTTGCATGGATACATTGGATGTCAAGACACGTGGAAAAAACATACAAAACATAGGATTTGGGACATCAAGATTTTGGTCGAATTTTTTAAGAATTTTCAAATTTTCAGATAGGAGGTTCCATATAAGGTCAAAAACTACATACTCAGATCTTCACCAAACTTTGCAGGGATACATTGGATGTCAAGACACGTGGAAAAAACATACAAGACCTAGGATTGGGGACATCAAGATTTTGGTCAAATTTTTTAAGAATTTTCAAATTTTCAGGTTCCATATAAGGTCAAAAACTACATACTCAGATCTTCACCAAACTTTGCAGGAATACATTGGATGTTAAGACACGTGGAAAAAACGTACAAAACAAGAGATTGGAGACATCAAGATTTTGGACGAATTTTTTAAGAATTTTCAAATTTTCAGAAATGCGGTTCCAGATAAGGTCAAAAACTACATACTCAGATCTTCACCAAACTTTGCAGGGATACATTGGATGTCAAGACACGTGGAAAAAACGTACAAAACATGGGATTGGGGTCATCAAGATTTTGGACGGATTTTTTAGGAATTTTCAAATTTTCAGATGGGAGGTTCCAGATAAGGTCAAAAACTACATACTCAGATCTTCACCAAACTTTGCAGGGATACATTGGATGTCAAGACACGTGGAAAAAACATACAAAACATAAGATTCGGGACATCAAGATTTTGGTCGATTTTTTAAGAATTTTCAAATTTTCAGATAGGAGGTTCCATATAAGGTAAAAAACTACATACTCAGATCTTCACCAAACGTTGCAGGGATACTTTGCATGTCAAGACACGTGGAAAAAACGTACAAAACAAGAGATTGGAGACATCAAGATTTTCGACGAATTTTTTAAGAATTTTCAAATTTTCAGATGGGAGGTTCCAGATAAGGTCAAAAACGACATACTCAGATCTTCACCAAACTTTGCATGGATACATTGGATGTCAAGACACGTGGAAAAAACGTACAAAACCAAGAGATTGGAGACATCAAGATTTTGGACGAATTTTTTAAGAATTTTCAAATTTTCAGAAAGGAGGTTCCATATAAGGTCAAAAACTACATACTCAGATCTTCACCAAACTATGCAGGGATACATTGGATGTCAAGACACGTGGGAAAAACGTACAAAACAAGAGATTGGAGACATCAAGATTTTGGACGAATTTTTTAAGAATTTTCAAATTTTCAGATAGGAGGTTCCAGATAAGGTCAAAAACTACATACTCAGATCTTCACCAAACTTTGCAGGGACACATTGGATGTCAAGACACGTGGAAAAAACGTACAAAACAAGAGATTGGAGACATCAAGATTTTGGACGAATTTTTGAGGAATTTTCAAATTTTCAGAAATGAGGTTCCAGATAAGGTCAAAAACTACATACTCAGATCTTCACCAAACTTTGCAGGGATACATTGGATGTCAAGACACGTGGGGAAAACATACAAACCAAGAGATTGGATACATCAAGATTTTGGACGAATTTTTTAAGAATTTTCAAATTTTCAGATAGGAGGTTCCATTTAAGGTCAAAAACTACATACTCAGATCTTCAACAAACTTTGCAGGGATATATTGGATGTCAAGACCCGTGGAAAAAACGTACAAAACAAGAGATTGGAGACATCAAGATTTTGGACGAATTTTTTAAGAATTTTCAAATTTTCAGAAAGGATGTTCCAGATAAGGTCAAAAACGACATACTCAGATCTTCACCAAACTTTGCAGGGAGACATTGGATGTCAAGACACGTGGAAAAAACATACAAAACATAGGATTGGGGACATCAAGATTTTGGTCAAATTTTTTAAGAATTTTCAAATTTTCAGATAGGATGTTCCATATAAGGTCAAAAACTACATACTCAGATCTTCACCAAACATTGCAGGGATACATTGGATGTCAAGACACGTGGAAAAACGTACAAAACAAGAGATTTGAGACATCAAGATTTCGGACGAATTTTTTAAGAATTTTCAAATTTTCAGATAGGAGGTTCCAGATAAGGTCAAAAACTACATACTCAGATCTTCACCAAACTTTGCAGGGATACATTGGATGTCAAGACACGCGGGAAAAACATACAAAACATAGGATTGGGGACATCAAGATTTTGGTCAAATTTTTTAAGACTTTTCAAATTTTCAGATAGGAGGTTCCATATAAGGTCAAAAACTACATACTCAGATCTTCACCAAACTATGCAGGGATACATTGGATGTCAAGACACGTGGAAAAAACGTACAAAACAAGAGATTGGAGACATCAAGATTTTGGACGATTTTTTTAAGAATTTTCAAATTTTCAGATAGGAGGTTCCAGATAAGGTCAAAAACTACATACTCAGATCTTCACCAAACTTTGCAGGGACACATTGGATGTCAAGACACGTGGAAAAAACGTACAAAACAAGAGATTGGAGACATCAAGATTTTGGACGAATTTTTGAGGAATTTTCAAATTCTCAGAAATGAGGTTCCAGATAAGGTCAAAAACTACATACTCAGATCTTCACCAAACTTTGCAGGGATACATTCGATGTCAAGACACGTGGGGAAAACATACAAACCAAGAGATTGGAGACATCAAGATTTTGGACGAATTTTTTAAGAATTTTCAAATTTTCAGATAGGAGGTTCCATATAAGGTCAAAAACTACATACTCAGATCTTCACCAGACTTTGCAGGGATACATTGGATGTCAAGACACGTGGAAAAAACGTACAAAACAAGAGATTGGAGACATCAAGATTTTGGACGAATTTTTTTAGAATTTTCAAATTTTCAGAAAGGATGTTCCAGATAAGGTCAAAAACGACATACTCAGATCTTCACCAAACTTTGCAGGGATACATTGGATGTCAAGACACGTGGAAAAAACATACAAAACATAGGATTGGGGACATCAAGATTTTGGTCAAATTTTTTAAGAATTTTCAAATTTTCAGATAGGAGGTTCCATATAAGGTCAAAAACTACATACTCAGATCTTCACCAAACATTGCAGGGATACATTGGATGTCAAGACACGTGGAAAAACGTACAAAACAAGAGATTGGAGACATCAAGATTTCGGACGAATTTTTTAAGAATTTTCAAATTTTCAGATAGGAGGTTCCAGATAAGGTCAAAAACGACATACTCAGATCTTCACCAAACTTTGCATGGATACATTGGATGTCAAGACACGTGGAAAAAACATACAAAACATAGAATTGGGGACATCAAGATTTTGGTCGAATTTTTTAAGAATTTTCAAATTTTCAGATAGGAGGTTCCAGATAAGGTCAAAAACTACATACTCAGATCTTCACCAAACGTTGCAGGGATACTTTGCATTTCAAGACACGTGGAAAAAACGTACAAAACAAGAGATTGGAGACATCAAGATTTTCGACAAATTTTTTAAGAATTTTCAAATTTTCAGATGGAAGGTTCCAGATAAGGTCAAAAACGACATACTCAGATCTTCACCAAACTTTGCATGGATACATTGGATGTCAAGACACGTGGAAAAAACGTACAAAACAAGAAATTGGAGACATCAAGATTTTGGACGAATTTTTTAAGAATTTTCAAATTTTCAGAAAGGAGGTTCCGTATAAGGTCAAAAACTACATACTCAGATCTTCGCCAAACTTTGCAGGGATACATTGGATGTCAAGACACGTGGAAAAAACGTACAAAACAAGAGATTGGGGTCATCAAGATTTTGGACGGATTTTTTAGGAATTTTCAAATTCTCAGATGGGAGGTTCCAGATAAGGTCAAAAACTACATACTCCGATCTTCACCAAACTTTGCAGTGATACATTGGATGTCAAGACACGTGGAAAAAACGTACAAAACAAGAGATTGGAGACATCAAGATTTTGAACGAATTTTTTAAGAATTTTCAAATTTTCAGATAGGAGGTTCCATATAAGGTCAAAAACTACATACTCAGATCTTCACCAAACTTTGAATGGATACATTGGATGTAAAGACACGTGGAAAAAACATACAAAACATAGGATTGGGGACATCAAGATTTTGGTCGAATTTTTTAAGAATTTTCAAATTTTCAGATAGGAGGTTCCATATAAGGTCAAAAACTACATACTCAGATCTTCACCAAACTTTGCAGGGATACATTGGATGTCAAGACACGTGGAAAAAACGTACAAAACAAGAGATTGGAGACATCAAGATTTTGGACGAATTTTTTAAGAATTTTCAAATTTTCAGATAGGAGGTTCCAGATAAGGTCAAAAACGACATACTCAGATCTTCACCATACTTTGCAGGGATACATTGGATGTCAAGACACGTGGAAAAAACGTACAAAACAAGAGATTGGAGACATCAAGGTTTTGGACGAATTTTTGTGGAATTTTCAAATTTTCAGAAATGAGGTGCCAGATAAGGTCAAAAACTACATACTCAGATCTTCACCAAACTTTGCAGGGATACATTGGATAACAAGACACGTGGGAAAAACGTACAAAACAAGAGATTGGAGACATCAAGATTTTGGACGAATTTTTTAAGAATTTTCAAATTTTCAGATGGGAGGTTCCAGATGAGGTCAAAAACTACATACTCAGATCTTCACCAAACTTTGCAGGAATACTTTGCATGTCAAGACACGTGGAAAAAACGTACAAAACAAGAGATCGGAGACATCAAGATTTTCGACGAATTTTTTAAGAATTTTCAAATTTTCAGATAGGAGGTTCCATTAAGGTCAAAAACTACATACTCAGATCTTCACCAAACATTGCAGGGATACATTGGATGTCAAGACACGTGGAAAAAACATACAAGACCTAGGATTGGGGACATCAAGATTTTGGTCAAATTTTTTAAGAATTTTCAAATTTTCAGGTTCCAGATAAGGTCAAAAACGACATACTCAGATCTTCACCAAACTTTGCAGGGATACATTGGATGTCAAGACACGTGGAAAAAACATACAAAACATAGGATTGGGGACATCAAGATTTTGGTCAAATTTTTTAAGAATTTTCAAATTTTCAGATAGGAGGTTCCATATAAGGTCAAAAACTACATACTCAGATCTTCACCAAACATTGCAGGGATACATTGGATGTCAAGACACGTGGAAAAACGTACAAAACAAGAGATTGGAGACATCAAGATTTCGGACGAATTTTTTAAGAATTTTCAAATTTTCAGATAGGAGGTTCCAGATAAGGTCAAAAACAACATACTCAGATCTTCACCAAACTTTGCAGGGATACATTGGATGTCAAGACACGCGGGAAAAACATACAAAACATAGGATTGGGGACATCAAGATTTTGGTCAAATTTTTTAAGAATTTTCAAATTTTCAGATAGGAGGTTCCATATAAGGTCAAAAACTACATACTCAGATCTTCACCAAACTTTGCAGGGATACATTGGATGTCAAGACACGTGGAAAAACGTACAAAACAAGAGATTGGAGACATCAAGATTTTGGACGATTTTTTTAAGAATTTTCAAATTTTCAGATAGGAGGTTCCAGATAAGGTCAAAAACTACATACTCAGATCTTCACCAAACTTTGCAGGGACACATTGGATGTCAAGACACGTGGAAAAAACGTACAAAACAAGAGATTGGAGACATCAAGATTTTGGACGAATTTTTGAGGAATTTTCAAATTTTCAGAGAGGAGGTTCCATATAAGGTCAAAAACTACATACTCAGATCTTCACCAAACTTTGCAGGGATACATTGGATGTCAAGACACGTGGAAAAAACGTACAAAACAAGAGATTGGAGACATCAAGATTTTGGACGAATTTTTTAAGAATTTTCAAATTTTCAGAAAGGATGTTCCAGATAAGGTCAAAAACGACATACTCAGATCTTCACCAAACTTTGCAGGGATACATTGGATGTCAAGACACGTGGAAAAAACATACAAAACATAGGATTGGGGACATCAAGATTTTGGTCAAATTTTTTAAGAATTTTCAAATTTTCAGATAGGAGGTTCCATATAAGGTCAAAAACTACATACTCAGATCTTCACCAAACATTGCAGGGATACATTGGATGTCAAGACACGTGGAAAAACGTACAAAACAAGAGATTGGAGACATCAAGATTTCGGACGAATTTTTTAAGAATTTTCAAATTTTCAGATAGGAGGTTTCAGATAAGGTCAAAAACGACATACTCAGATCTTCACCAAACTTTGCATGGATACATTGGATGTCAAGACACGTGGAAAAAACATACAAAACATAGAATTGGGGACATCAAGATTTTGGTCGAATTTTTTAAGAATTTTCAAATTTTCAGATAGGAGGTTCCATGTAAGGTCAAAAACTACATACTCAGATCTTCACCAAACTTTGCAGGGATACATTGGATGTCAAGACACGTGGAAAAAACATACAAGACCTAGGATTGGGGACATCAAGATTTTGGTCAAATTTTTTAAGAATTTTCAAATTTTCAGGTTCCATATAAGGTCAAAAACTACATACTCAGATCTTCACCAAACTTTGCAGGAATACATTGGATGTCAAGACACGTGGAAAAAACATACAAAACATAGGATTGGGGACATCAAGATTTTGGTCAAATTTTTTAAGAATTTTCAAATTTTCAGGTTCCATATAAGGTCAAAAACTACATACTCAGATCTTCACCAAACTTTGCAGGGATACATTGGATGTCAAGACACGTGGAAAAAACGTACAAAACATGGGATTGGGGTCATCAAGATTTTGGACGGATTTTTTAGGAATTTTCAAATTTTCAGATGGGAGGTTCCAGATAAGGTCAAAAACTACATACTCAGATCTTCACCAAACTTTGCAGGGATACATTGGATGTCAAGACACGTGGAAAAAACGTACAAAACAAGAGATTGGGGTGATCAAGATTTTGGACGGATTTTTTAAGAATTTTCAAATTTTCAGATGGGAGGTTCCAGATAAGGTCAAAAACGACATACTGAGATCTTCACCAAACTTTGCAGGAATACATTGGATGTCAAGACACGGAAAAAACATACAAAACATAAGATTCGGGACATCAAGATTTTGGTCGATTTTTTAAGAATTTTCAAATTTTCAGATAGGAGGTTCCATATAAGGTAAAAAACTACATACTCAGATCTTCACCGAACTTTGCAGGGATACATTGGATGTCAAGACACGTGGAAAAAACATACAAAACATAGGATTGGGGACATCAAGATTTTGGTCAAATTTTTTAAGAATTTTCAAATTTTCAGATAGGAGGTTCCATATAAGGTCAAAAACTACATACTCAGATCTTCACCAAACATTGCAGGGATACATTGGATGTCAAGACACGTGGAAAAAACGTACAAAACAAGAGATTGGAGACATCAAGATTTTGGACGAATTTTTGAAGAATTTTCAAATTTTCAGATAGGAGGTTCCAAATAAGGTCCAAAACTACATACTCAGATCTTCACCAAACGTTGCAGGGATACTTTGCATGTCAAGACACGTGGAAAAAACGTACAAAACAAGAGATTGGAGACATCAAGATTTTCGACGAATTTTTTAAGAATTTTCAAATTTTCAGATGGGAGGTTCCAGATAAGGTCAAAAACGACATACTCAGATCTTCACAAAACTTTGCATGGATACATTGGATGTCAAGACACGTGGAAAAAACGTACAAACCAAGAGATTGGAGACATCAAGATTTTGGACGAATTTTTTAAGAATTTTCAAATTTTCAGAAAGGAGGTTCCATATAAGGTCAAAAACTACATACTCAGATCTTCACCAAACTATGCAGGGATACATTGGATGTCAAGACACGTGGAAAAAACGTACAAAACAAGAGATTGGAGACATCAAGATTTTGGACGAATTTTTTAAGAATTTTCAAATTTTCAGATAGGAGGTTCCAGATAAGGTCAAAAACTACTTACTCAGATCTTCACCAAACTTTGCAGGGACACATTGGATGTCAAGACACGTGGAAAAAACGTACAAAACAAGAGATTGGAGACATCAAGATTTTGGACGAATTTTTTAAGAATTTTCAAATTTTCAGAAAGGATGTTCCAGATAAGGTCAAAAACGACATACTCAGATCTTCACCAAACTTTGCAGGGATACATTGGATGTCAAGACACGTGGAAAAAACATACAAAACATAGGATTGGGGACATCAAGATTTTGGTCAAATTTTTTAAGAATTTTCAAATTTTCAGATAGGATGTTCCATATAAGGTCAAAAACTACATACTCAGATCTTCACCAAACATTGCAGGGATACATTGGATGTCAAGACACGTGGAAAAACGTACAAAACAAGAGATTTGAGACATCAAGATTTCGGACGAATTTTTTAAGAATTTTCAAATTTTCAGAAAGGAGGTTCCAGATAAGGTCAAAAACTACATACTCAGATCTTCACCAAACTTTGCAGGGATACATTGGATGTCAAGACACGCGGGAAAAACATACAAAACATAGGATTGGGGACATCAAGATTTTGGTCAAATTTTTTAAGAATTTTCAAATTTTCAGATAGGAGGTTCCATATAAGGTCAAAAACTACATACTCAGATCTTCACCAAACTATGCAGGGATACATTGGATGTCAAGACACGTGGAAAAAACGTACAAAACAAGAGATTGGAGACATCAAGATTTTGGACGATTTTTTTAAGAATTTTCAAATTTTCAGATAGGAGGTTCCAGATAATGTCAAAAACTACATACTCAGATCTTCACCAAACTTTGCAGGGACACATTGGATGTCAAGACACGTGGAAAAAACGTACAAAACAAGAGATTGGAGACATCAAGATTTTGGACGAATTTTTGAGGAATTTTCAAATTCTCAGAAATGAGGTTCCAGATAAGGTCAAAAACTACATACTCAGATCTTCACCAAACTTTGCAGGGATACATTGGATGTCAAGACACGTGGGGAAAACATACAAACCAAGAGATTGGAGACATCAAGATTTTGGACGAATTTTTTAAGAATTTTCAAATTTTCAGATAGGAGGTTCCATATAAGGTCAAAAACTACATACTCAGATCTTCACCAAACTTTGCAGGGATACATTGGATGTCAAGACACGTGGAAAAAACGTACAAAACAAGAGATTGGAGACATCAAGATTTTGGACGAATTTTTTAAGAATTTTCAAATTTTCAGAAAGGATGTTCCAGATAAGGTCAAAAACTACATACTCAGATCTTCACAAAACTTTGCAGGGATACATTGGATGTCAAGACACGTGGAAAAAACATACAAAACATAGGATTGGGGACATCAAGATTTTGGTCAAATTTTTTAAGAATTTTCAAATTTTCAGATAGGAGGTTCCATATAAGGTCAAAAACTACATACTCAGATCTTCACCAAACATTGCAGGGATACATTGGATGTCAAGACACGTGGAAAAACGTACAAAACAAGAGATTGGAGACATCAAGATTTCGGACGAATTTTTTAAGAATTTTCAAATTTTCAGATGGGAGGTTCCAGATAAGGTCAAAAACGACATACTCAGATCTTCACCAAACTTTGCATGGATACATTGGATGTCAAGACACGTGGAAAAAACATACAAAACATAGAATTGGGGACATCAAGATTTTGGTCGAATTTTTTAAGAATTTTCAAATTTTCAGATAGGAGGTTCCAGATAAGGTCAAAAACTACATACTCAGATCTTCACCAAACGTTGCAGGGATACTTTGCATGTCAAGACACGTGGAAAAAACGTACAAAACAAGAGATTGGAGACATCAAGATTTTCGACAAAGTTTTTAAGAATTTTCAAATTTTCAGATGGAAGGTTCCAGATAAGGTCAAAAACGACATACTCAGATCTTCACCAAACTTTGCATGGATACATTGGATGTCAAGACACGTGGAAAAAACGTACAAAACAAGAAATTGGAGACATCAAGATTTTGGACGAATTTTTTAAGAATTTTCAAATTTTCAGAAAGGAGGTTCCGTATAAGGTCAAAAACTACATACTCAGATCTTCGCCAAACTTTGCAGGGATACATTGGATGTCAAGACACGTGGAAAAAACGTACAAAACAAGAGATTGGGGTCATCAAGATTTTGGACGGATTTTTTAGGAATTTTCAAATTCTCAGATGGGAGGTTCCAGATAAGGTCAAAAACTACATACTCAGATCTTCACCAAACTTTGCAGTGATACATTGGATGTCAAGACACGTGGAAAAAACGTACAAAACAAGAGATTGGAGACATCAAGATTTTGAACGAATTTTTTAAGAATTTTCAAATTTTCAGATAGGAGGTTCCATATAAGGTCAAAAACTACATACTCAGATCTTCACCAAACTTTGAATGGATACATTGGATGTCAAGACACGTGGAAAAAACATACAAAACATAGGATTGGGGACATCAAGATTTTGGTCGAATTTTTTAAGAATTTTCAAATTTTCAGATAGGAGGTTCCATATAAGGTCAAAAACTACATACTCAGATCTTCACCAAACTTTGCAGGGATACATTGGATGTCAAGACACGTGGAAAAAACGTACAAAACAAGAGATTGGAGACATCAAGATTTTGGACGAATTTTTTAAGAATTTTCAAATTTTCAGATAGGAGGTTCCAGATAAGGTCAAAAACGACATACTCAGATCTTCACCATACTTTGCAGGGATACATTGGATGTCAAGACACGTGGAAAAAACGTACAAAACAAGAGATTGGAGACATCAAGATTTTGGACGAATTTTTGTGGAATTTTCAAATTTTCAGAAATGAGGTGCCAGATAAGGTCAAAAACTACATACTCAGATCTTCACCAAACTTTGCAGGGATACATTGGATAACAAGACACGTGGGAAAAACGTACAAAACAAGAGATTGGAGACATCAAGATTTTGGACGAATTTTTGAGGAATTTTCAAATTTTCAGAAATGAGGTGCCAGATAAGGTCAAAAACTACATACTCAGATCTTCACCAAACTATGCAGGGATACATTGGATGTCAAGACACGTGGAAAAAACGTACAAAACAAGAGATTGGAGACATCAAGATTTTGGACGAATTTTTTAAGAATTTTCAAATTTTCAGATGGGAGGTTCCAGATGAGGTCAAAAACTACATACTCAGATCTTCACCAAACTTTGCAGGAATACTTTGCATGTCAAGACACGTGGAAAAAACGTACAAAACAAGAGATCGGAGACATCAAGATTTTCGACGAATTTTTTAAGAATTTTCAAATTTTCAGATAGGAGGTTCCAGATAAGGTCAAAAACGACATACTCAGAACTTCACCAAACTTTGCAGGGATACATTGGATGTCAAGACACGTGGAAAAAACGTACAAAACAAGAGATTGGAGACATCAAGATTTTGGACGAATTTTTTAAGAATTTTCAAATTTTCAGAAAGGATGTTCCAGATAAGGTCAAAAACGACATACTCAGATCTTCACCAAACTTTGCAGGGATATATTGGAGGTCGAGACACGTGGAAAAAACGTAGAAAACAAGAGATTGGAGACAACAAGATTTTGGACGAATTTTTTAAAATTTTTCAAATTTTCAGATGGGAGGTTCCAGATAAGGTCAAAAACTACATACTCAGATCTTCACCAAACTTTGCAGGGATACATTGGATGTCAAGACACGTGGAAAAAACATACAAAACATAGGATTGGGGATATCAAGATTTTGGTCAAATTTTTTAAGAATTTTCAAATTTTCAGATAGGAGGTTCCATATAAGGTCAAAAACTACATACTCAGATCTTCACCAAACATTGCAGGGATACATTGGATGTCAAGACACGTGGAAAAAACGTACAAAACAAGAGATTGGAGACATCAAGATTTTCGACGAATTTTTGAAGAATTTTCAAATTTTCAGATGGGAGGTTCCAGATAAGGTCAAAAACGACATACTCAGATCTTCACCAAACTTTGCAGGGATACATTGGATGTCAAGACACGTGGAAAAAACGTACAAAACAAGAGATTGGGGTCATCAATATTTTGGACGGATTTTTTAGGAATTTTCAAATTTTCAGATGGGAGGTTCCAGATAAGGTCAAAAACTACATACTCAGATCTTCACCAAACTTTGCAGGGATACATTGGATGTCAAGACACGTGGAAAAAACGTACAAAACAGAAGATTGGAGACATCAAGATTTTGAACGAATTTTTTAAGAATTTTCAAATTTTCAGATAGGAGGTTCCATTAAGGTCAAAAACTACATACTCAGATCTTCACCAAACTTTGCAGGGATACATTGGATGTCAAGACACGTGGAAAAAACATACAAGACCTAGGATTGGGGACATCAAGATTTTGGTCAAATTTTTTAAGAATTTTCAAATTTTCAGGTTCCAGATAAGGTCAAAAACGACATACTCAGATCTTCACCAAACTTTGCAGGGATACATTGGATGTCAAGACACGTGGAAAAAACATACAAAACATAGGATTGGGGACATCAAGATTTTGGTCAAATTTTTTAAGAATTTTCAAATTTTCAGATAGGAGGTTCCATATAAGGTCAAAAACTACATACTCAGATCTTCACCAAACATTGCAGGGATACATTGGATGTCAAGACACGTGGAAAAACGTACAAAACAAGAGATTGGAGACATCAAGATTTCGGACGAATTTTTTAAGAATTTTCAAATTTTCAGATAGGAGGTTCCAGATAAGGTCAAAAACTACATACTCAGATCTTCACCAAACTTTGCAGGGATACATTGGATGTCAAGACACGCGGGAAAAACATACAAAACATAGGATTGGGGACATCAAGATTTTGGTCAAATTTTTTAAGAATTTTCAAATTTTCAGATAGGAGGTTCCATATAAGGTCAAAAACTACATACTCAGATCTTCACCAAACTTTGCAGGGATACATTGGATGTCAAGACACGTGGAAAAAACGTACAAAACAAGAGATTGGAGACATCAAGATTTTGGACGATTTTTTTAAGAATTTTCAAATTTTCAGATAGGAGGTTCCAGATAAGGTCAAAAACTACATACTCAGATCTTCACCAAACTTTGCAGGGACACATTGGATGTCAAGACACGTCAAAAAAACGTACAAAACAAGAGATTGGAGACATCAAGATTTTGGACGAATTTTTGAGGAATTTTCAAATTTTCAGAGAGGAGGTTCCATATAAGGTCAAAAACTACATACTCAGATCTTCACCAAACTTTGCAGGGATACATTGGATGTCAAGACACGTGGAAAAAACGTACAAAACAAGAGATTGGAGACATCAAGATTTTGGACGAATTTTTTAAGAATTTTCAAATTTTCAGAAAGGATGTTCCAGATAAGGTCAAAAACGACGTACTCAGATCTTCACCAAACTTTGCAGGGATACATTGGATGTCAAGACACGTGGAAAAAAACATACAAAACATAGGATTGGGGACATCAAGATTTTGGTCAAATTTTTTAAGAATTTTCAAATTTTCAGATAGGAGGTTCCATATAAGGTCAAAAACTACATACTCAGATCTTCACCAAACATTGCAGGGATACATTGGATGTCAAGACACGTGGAAAAACGTACAAAACAAGAGATTGGAGACATCAAGATTTCGGACGAATTTTTTAAGAATTTTCAAATTTTCAGATAGGAGGTTCCAGATAAGGTCAAAGACGACATACTCAGATCTTCACCAAACTTTGCATGGATACATTGGATGTCAAGACACGTGGAAAAAACAACCAAAACATAGAATTGGGGACATCAAGATTTTGGTCGAATTTTTTAAGAATTTTCAAATTTTCAGATAGGAGGTTCCAGATAAGGTCAAAAACTACATACTCAGATCTTCACCAAACGTTGCAGGGATACATTGGATGTCAAGACACGTGGAAAAAACGTACAAAACAAGAGATTGGAGACATCAAGATTTTGGACGAATTTTTTAAGAATTTTCAAATTTTCAGATAGGAGGTTCCAGATAAGGTCAAAAACTACATACTCAATTCTTCACCAAACTTTGCAGGGACACATTGGATGTCAAGACACGTGGAAAAAACGTACAAAACAAGAGATTGGAGACATCAAGATTTTGGACGAATTTTTGAGGAATTTTCAAATTTTCAGAAATGAGGTTCCATTTAAGGTCAAAAACTACATACTCAGATCTTCACCAAACTTTGCAGGGATACATTGGATGTCAAGACACGTGGAAAAAACGTACAAAACAAAAGATTGGAGACATCAAGATTTTGGACGAATTTTTTAAGAATTTTCAAATTTTCAGATAGGAGGTTCCATATAAGGTCAAAAACTACATACTCAGATCTTCAACAAACATTGCAGGGATACATTGGAGGTCAAGACACGTGGAAAAAACGTACAAAACAAAAGATTGGAGACATCAAGATTTTGGACGAATTTTTTAAGAATTTTCAAATTTTCAGATAGGAGGTTCCATATAAGGTCAAAAACTACATACTCAGATCTTCAACAAACATTGCAGGGATACATTGGAGGTCAAGACACGTGGAAAAAACGTACAAAACAAGAGATTGGAGACATCAAGATTTTGGACGAATTTTTTAAAAATTTTCAAATTTTCAGATAGGAGGTTCCAGATAAGGTCTAAAACTACATACTCAGATCTTCACCAAACTTTGCAGGGATACATTGGATGTCAAGACACGTGGAAAAAACATACAAAACATAGGATTGGGGATATCAAGATTTTGGTCAAATTTTTTAAGACTTTTAAAATTTTCAGATAGGAGGTTCCATATAAGGTCAAAAACTACATACTCAGATCTTCACCAAACGTTGCTGGGATACTTTGCATGTCAAGACACGTGGAAAAAACGTACAAAACAAGAGATTGGAGACATCAAGATTTTCGACAAATTTTTTAAGAATTTTCAAATTTTCAGATGGGAGGTTCCAGATAAGGTCAAAAACGACATACTCAGATCTTCACCAAACTTTGCATGGATACATTGGATGTCAAGACACGTGGAAAAAACGTACAAAACAAGAAATTAGAGACATCAAGATTTTGGACGAATTTTTTAAGATTTTTCAAATTTTCAGAAAGGAGGTTCCGTATAAGGTCAAAAACTACATACTCACATCTTCACCAAACTTTGCAGGGATACATTGGATGTCAAGACACGTGGAAAAAACGTATAAAACAAGAGATTGGGGTCATCAAGATTTTGGACGGATTTTTTAGGAATTTTCGAATTTTCAGATGGGAGGTTCCAGATAAGGTCAAAAACTACATACTCAGATCTTCACCAAACTTTGCAGGGATACATTTGATGTCAAGACACGTGGAAAAAACGAACAAAACAAGAGATTGGAGACATCAAGATTTTGGACGAATTTTTGAAGAATTTTCAAATTTTCAGAAAGGAGGTTCCATATAAGGTCAAAAACTACATACTCAGATCTTCACCAAACGTTGCAGGGATACTTTGCATGTCAAGACACGTGGAAAAAACGTACAAAACAAGACATTGGAGACATCAAGATTTCGGACGAATTTTTTAAGAATTTTCAAATTTTCAGATGGGAGGTTCCAGATAAGGTCAAAAACGACATACTCAGATCTTCACCATACTTTGCATGGATACATTGGATGTCAAGACACGTGGAAAAAACATACAAAACATAGAATTGGGGACATCAAGATTTTGGTCGAATTTTTTTAAGAATTTTCAAATTTTCAGATAGGAGGTTCCAGATAAGGTCAAAAACTACATACTCAGATCTTCACCAAACGTTGCAGGGACACATTGGATGTCAAGACACGTGGAAAAAACGTACAAAACAAGAGATTGGAGACATCAAGATTTTGGACGAATTTTTGAGGAATTTTCAAATTTTCAGAAATGAGGTTCCAGATAAGGTCAAAAACTACATACTCAGATCTTCACCAAACTTTGCAGGGATACATTGGATGTCAAGACACGTGGGGAAAACATACAAACCAAGAGATTGGAGACATCAAGATTTTGGACGAATTTTTTAAGAATTTTCAAATTTTCAGATAGGAGGTTCCATTTAAGGTCAAAAACTACATACTCAGATCTTCACCAAACTTTGCAGGGATACATTGGATGTCAAGACACGTGGAAAAAACGTACAAAACAAGAGATTGGAGACATCAAGATTTTGGACGAATTTTTTAAGAATTTTCAAATTTTCAGATAGGAGGTTCCAGATAAGGTCAAAAACTACATACTCAGATCTTCACCAAACTTTGCAGGGACACATTGGATGTCAAGACACGTGGAAAAAACGTACAAAACAAGAGATTGGAGACATCAAGATTTTGGACGAATTTTTGAGGAATTTTCAAATTTTCAGAAATGAGGTTCCAGATAAGGTCAAAAACTACATACTCAGATCTTCACCAAACTTTGCAGGGATACATTGGATGTCAAGACACGTGGGGAAAACATACAAACCAAGAGATTGGAGACATCAAGATTTTGGACGAATTTTTTAAGAATTTTCAAATTTTCAGATAGGAGGTTCCATTTAAGGTCAAAAACTACATACTCAGATCTTCACCAAACTTTGCAGGGATACATTGGATGTCAAGACACGTGGAAAAAACGTACAAAACAAAAGATTGGAGACATCAAGATTTTGGACGAATTTTTTAAGAATTTTCAAATTTTCAGATAGGAGGTTCCATATAAGGTCAAAAACTACATACTCAGATCTTCACCAAACATTGCAGGGATACATTGGAGGTCAAGACACGTGGAAAAAACGTACAAAACAAGAGATTGGAGACATCAAGATTTTGGACGAATTTTTTAAAAATTTTCAAATTTTCAGATAGGAGGTTCCAGATAAGGTCTAAAACTACATACTCAGATCTTCACCAAACTTTGCAGGGATACATTGGATGTCAAGACACGTGGAAAAAACATACAAAACATATGATTGGGGATATCAAGATTTTGGTCAAATTTTTTAAGAATTTTCAAATTTTCAGATAGGAGGTTCCATATAAGGTCAAAAACTACATACTCAGATCTTCACCAAACGTTGCAGGGATACTTTGCATGTCAAGACACGTGGAAAAAACGTACAAAACAAGAGATTGGAGACATCAAGATTTTCGACAAATTTTTTAAGAATTTTCAAATTTTCAGATGGGAGGTTCCAGATAAGGTCAAAAACGACATACTCAGATCTTCACCAAACTTTGCATGGATACATTGGATGTCAAGACACGTGGAAAAAACGTACAAAACAAGAAATTAGAGACATCAAGATTTTGGACGAATTTTTTAAGAATTTTCAAATTTTCAGAAAGGAGGTTCCGTATAAGGTCAAAAACTACATACTCACATCTTCACCAAACTTTGCAGGGATACATTGGATGTCAAGACACGTGGAAAAAACGTATAAAACAAGAGATTGGGGTGATCAAGATTTTGGACGGATTTTTTAGGAATTTTCGAATTTTCAGATGGGAGGTTCCAGATAAGGTCAAAAACTACATACTCAGATCTTCACCAAACTTTGCAGGGATACATTGGATGTCAAGACACGTGGAAAAAACGAACAAAACAAGAGATTGGAGACATCAAGATTTTGGACGAATTTTTGAAGAATTTTCAAATTTTCAGATAGGAGGTTCCAGATAAGGTCAAAAACTACATACTCAGATCTTCACCAAACGTTGCAGGGATACTTTGCATGTCAAGACACGTGGAAAAAACGTACAAAACAAGACATTGGAGACATCAAGATTTTCGACGAATTTTTTAAGAATTTTCAAATTTTCAGATGGGAGGTTCCAGATAAGGTCAAAAACGACATACTCAGATCTTCACCAAACTTTGCATGGATACATTGGATGTCAAGACACGTGGGAAAAACGTACAAAACAAGAAATTGGAGACATCAAGATTTTGGACGAATTTTTTAAGAATTTTCAAATTTTCAGATAGGAGGTTCCATATAAGGTCAAAAACTACATACTCAGATCTTCACCAAACATTGCAGGGATACATTGGATGTCAAGACACGTGGAAAAAAATGTACAAAACAAGAGATTGGAGACATCAAGATTTTCGACGGATTTTTTAAGAATTTTCAAATTTTCAGATAGGAGGTTCCATATAAGGTCAAAAACTACATACTCAGATCTTCACCAAACTTAGCAGGGATACATTGGATGTCAAGACACGTGGAAAAAACATACAAGACATAGGATTGGGGACATCAAGATTTGGTCAAATTTTTTAAGAATTTTCAAATTTTCAGATAGGAGGTTCCATATAAGGTCAAAAACTACATCCTCAGATCTTTACCAAACATTGCAGGGATACATTGTATGTCAAGACACGTGGAAAAAATGTACAAAACAAGAGATTGGAGACATCAAGATTTTCGACGGATTTTTTAAGAATTTTTAAATTTTCAGATGGGAGATTCCAGATAAGGTCAAAAACGACATACTCAGATCTTCACCAAACTTTGCATGGATACATTGGATGTCAAGACACGTGGAAAAAACATACAAAACATAGGATTGGGGACATCAAGATTTTGGTCGAATTTTTTAAGAATTTTCAAATTTTCAGATAGGAGGTTCCATATAAGGTCAAAAACTACATACTCAGATCTTCACCAAACTTTGCAGGGATACATTGGATGTCAAGACACGTGGAAAAAACGTACAAAACAAGAGATTGGAGACATCAAGATTTTGGACGAATTTTTTAAGAATTTTCAAATTTTCAGATAGGAGGTTCCAGATAAGGTCAAAAACGACATACTCAGATCTTCACCAAACTTTGCAGGGATACATTGGATGTCAAGACACGTGAAAAAAACATACAAGACATAGGATTGGGGACATCAAGATTTTGGTCGAATTTTTTAAGAATTTTCAAATTTTCAGATAGGAGGTTCCATATAAGGTCAAAAACTACATACTCAGATCTTCACCAAACTATGCAGGGATACATTGGATGTCAAGACACGTGGAAAAAACGTACAAAACAAGAGATTGGAGACATCAAGATTTTGGACGAATTTTTGAAGAATTTTCAAATTTTCAGATAGGAGGTTCCAGATAAGGTCAAAAACTACATACTCAGATCTTCACCAAACTTTGCAGGGACACATTGGATGTCAAGACACGTGGAAAAAACGTACAAAACAAGAGATTGGAGACATCAAGATTTTGGACGAATTTTTGAGGAATTTTCAAATTTTCAGAAATGAGGTTCCAGATAAGGTCAAAAACTACATACTCAGATTTTCACCAAACTTTGCAGGGATACATTGGATGTCAAGACACGTGGGGAAAACATACAAAACAAGAGATTGGAGACATCAAGATTTTGGACGAATTTTTTAAAAATTTTCAAATTTTCAGATAGGAGGTTCCAGATAAGGTCTAAAACTACATACTCAGATCTTCACCAAACTTTGCAGGGATACATTGGATGTCAAGACACGTGGAAAAAACATACAAAACATAGGATTGGGGATATCAAGATTTTGGTCAAATTTTTTAAGAATTTTCAAATTTTCAGATAGGAGGTTCCATATAAGGTCAAAAACTACATACTCAGATCTTCACCAAACGTTGCAGGGATACTTTGCATGTCGAGACACGTGGAAAAAACGTACAAAACAAGAGATTGGAGACATCAAGATTTTCGACAATTTTTTTAAGAATTTTCAAATTTTCAGATGGGAGGTTCCAGATAAGGTCAAAAACGACATACTCAGATCTTCACCAAACTTTGCATGGATACATTGGATGTCAAGACACGTGGAAAAAACGTACAAAACAAGAAATTAGAGACATCAAGATTTTGGACGAATTTTTTAAGAATTTTCAAATTTTCAGAAGGGAGGTTCCGTATAAGGTCAAAAACTACATACTCAGATCTTCACCAAACTTTGCAGGGATACATTGGATGTCAAGACACGTGGAAAAAACGTATAAAACAAGAGATTGGGGTCATCAAGATTTTGGACGGATTTTTTAGGAATTTTCGAATTTTCAGATGGGAGGTTCCAGATAAGGTCAAAAACTACATACTCAGATCTTCACCAAACTTTGCAGGGATACATTGGATGTCAAGACACGTGGAAAAAACGAACAAAACAAGAGATTGGAGACATCAAGATTTTGGACGAATTTTTGAAGAATTTTCAAATTTTCAGATAGGAGGTTCCAGATAAGGTCAAAAACTACATACTCAGATCTTCACCAAACGTTGCAGGGATACTTTGCATGTCAAGACACGTGGAAAAAACGTACAAAACAAGACATTGGAGACATCAAGATTTTCGACGAATTTTTTAAGAATTTTCAAATTTTCAGATGGGAGGTTCCAGATAAGGTCAAAAACGACATACTCAGATCTTCACCAAACTTTGCATGGATACATTGGATGTCAAGACACGTGGGAAAAACGTACAAAACAAGAAATTGGAGACATCAAGATTTTGGACGAATTTTTTAAGAATTTTCAAATTTTCAGAAAGGAGGTTCCGTATAAGGTCAAAAACTACATACTCAGATCTTCACCAAACTTTGCAGGGATACATTGGATGTCAAGACACGTGGAAAAAACGTACAAAACAAGAGATTGGAGACATCAAGATTTTGAACGAATTTATTAAGAATTTTCAAATTTTCAGATAGGAGGTTCCATATAAGGTCAAAAACTACATACTCAGATCTTCACCAAACATTGCAAGGATACATTGGATGTCAAGACACGTGGAAAAAATGTACAAAACAAGAGATTGGAGACATCAAGATTTTCGACGGATTTTTTAAGAATTTTCAAATTTTCAGATAGGAGGTTCCATATAAGGTCAAAAACTACATACTCAGATCTTCACCAAACTTAGCAGGGATACATTGGATGTCAAGACACGTGGAAAAAACATACAAGACATAGGATTGGGGACATCAAGATTTGGTCAAATTTTTTAAGAATTTTCAAATTTTCAGATAGGAGGTTCCATATAAGGTCAAAAACTACATCCTCAGATCTTCACCAAACATTGCAGGGATACATTGTATGTCAAGACACGTGGAAAAAATGTACAAAACAAGAGATTGGAGACATCAAGATTTTCGACGGATTATTTAAGAATTTTTAAATTTTCAGATGGGAGGTTCCAGATAAGGTCAAAAACGACATACTCAGATCTTCACCAAACTTTGCAGGGATACCTTGGATGTCAAGACACGTGGAAAAAACATACAAAACATTGGATTGGGGACATCAAGATTTTGGTCGAATTTTTTAAGAATTTTCAAATTTTCAGATAGGAGGTTACATATAAGGTCAAAAACTACATACTCAGATCTTCACCAAACTTTGCAGGGATACATTGGATGTCAAGACACCTGGAAAAAACGTACAAAACAAGAGATTGGAGACATCAAGATTTTGGACGAATTTTTTAAGAATTTTCAAATTTTCAGATAGGAGGTTCCAGATAAGGTCAAAAACGACATACTCAGATCTTCGCCAAACTTTGCAGGGATACATTGGATGTCAAGACACGTGGAAGAAACGTACAAAACCAGAGATTGGAGACATCAAGATTTTGGACGAATTTTTGAGGAATTTTCAAATTTTCAGAAATGAGGTGCCAGATAAGGTCAAAAACTACATACTCAGATCTTCACCAAACTTTGCAGGGATACATTGGATGTCAAGACACGTGGGAAAAACGTACAAAACAAGAGAGTGGAGACATCAAGATTTTGGACGAATTTTTGAGGAATTTTCAAATTTTCAGAAATGAGGTGCCAGATAAGGTCAAAAAGTACATACTCAGATCTTCACCAAACTTTGCAGGGATACATTGGATGTCAAGACACGTGGAAAAAACGTACAAAACAAGAGATTGGAGACATCAAGATTTTGGACGAATTTTTTAAGAATTTTCAAATTTTCAGATAGGAGGTTCCAGATGAGGTCAAAAACTACATACTCAGATCTTCACCAAACTTTGCAGGAACACTTTGCATGTCAAGACACGTGGAAAAAACGTACAAAACAAGAGATCGGAGACATCAAGATTTTGACGAATTTTTTAAGAATTTTCAAATTTTCAGATAGGAGGTTCCAGATAAGGTCAAAAACGACATACTCAGATCTTCACCAAACTTTGCAGGGATACATTGGATGTCAAGACACGTGGAAAAAACGTACAAAACAAGAGATTGGAGACATCAAGATTTTGGACGAATTTTTTAAGAATTTTCAAATTTTCAGAAAGGATGTTCCAGATAAGGTCAAAAACGACATACACAGATCTTCACCAAACTTTGCAGGGATACATTGGAGGTCGAGACACGTGGAAAAAACGTACAAAACAAGAGATTGGAGACAACAAGATTTTGGACGAATTATTTAAAAATTTTCAATTTTTCAGATAGGAGGTTCCAGATAAGGTCAAAAACTACATACTCAGATCTTCACCAAACTTTGCAGGGATACATTGGATGTCAAGACACGTGGAAAAAACATACAAAATATAGGATTGGGGATATCAAGATTTTGGTCAAATTTTTTAAGAATTTTCCAATTTTCAGATAGGAGGTTCCATATAAGGTCAAAAACTACATACTCAGATCTTCACCAAACATTGCAGGGATACATTGGATGTCAAGACACGTGGAAAAAACGAACAAAACAAGAGATTGGAGACATCAAGATTTTCGACGAATTTTTGAAGAATTTTCAAATTTTCAGATGGGAGGTTCCAGATAAGGTCAAAAACGACATACTCAGATCTTCACCAAACTTTGCAGGGATACATTGGATGTCAAGACACGTGGAAAAAACGTACAAAACAAGAGATTGGGGTCATCAATATTTTGGACGGATTTTTTAGGAATTTTCAAATTTTCAGATGGGAGGTTCCAGATAAGGTCAAAAACTACATACTCAGATCTTCACCAAACTTTGCAGGGATACATTGGATGTCAAGACACGTGGAAAAAACGTACAAAACAGAAGATTGGAGACATCAAGATTTTGAACGAATTTTTTAAGAATTTTCAAATTTTCAGATAGGAGGTTCCATTAAGGTCAAAAACTACATACTCAGATCTTCACCAAACTTTGCATGGATACATTGGATGTCAAGACACGTGGAGAAAACGTACAAAACAAGAGATTGAGGTCATCAAGATTTTGGACGGATTTTTTAGGAATTTTCAAATTTTCAGATGGGAGGTTCCAGATAAGGTCAAAAACTACATACTCATATCTTCACCAAACTTTGCAGGGATACATTGGATGTCAAGACACGTGGAAAAAACGTACAAAACAAGAGATTGGAAACATCAAGATTTTGGACGAATTTTTTAAGAATTTTCAAATTTTCAGATAGGAGGTTCCATATAAGGTCAAAAACTACATACTCAGATCTTCACCAAACTTTGCATGGATACATTGGATGTCAAGACACGTGGAAAAACGTACAAAACAAGAGATTGGTGTCATCAAGATTTTGGACGAATTTTTGAAGAATTTTCAAATTTTCAGATAGGAGGTTCCAGATAAGGTCAAAAACTACATACTCAGATCTTCACCAAACGTTGCAGGGATACTTTGCATGTCAAGACACGTGGAAAAAACGTACAAAACAAGAGATTGGAGACATCAAGATTTTCGACGAATTTTTTAAGAATTTTCAAATTTTCAGATAGGAGGTTCCAGATAAGGTCAAAAACTACATACTCAGATCTTCACCAAACTTTGCAGGGATACATTGGATGTCAAGACACGTGGAAAAAACGTACAAAACAAGAGATTGGAGACATCAAGATTTTGGACGAATTTTTGAGGAATTTTCAAATTTTCAGAAATGAGGTTCCAGATAAGGTCAAAAACTACATACTCAGATCTTCACCAAACTTTGCAGGTATACATTGGATGTCAAGACACGTGGCAAAAACGTACAAAACAAGAGATTGGAGACATCAAGATTTTGGACGAATTTTTTAAGAATTTTCAAATTTTCAGATAGGAGGTTCCAGATAAAGTCAAAAACTACATATTCAGATCTTCACCAAACTTTGCAGGGATACATTGGATGTCAAGACACGTGGAAAAATCGTACAAAACAAGAGATTGGGGGCATCAAGATTTTGGACAGATTTTTTAGGAATTTTCAAATTTTCAGATGGGAGGTTCCAGATAAGGTCAAAAACTACATACTCAGATCTTCACCAAACTTTGCAGGGATACATTGGATGTCAAGACACGTGGAAAAAACGTACAAAACAAGAGATTGGAGACGTCAAGATTTTGGACGAATTTTTTAAGAATTTTCAAATTTTCAGAAAGGATGTTCCAGATGAGTTCAAAAACGACATACTCAGATCTTCACCAAACTTTGCAGGGATACATTGGATGTCAAGACACGTGGAAAAAACGTACAAAACAAGAGATTGGAGACATCAAGATTTTGGACGAATTTTTGAAGAATTTTCAAATTTTCAGATGGGAGGTTCCAGATAAGGTCAAAAACGACATACTCAGATCTTCACCAAACTTTGCATGGATACATTGGATGTCAAGACACGTGGAAAAAACATACAAAACATAGGATTGGGGACATCAAGATTTTGGACGAATTTTTTAAGAATCTTAAAATTTTCAGAAAGGAGGTTCCATATAAGGTCAAAAACTACATACTCAGATCTTCACCAAACTTTGCAGGGATACAATGGATGTCAAGACACGTGGAGAAAACGTACAAAACAAGAGATTGAGGTCATCAAGATTTTGGAAGGATTTTTTAGGAATTTTCAAATTTTCAGATGGGAGAGTAGTTGTATTTACGGGGGGATAAACTCGAGAAAGTACGAACCCCCCTCCAGCAGCTTTGGCCATACTTAAAACTTGCTCAACATGCCCATATGAGTTTTTTGCTCAAGTGTGGAGCTCTTATAATTCAAGATTTTTGTAAAAAATGCCCTCGGGAATTTTTCAGAAAGTACGAGCTTTCTCAGATTGATTTGTGCATACTTACAAAAGTTGCATCAGCCAGATTTTTGTCAAAAAGTGATATATTTTTGGCTACACCAGAAATTAAGCTTATAGTATGTTTTTCTGTCAAAATCCCAGGAATCTTGAATTGATATCTATTGGGTTCTGAGACCGAGTGGAGTGTGGTGCATAGTTTTTATTGTCTTGTAATCAAAAGGTTCGGGTTTGAGTCCTCATAAAATCTGATGGCAAAATGTTAATATTGTAGTTTTGTAAACAAGGGGCTCTGGGTTCGAGTCCTGATAGATGTGGCATTCCATATGTGAGATTTTGAGAATAATTTTGTTTTGTTGATAGCCCCCAGATCTTAAATTTAGTAAAAATGTTGTATAACAGAGCAAAATTATTCTCTATTAAGAATCACCAGAGTTTTGTTATCTGGGTAAAATATCAGCTCAACAATACGGGCAAAACTGCCTGATCGATACAATAGAATGGAGGTCAAGTAAACATTCCATGTTCTTTCCAATCTTTTGATCAGTCCCATGTTTCTGCCAACAATTAATCATGCTTGCCCGGGAAATTAATGCCAATAGATTTAATCTTTATTGTGTTTTTTCAGAGAGTTATTCATCATCAAAGAGACATTAGTAAATGCATGAGTGATTATATCTGTTGATATTACCTACACTGTGCCTTTTCCGAGGAAAATTACATGTCATTTGTCATGGAACTCAAAGAGAAATTCTTATCTGTACTGTGCCCCCCTTTCAGGGACCATTCCATCATATTGAGGAAATTCCTGGATATTGTCATGCAAAGGTTTGGTCTTGTTGTACACAAGTCTGTAACTTACAGAATAATTATTACAATATTTCTGTATTTCAGTTTTTGGCAAATGTGCTGGGTAGGTAAAAGCTTTTTTGCCACGAGCAGAGGTGCTATAAAATGGGTAGGTAACTGACGGTAAAGTATTGTTTTATATCCAAAGGGCTTCTGTGTTTGAATCGTGCTTCTAGAACTGCTCTGTGACTCGCTCATTTCTTACATCATAAACATATGATTTTTCACCTATGAGAATGACACTGCATATGGTGTCATCTGGTAAAGCCTCGTGGAATTCACAGATAATTTTAATGTTTGTTCTGTCATTCACCACAACCTGTTTCCTTTTCGAAGTGTTAATTACAAACATGGGTCTCTGTGTCTTGAATTCATCTGGAGTGTAGTACATGTCAGTATTGCCAGTAGTGACACGCTTGAAAGCCGAAAAAGCTTCATATAATTTGAGAAAATCACCCTTGGACATGTCTAAATTATAATTTTCTCTAGGAAAAACCTCATTTCTGCCATTTTTAAGATATATGTTCTTGATGTTGCAGTTATCAAATTTGCTTGAATTTTTTTCCTGATTATTGTGTCTCCCAGTCTGAAACAGTACCACCACAAAATCAGGCATGTCAAATTGAATACTGGAGAATGAATTTGTGGCATCAAATTCATAATAAGTACCAGTGGCAACCTTCTGTACGCATTGATATGTGTAAAATTGCAGAGGAATTTGCGGATTTTTTAGGATATCAGCTTTGTATTTAAGAGCATAGCCGGCCTCATATTCAACAACCGGGATTCTTAACTCCATAGTCTGAATAATGCATTTGCCTGCATCAGGTAGGGTATTAGGCAGAGCTTCCCCTGTAGGGTTTATTGCACTGTACCTCATCAAAGCATTATCATCATTTGCAGCTCTTCTAAATGTAATTCTTAACCCCCCTTCCACATAATTTCTTTGTAATCCGAGAAGAATCCTGGCAACAGGCGCATGGGGAACAGCACAGTGTGGCTCTTGGATAATATCTTATCACCAGCTTCAAATCCACCGATTCTGTAGTATGAAGCCTCGGTTTTGGATAATTTTAATGTAGCCAAAGCTGTGGAGGTAATGCCTGGATAATCCACTCTGTTTATAACAACGCCATGCTTTCTGATCTCAATTTCAGAGAACAGATGCGGCACAAAATTGTCCACCAGTCTTATATTTGTATTTGCCGGATAATCTGTTCCATCGAGCTTTACAACATCAAATTTGATGTATAGATCTGCTCTGTGGGGGTGTATAAAGCCGTCCCCTACATCAAGATCAACCTCGATCTGTGTGTTGGGTTGATTTAAATTTGCAAATGTCCTCCTGTTTGGGGGGAATGATTGTAGCTCATAACTCTCAATATTTTCCATTGTATGTATTTTTATTTAAATGTTAATCTCTACGATTGCAGTTGTTGTGGCTCCAGCAAAATCAACTAATTCTTCTTTTTCATTAGTGACCATCAATTCAATGTTATCTATTCTGTTATGACACACAGGAAAATATAATGTTGGGGATGGATTGTAGATGATGGGCTCCATGAATTCGGAATTAGGTTTGAATGTTGCAATGATGCCGGTTTGTTTGTGAGTGCCTATGCCATTTGATTTGGTAATCATACCCTCAGCCACATTACAGTGAATATTCAGAGTCTCTATGGCTAAGAATTTAGGTATATTCATAGCAGTGTGTTTGATGGCCGGTTCGAGTTTTGTGTTGTTCTCAAATCCTAACAGCTCTCCTATAGTACCCAGATGCACTGTTTCCGTAGCAGATACAATCTCTACTCTGTGAGTGACAGAATTTTGACTTAAAACTACACCTCTGGGTAATTGAGCATTTAGAGTGGACAGATTATATTGCCCTGGAGTGATGACAATTTTTTGATCCCCTACTGCAATTGTGTTGTTGTGGTGAGTAATATTAGGGATCAAGTACATGCCGTAAAATGCTCTGAGAGCTATTGTTTTGGGATACACTATGTCATCATGCAATTTGAGTTTCAATATTGAATTTTGGCTGGTGAGATGGAATACCCCCATGATGTTTCAGATACCACAAGGCTTTTTGAAAATTTTCAATTGATGGTTTATTTATTTGAGACATGTATCTGAGAACAGATAAACACAGATGTCCACAATTAACATCTTTGAAGTTTTGAACACGGGCATTATTGTAATAAAAATTAGCTGATTTTAAATATTTTATTAAATTTTCAGGTGGAACACCTCCAAATGAATCAAACACAAATGCCTCATCGTTTAAATATTTAAGATAACAGATCCAGTGAGTGCCCTGATTTTTGTACTCATCCAAATTAACAATGCCACACTCTTTGTTGAGTGGTTGTTCCGGTAAAGAATCAGACATGTACACACCTCTAAAATGTTTGATGCCCAGTGGCTTGATTAAAGCTTCAATATCTTGGTTTGTAAGCGGCTCTTGTTTTTTTTAAACTTATTCATGGCTCTCTTAACACCTTTGCCTTTTTTCTCCATGGCCAGGTTATGGCGCTTCTGCTCATCTAATTCTGCCCTATTTTTCTTGGCATCTATTACTGTTTTTGCTATGGCAGCTGATCCCCCAGCCAAGCTCCCAACAGCCCCGAGTGCTGCTAAGATGGCAGGGATGGTAAATATGAATCCCCCCACATGTGATTTTTTTCTTGATTGCTGTAATTTTTTTAATTGGGGGGTACTAAGCAACAATTTCATACCATGGCCCTTGGCAATACAAGAGCTTTTTTTCTTGCGCTGCTTTTTGGTTAAAAGACTGTCAATAGTTTTAAGAGATTTAAGACCTGCATAAGGTATTTGATACATAACACCCTTGGCCTTCATCCTATGTTTATTATATACATATTCACAACCCCCACCCCAGTTTTTGTTTGGTGCTCATAGCTATGGTGGTTCCCAATGCCGCTATTTTTTCACTCAAAGAAGCATCTTTGCTTACAAATCTACCAAATGCAGCCTCTTCTAATTTCTTGTCTGCAACATGTCTCTTGTCAAGATCAGAATCTGTGTTGTATGCAATGTCATGGTCTCTACAAGCAGCATCTAAAGGATTAACACCAGGGTCCCCTCTGTTTAATCTATGGTCCAATTTTGTGCCTGGACCATAATACTGATAGCCTGGAATGTGTAGTTCAAATGGCAGCTTGTTTATAATGTCATTAACCAACCCCCGACCCTCAGAAACATTCCAAAATTTAGGTGGTAGAGTATTAATAATTTTTATGAGATATCCAATCCCCTTAGGGTCATTCACTATAAAATTAGATAATTTGGTGCTTATCATGTCCATAATTCCAACCTTTTCATTGTAAAAATTGTGGTTGCCAGCATTTTCCTCCCCAGCTATCACCAGCAACCTATCTACAAGTTTCCTGACATCATCAACCCACACAAATTCTTTAGGCAGGGTGTTGTATTGTTTGATTCCACTGCCTGTCTTAATCTGTGACCATATCGGCTTGATTAAATTATTGTATTTTGCCCCACTGCTCGACTTGACTCTTTTTTGTGTGGGATCATTGTTCTGGTACAGAGCATCTGATTTTATTAATATTTCTTTGTAATGTTCATAATCTTGATCTGTATAGCTGCCAGGCCTCTTCCTAGTCATCAGTTCCCACAATCCAGGTGTGCCGGGGTACTTAACAAAAGCACCTTTTTCTCCGAGACGAGATTCTGAATAAACAATCAGATCATCCCCCATAAAAGTTACTCTGAAATTACCGATTCTATGAATAATGCTGGCATCAAGCTCTGTGTCGGCATATAAGCCAAAAACCTCATCTTTGTTGTCTTTAGGTGTGCTTAAATATTTTTGAGCAAGAAGACCCAATTCAATAGGATCCTGACTAGCCTCAATTCTTCTAGGAGCAACAGGACTAGGTGTATGAATACTGGAAAGTGGGGTGAATGGATAATCTAATATGTTCCTTGCAGCTACAGGCACAAGCTCTGTGATCAAATCTTGATTTTGCTCTGTAACAGTTTTGATATTCTTACCTAAATTATTAATAGCATCAATGACAGGCTGTTCTGTTTGTTTGTGTTTTTCATAAATTCCACGGTTCTCTGATTTCCATCCCTTAAATCTTTTTACAAGATAATCTCTTAACTTAAGATCATCAATGACTGGTCGTTTCATGGTTGTTTATTTATGTCTCAACGTCTAGAAAATCGTTGATTTTATTTCTGTATTTGCCAGTATTAGGTGTTCTTGTCATATCAATTGTGACAAACCCATAACTGTCCTGGTTCCAGCACTTGCTGCAAAACTTGGAAAAATCATTGTAGCTCAAGTCCCCACCTACATATTCATCGTGTATGTGTTTGAGGTTGGTATGATCTTGATGAAACATACATATAAAATTGCTGTTGTCTCGGATCAGTTGCTTCGGAATTTTAGAAAAAGTCTGTGCCAGGTAGAAGCAGTCAATGTTTTTGTGCCGGCCCTGTGTAAAGAAATTTCTAACCTTGTTTTGATTATCCAGTATAATGTCATCAAACACAACAACAGAATTATCGAGACATTCATCTAATGGCTTAACATCTGGTTCAAAAGTGGCAATATCCAATCCATCATATAGCTTCATCAGCTGCTGATATTTTAATTGTTCCAAGCTCTTTGAGAAAACATACAAGTGCCTGTTTTTCCAGTCTAACCAGTTGGGTGCCAATAAAAAATTATCAACCATTAGTGTAGTTTTACCACAAGCAGATGGCCCAACAATAAGACACCTAATATTATCAGGCAGCAAGTTGCCATTTCTCTTATTCTGCTGTTCAGGTTCTGGCAGCCTTTTTATAACATCCCAGGTGCTCATATTATCACTTTGTCTGCCACGATCCAGCTGTTTTCCGGATGACCTAGCCATTTGACAAATAACTTGTTGCCTTTTCTGCGGATGATTTTTTCTATGAGATATGTGTCAGGCTGTTTAGTTTTGCTGAGTTCTTGTTCATAGAATCGGCCTTTGAGAATTTCTCCTCGGTGATCTTTTATTATATATGTGTTAAGGGTCCCGGGTTTAACTTGAACCACTGTAAATAATTCGGTGCTCCAGTTTCTCGTAAAGCCTCTTTTGAATAAGTGCTTATATTTGCTGATTCTTACTTGTTCACCCACCCTGTATTTGGCTTTTCTTGTTGTTGGCTGGTATCTAGGATAATAAACAGTCCTGATCAATTTTTGCTCATCAATTGAAGTTACTTCAGAGGGCTTCATGTTGATTGTGGAATGGACCGAGTTGTTGTATTTATGTAGAAGTTCGGGAAGAATATTAATCCATTTATAATTACCTTGCAGGGTAAATTGTTTATACATAAGATTTTTTAAGGTTCTGTTGAATCTCTCTACAATTGAGGCCTTGAGATCACTGTAACTCGAATAATGTTTTATTGCCTGGCTTTTAATAAATTGTTGGAACACTGAATTATAAAATTCTTTGCCATTATCTGTTTGCAAATAGCGCGGTGATCTTCCTGAATAATTGATGATTGTCCTGAGGGCTTCTGTAACACATTTTCCAGTCTTGGATTTGAGTGGCACAGCCCAGGCAAATTTTGAAAATGTGTCTATGACAGTGAGTAGATACTTGTAGCCCTTGTTGATTTTGTCTAAGTTTTTTAGCTGTCCACTTGCCATCTCAATCAAGTCGCTCTGCCATAAATCATCTATGCCCTTTGTGACTACTGGCAGTCTCTTATAATTATGTCGGGCTTGTCTGTGTAATTCATCAACAATAATTTGTCTAGACATAATATGAAAACAAGAATATTGCAACTATGGGGTGTTCAGCAGCTGATACTACAGGATTTTCTAAATATAATTTGTCCCCTATTTGTATTTTAAATTCCAAAGTGCCATCATCTTCAACATAGGCTGTTTCTAATGTATTGGGGTCTGTAAAATCCTGTAACTCTACACTGGTGATTTTTGGTTTGTTGTCAGCATTTGTTATTGATAAGGTAGGGTAGTGGTGTGCCTGTGGCTGATGCCAATATTTGATCTTGATTGGTCTCAATGTGCCCCCAACAAAAAACTGGTAATAAAATTGTGCAGGGGACAGCATATATATTTTGCCACCTGGTGTAAATGGTGAATCATATTCTTTGTTGGGGATGCTGTACAATTCAAGAATTACTGTATGTTTTGGATTCTCGATTATGCCCGTTATTTCTTTTTCTGCTGTAAGCAATCTGCTTGTTACAGATTCAAGGTGCTCATTGATGGTCCTAACAACATCATCATGGCCTGGCTTGATCTTTATGTCCACAACAAGTTTCTTGTATTGTTGCACAATTTCTTGTAGCTGGGTGGCAAAAACAGACAGGGCATTTGCTTGATTGGATTCCATGGTCCCTAGCTGTTGCTTGATATTAGCTACAATTTGTTGCAAATTTTCAACAACTGCCAATTTTGAATTTTGAGCAGTAAGATCATGGAACTGTCTTCTGATATCCTCAAACAGGTCATGCAGTTCATTAATATGTTGATTGGTTGGAAGAGTGGCCACTGTCTGTGTGAGATGTTTGATCTCTGTCTGGATATTCTTGATATCTTCTGATTTCAATATGCGATTCACTGCCCTCTTAATATTTTTAAGTTCCTGTGATGTGGGAAGATTTGATACTGTATTTTGCAAAAATTCAAGTGCCAATTTCACATTGTTTAATTCAGAAGCATCAGCCACATTTTGCATAGCATTTTGGAGCAGGGCTATATCTGCCTGAGAGGGTGTTGATTGTTGTAAAATTTCAAGTTTTGTTTGGATATCATCTATCAAGTGATGAAAATGAGATAGTTCAGATTCAGTGTTGAGGTTTTCAAGCTTTGTGATCTGTTGTTGGACACTGACAAGTGTGTCTACAATACCAGGCAATCGGGATTCTAGTACATTTGCCAAATCACTTTGCACTGCTGCTATTGTACCCTCAAGATGGGTTATGGAACTTTGAATTTTTCCAAAATCTTCATATGTTTCAAGTTGCAGCTTGATATTTGCAACACTCCGAGTTATTGCATTCAAAGCATCAGAAGATGGCAAGTTGTTCATAAAATTTTCAAGTGTCTCAATTTTTTCTTTAACCTCGGCTATGGCATTGTTCAGGGGATCCAGATTAGGTATTTGGAGTGACTGAATCTGTTCCTTTAGAGTGGAAATCACTAGATCAAAATCTTCTTGTGATTTTATGCTTTTGACAATTGTTTGGAGCTGTGTCTGGACATTATTTATCTGCTCTTCCAATTGTTGTTTCAATTGCTCAGAGTTGTTAGCCTGGGTCTTAAATTTGGCTTGAAGAGCTGCTACAGCTTCTTCCAAACTTTGAAAATTATCTAATGTGGCCAGATCAGTATATTTCTGAAGCAATAATTTAAGTTCAGAATCAATTTTAAGAAGAGGGTCCATGCATTGTGATTGCAAATTTGTAATTTCTAATTGAAGACTGGCATTGAGTGTGGTCTGTAAAGCTTGTAAATCACTTCTTAATTTCTTGACTCTGACATCAAGCATCAGAATCTCATCACTGTGATCTTCATGTCTTGTATGGCCAAATATATCATTAGGCATTTTTGTTTTACTGGTTATTTATTATAGAGTATCTGATTCTTAATTCTATAAAAAAAGGTATAAGCTTGTCATGTGACCCAGGGACCTCAATATATAAGCAGTCACCAGCAGAAACAGTATATACAGTGCCAGAAACCATGTTTGAATGCTTAATTCTATAAATATTTCTCCCTACTGAAATTTTGACATCACCCTCAGGGGTTGTAATAAATTGCAATTGACCACCTACAGGTAATTGGTAATGATTTAAATTATTGTTAAATATGTACAATATTTTGCCTGTTTCATCATCATTATCTGTAAGTATGCTGTTCAGATGAATAATTAACAAGCCACTCAGTTTAGACAGCATATCAGAAGAGGGTTGTGGTGTTGGCAGCTCCATAATAGCCTGTTTTTTGAACCCAAATAAGTTCATAGGCATGTTTATTTATTTCAAATCATGCTCTGTAATTGGGCATTGTTTCCCATTTTTCAAATCACAATGCCCCCAAGGTAAAGTATGTATGTCACATGATAAAATGCATCTCTTATCATCATGTGGGTCCAGGGCCACTTTTCTTACAATATTGCTAGTCAACAAGTGATCCTCACTCTGAATTCTATTTTCTGATGTTCTGATTGAACTCTGGGATTTGATGCAATTTTTATAATCTTCAAATACAAGATCTTTTTCCACAGTAACTCTGCCAATACCCTTGGCCTTTTTGACAACAGCACTACATGTTTTAAACTGTACACCTTGGCACTTAACCCAGCAAATTCCACAATAACATCACCACATGTCTCATCTTTTAACTTGCCAGGCACCTTTTTGTTGTGGTGATGTTGAATTATTGTATGTTCACTGGTATCAAAGTATTGAAACAATTCAGGCTGTGACATATCTTGATAAACATCTTCTGTTTGAATATCAAGAATAAAACTATCCGTGTCCATGTACAATAATTTTACACGATCACCATAAAAAGGTTTCAGCACATCATAATACAATGTTAACATATGTAATTTGGACAATTCCAATATCACAGCCCCTACATAAATAGGTTTATCAAATTTGATCTTTGTTTTCATCATGTTGAAAAGTGCCATGTGCTCATCATAAATTCTTCTGTAATTGAAGTTGGGCTTTGCAACCAATTTTTTGCTCAGGCTGGGGTCAGTAATTATTTTAACATCGGTATGTTTTCTGACATTTTCAATTGTTTTGCCATACACTGAATTCACCATCAATTTAAACAAGCCCTTATCAAATTGGCTCTTTGCAGATGTTCGAAGCTCTGTATTTGTATCAATGTATGATTTCAACCATTCTGAGTGCCTGAACCTTAAGACTTTGCCAACTTTGGTCACTTGAACACCATGTTTCATCAGGAACTGGAAGTTTTTTGTAATATATGACATAGCCTTGTTTCGGCTCCAGAGTCATCATGAGTTTCTTCTGTTTAGAGCCAGGTGAGCACTGAACCTCGGGAATTGGGGGCAGATCAGAAAATTTATTGTGTAAATCATCAGGAATTGTCAGATCAACCTCTAAGAAGAGGCCATAGTCACTGTCATCAAAGTCCTGAAGATCTTCAATATTGAAATCTTCAACCCATTCAAGCCCTGCATATGGCAATTTATCCATCATAGCGTGACCATAGAGGTTGTTTGCATCTACATACGTTATATAATTTGATGGCCGTGCTGGATCATAATCAGGCATATACTTGTTATTTGCTCTGGCATATCTCTGGGAACATTGCACCATCCCACCTCTTATACATTTCTCCATAAACAGATACATATCTTGATCGTGGATCAGATCCAATTGCTTTTTGGTGTTCAAAAACGTTGCGGCCCATGCTAGGCCCGGGGCACTGTAAAAATACACTAGGTCCAGTCCATAATTTTGCATGGAAGATTTTCTGAATGCCTGCAATATATCAGCTAAGAGGGTCACATCAAGTTTCAAATATGCCATGTGATAATCACCAAATGTCTTGCATTTTAAATCGTTCCACATCAACTGAGCATGGTGATAATCATCATCACTGATTCCAGATCCTCTGATTTTGCTGTAAAACTCTTCTTGTGGTGGCAGGGAACACTCATCAAATTTAGAAAAATCTGTGACATAGTCATATGGATATACACCCTTCCGCCTAATTAATTTCAGGTCCTGATTTGGAAACAATGCACGTGTGATTTTTAATTTATCATCAGGTAATTGAGTGGCCAGTGTATCCAGGCTAGCAGATAAAAATCTGTAAGAATCAAGAAATCTTATGTGAATAGGAACACCATCAACTTTAATTATCTTGCTAATAGATATATATTTCTCATCATTTTCAGCTAAAATATTTAAATTCTGCTTCTCAAGCCCCTCGTACCTGATCAGATGATGGAAATCATAATTGGATGCTCCATGGCAAAATATGGGGATAAATCTTGGTCTCTTGATCTTAATATTACAGCTATTACACAGGGCCATTAAGAATTTACCATCTGTATGAGAATGGTGATGAACCTTGATATTTGTATCTGAAAATTCACAATCACATACCGGGCATTTTTCTGCATTGTTGAAATCTTCAATCTGTTCCTCTGTTAAAGGCAACATAGGCTTTGATATTAATAAGATGTTAGATGCTATGTCACGGCACACATTTTCTATTCTATGTGCAAATATTTTGATGGCATTTGGTCCCTTGTATGAATATTTTTTAATAACAACACCATCCCGTATAACCATAAAACAAAAGCTGGAAGGTTCATGTTGCTGGTATGGTGTACTTGAAGATTCTTCAGGATCTGGATTGCAGAATGCAAGAGATTTGAGATTCGATTCAGAATCCCAGACAATATATACTGGGTGTTCCAACAAGGCTTCAAACTTTTTGAATTTGCAATTTTCACTTGGATTGGGCATCACCATATGAACAGGTTTATGATTGCCACAGTATTTCAGATGCTCAATTAGCTTGTTTTTAGCAATTTCTGCACTCTCTTCCCGAACCCCATTTACCATTTTTTGACCATAAAATACAGTTAAGCATCTTCTGCACAACTTGAATATTTTTTTATATTTGTCTAGTTGTGTTCTCACTAAAGCTTCAAGATTATGTATCAGAGTATAATGATATGTACCATCCTTTTCAATTAAGAGCAGATCAATCGGAACTGCAGATTCATCATCAAGTGTACTGATTCTGAGAGGATCTATCAAGCAATTGCCAGTGGAACAAGTAAATACATTAATAGATAATTGTTTGCCATCGATGTGCCTGGCCTTTTTTTCAAATTTATCAATATTCTGAACTGACATTGGATATTCCAAACCCTCCATTACATCGTCAAAAATATGTTCATGCTGTTTGTAATAACTTATTCTCTGAGGATTCCTTGAAACTGGATACAAAACAGCTAATATACACCACAAAAAGCATTTCTGGTCGGTATTTTCAATATTGACCACGGCTCTTTTGTTTTTGATATTGGCAGGTAATGGCAGATATGTAGATCCTTGTAATGGGTTGAATTCAGAAATATTAACATATAACTTGTGTGATGAACCACATAGGCTCCATCCTGATTCTTTTGCCGCAAATTCAGAGTGTTTGATATTCAGTTGATTTATCAAGCTGCTTATTATTGTGTCTAAATTTGCATTTGAATATACCGGTACAGTTTCTGTTACGTGGGGGTGTGTAAATTTTGTATCATTTGGTTTCTTATATTGTACAAACAATTTGAGGGAGAGCTTATAAGAGCCATTTTGTGCATTTAGAATTGCCTGCACTTTAGGATTTACACTGTTCAAGAAATTCTCAATGCCGCATCTTGGCTCTGATACAAACCGGTGATCCCTTAATTGGCCGTTAAAACTGGTACGGATGGGTTCATAGCGTGGCTGTTTTGCTGCTCTGGCATTAACAGGTGCTTCGTACTTTCTTTTCAGACCAGAAGTGGATGGTTGTGCAGAGCAAGTATTTTTATGTGTATATGTGAAATATTCCATGTTATATTTTCTATTGCATTTGGGGCAAATTTTTGTGGGAGTTCTGTATTTGTCTGGATTACAAATTTTTTGATGTTTGGCCCAATTAGAGCTGGATATATTCTTATTGCACTGATTACAATATTTTTGATTCGGCATTTTTGTTGTTGTTTATTATATACAATTTCCTGGGATTCAATTCAAAACTTTATACTGAACAAAAAATATCAGATGGGTTCAGCTGTGTGCTTTGTGTGTGTGTAGGTGTATATGTGTGTATGTGTGTTAATATTTTTGGCTTTGGTATTTATATAAAATTTCCTGGGTTTTAAATCTAATCTCTATGGATTAATATTATTAATATTAATCTTATGACAGGTTGTAAAGCCAATAGCCCACAAGTGTAAAAATCATTCACACTGACCCAGCGCAAATGCCTGCACAAACATGCATATCTTGAATAGCAATGACCTTGTTATGTATAACAGGCTGGGACAAATATAAGCTTGACTCTAAATATGAGTGGATTACAACAAATAACAGATTTTATATTGTTCAATATGAATTTAAACCTGTAAGTATAAGAAGTACTGTATCAATACATCTGTTCTCCTCAGTCAGTCTCACAATACTGAATGATGCAATACTCGGGAATTTCTGTAAATACTGGCGCTGAGGGCAAGGCAAAAATCAATACTACCGTCTCGGGAATTCCACACACTGACACAGAGGAGAAACATGCAAACATATAATATAAGAAATAGAGTGTCACGGAGCAAGCAAATTGAACCTAGTATCCAATTAAACTTAAACCGGAAGTAAATATGTGTGTGTATGTATGTGTATGTGCTTAATTTCTGGTGTAGCCAAAAATATATCACTTTTTGACAAAAATCTGGCTGATGCAACTTTTGTAAGTATGCACAAATCAATCTGAGAAAGCTCGTACTTTCTGAAAAATTCCCGAGGGCATTTTTTACAAAAATCTTGAATTATAAGAGCTCCACACTTGAGCAAAAAACTCATATGGGCATGTTGAGCAAGTTTTAAGTATGGCCAAAGCTGCTGGAGGGGGGTTCGTACTTTCTCGAGTTTATCCCCCCGTAAATACAACTACTTGGGAGGTTCCAGATAAGGTCAAAAACTACATACTCAGATCTTCACCAAACTTTGCAGGGATACATTGGATGTCAAGACACGTGGAAAAAACGTACAAAACAAGAGATTGGAGACATCAAGATTTTGGACGAATTTTTTAAGAATTTTCAAATTTTCAGATAGGAGGTTCCATATAAGGTCAAAAACTACATACTCAGATCTTCACCAAACTTTGCATGGATACATTGGATGTCAAGACACGTGGAAAAAACGTAAAAAACAAGAGATTGGTGTCATCAAGATTTTGGACGAATTTTTGAAGAATTTTCAAATTTTCAGATAGGAGGTTCCAGATAAGGTCAAAAACTACATACTCAGATCTTCACCAAACGTTGCAGGGATACTTTGCATGTCAAGACACGTGGAAAAAACGTACAAAACAAGAGATTGGAAACGTCAAGATTTTGGACGAATTTTTTAAGAATTTTCAAATTTTCAGATAGGAGGTTCCAGATAAGGTCAAAAACTACATACTCAGATCTTTACCAAACTTTGCAGGGATACATTGGATGTCAAGACACGTGGAAAAAACGTACAAAACAAGAGATTGGGGACGTCAAGATTTTGGACGAATTTTTTAAGAATTTTCAAATTTTCAGAAAGGATGTTCCAGATAAGGTCAAAAACGACATACTCAGATCTTCACCAAACTTTGCAGGGATACATTGGATGTCAAGACACGTGGAAAAAACGTACAAAACAAGAGATTGGAGACATCAAGATTTTGGACGAATTTTTGAGGAATTTTCAAATTTTCAGAAATGAGGTTCCAGATAAGGTCAAAAACTACATACTCAGATCTTCACCAAACTTTGCAGGGATACATTGGATGTCAAGACACGTGGAAAAAACGTACAAAACAAGAGATTGGAGACATCAAGATTTAGGACGAATTTTTTAAGAATTTTCAAATTTTCAGATAGGAGGTTCCAGATAAGGTCAAAAACTACATACTCAGATCTTCACCAAACTTTGCAGGGATACATTGGATGTCAAGACACGTGGAAAAATCGTACAAAACAAGAGATTGGGGGCATCAAGATTTTGGATGGATTTTTTAGGAATTTTCAAATTTTCAGATGGGAGGTTCCAGATAAGGTCAAAAACTACATACTCAGATCTTCACCAAACTTTGCAGGGATACATTTAATGTCAAGACACGTGGAAAAAACGTACAAAACAAGAGATTGGGGTCATCAAGATTTTGGACGGATTTTTTAGGAATTTTCAAATTTTCAGATGGGAGGTTCCAGATAAGGTCAAAAACTACATACTCAGATCTTCACCAAACTTTACAGGGATACATTGGATGTCAAGACACGTGGAAACAACGTACAAAACAAGAGATTGGAAACGTCAAGATTTTGGACGAATTTTTTAAGAATTTTCAAATTTTCAGAAAGGATGTTCCAGATAAGGTCAAAAACTACATACTCAGATCTTCACCAAACGTTGCAGGGATACTTTGCATGTCAAGACACGTGGAAAAAACGTACAAAACAAGAGATTGGAGACATCAAGATTTTCGACGAATTTTTGAAGAATTTTCAAATTTTCAGATGGGAGGTTCCAGATAAGGTCAAAAACGACATACTCAGATCTTCACCAAACTTTGCATGGATACATTGGATGTCAAGACACGTGGAAAAAACATACAAAACATAGGATTGGGGACATCAAGATTTTGGACGAATTTTTTAAGAATTTTCAAATTTTCAGAAAGGAGGTTCCATATAAGGTCAAAAACTACATACTCAGATCTTCACCAAACGTTGCAGGGATACTTTGCATGTCAAGACACGTGGAAAAAACGTACAAAACAAGAGATTGGAGACATCAAGATTTTCGACGAATTTTTGAAGAATTTTCAAATTTTCAGATGGGAGGTTCCAGATAAGGTCAAAAACGACATACTCAGATCTTCACCAAACTTTGCAGGGATACATTGGATGTCAAGACACGTGGAAAAAACGTACAAAACAAGAGATTGGAAACATCAAGATTTTGGACGAATTTTTTAAGAATTTTCAAATTTTCAGATAGGAGGTTCCATATAAGGTCAAAAACTACATACTCAGATCTTCACCAAACTTTGCATGGATACATTGGATGTCAAGACACGTGGAAAAACGTACAAAACAAGAGATTGGTGTCATCAAGATTTTGGACGAATTTTTGAAGAATTTTCAAATTTTCAGATAGGAGGTTCCAGATAAGGTCAAAAACTACATACTCAGATCTTCACCAAACGTTGCAGGGATACTTTGCATGTCAAGACACGTGGAAAAAACGTACAAAACAAGAGATTGGAGACATCAAGATTTTCGACGAATTTTTTAAGAATTTTCAAATTTTCAGATAGGAGGTTCCAGATAAGGTCAAAAACTACATACTCAGAGCTTCACCAAACTTTGCAGGGATACATTGGATGTCAAGACACGTGGAAAAATCGTACAAAACAAGAGATTGGGGGCATCAAGATTTTGGATGGATTTTTTAGGAATTTTCAAATTTTCAGAAATGAGGTTTCAGATAAGGTCAAAAACTACATACTCAGATCTTCACCAAACTTTGCAGGGATACATTGGATGTCAAGACACGTGGAAAAAACGTACAAAACAAGAGATTGGGGTCATCAAGATTTTGGACGGATTTTTTAGGAATTTTCAAATTTTCAGATGGGAGGTTCCAGATAAGGTCAAAAACTACATACTCAGATCTTCACCAAACTTTACAGGGATACATTGGATGTCAAGACACGTGGAAACAACGTACAAAACAAGAGATTGGAAACGTCAAGATTTTGGACGAATTTTTTAAGAATTTTCAAATTTTCAGAAAGGATGTTCCAGATAAGGTCAAAAACTACATACTCAGATCTTCACCAAACGTTGCAGGGATACTTTGCATGTCAAGACACGTGGAAAAAACGTACAAAACAAGAGATTGGAGACATCAAGATTTTCGACGAATTTTTGAAGAATTTTCAAATTTTCAGATGGGAGGTTCCAGATAAGGTCAAAAACGACATACTCAGATCTTCACCAAACTTTGCATGGATACATTGGATGTCAAGACACGTGGAAAAAACATACAAAACATAGGATTGGGGACATCAAGATTTTGGACGAATTTTTTAAGAATTTTCAAATTTTCAGAAAGGAGGTTCCATATAAGGTCAAAAACTACATACTCAGATCTTCACCAAACATTGCAGCGATACATTGGATGTCAAGAAACGTGGAAAAAACGTACAAAACAAGAGATTGGAGACATCAAGATTTTGGACGAATTTTTGAAGAATTTTCAAATTTTCAGATAGGAGGTTCCAGATAAGGTCAAAAACTACATACTCAGATCTTCACCAAACGTTGCAGGGATACTTTGCATGTCAAGACACGTGGAAAAAACGTACAAAACAAGAGATTGAGGTCATCAAGATTTTGGACGGATTTTTTAAGAATTTTCAAATTTTCAGAAAGGAGGTTCCATATAAGGTCAAAAACTACATACTCAGATCTTCACCAAACTTTGCAGGGATACAATGGATGTCAAGACACGTGGAAAAAACGTACAAAACAAGAGATTGAGGTCATCAAGATTTTGGACGGATTTTTTAGGAATTTTCAAATTTTCAGATGGGAGGTTCCAGATAAGGTCAAAAACTACATACTCATATCTTCACCAAACTTTGCAGGGATACATTGGATGTCAAGACACGTGGAAAAAACGTACAAAACAAGAGATTGGAAACATCAAGATTTTGGACGAATTTTTTAAGAATTTTCAAATTTTCAGATAGGAGGTTCCATATAAGGTCAAAAACTACATACTCAGATCTTCACCAAACTTTGCATGGATACATTGGATGTCAAGACACGTGGAAAAACGTACAAAACAAGAGATTGGTGTCATCAAGATTTTGGACGAATTTTTGAAGAATTTTCAAATTTTCAGATAGGAGGTTCCAGATAAGGTCAAAAACTACATACTCAGATCTTCACCAAACGTTGCAGGGATACTTTGCATGTCAAGACACGTGGAAAAAACGTACAAAACAAGAGATTGGAGACATCAAGATTTTCGACGAATTTTTTAAGAATTTTCAAATTTTCAGATAGGAGGTTCCAGATAAGGTCAAAAACTACATACTCAGATCTTCACCAAACTTTGCAGGGATACATTGGATGTCAAGACACGTGGAAAAAACGTACAAAACAAGAGATTGGAGACATCAATATTTGGACGAATTTTTGAGGAATTTTCAAATTTTCAGAAATGAGGTTCCAGATAAGGTCAAAAACTACATACTCAGATCTTCACCAAACTTTGCAGGTATACATTGGATGTCAAGACACGTGGCAAAAACGTACAAAACAAGAGATTGGAGACATCAAGATTTTGGACGAATTTTTTAAGAATTTTCAAATTTTCAGATAGGAGGTTCCAGATAAGGTCAAAAACTACATATTCAGATCTTCACCAAACTTTGCAGGGATACATTGGATGTCAAGACACGTGGAAAAATCGAACAAAACAAGAGATTGGGGGCATCAAGATTTTGGACAGATTTTTTAGGAATTTTCAAATTTTCAGATGGGAGGTTCCAGATAAGGTCAAAAACTACATACTCAGATCTTCACCAAACTTTGCAGGGATACATTGGATGTCAAGACACGTGGAAAAAACGTACAAAACAAGAGATTGGAGACGTCAAGATTTTGGACGAATTTTTTAAGAATTTTCAAATTTTCAGAAAGGATGTTCCAGATGAGTTCAAAAACGACATACTCAGATCTTCACCAAACTTTGCAGGGATACATTGGATGTCAAGACACGTGGAAAAAACGTACAAAACAAGAGATTGGAGACATCAAGATTTTGGACGAATTTTTGAAGAATTTTCAAATTTTCAGATGGGAGGTTCCAGATAAGGTCAAAAACGACATACTCAGATCTTCACCAAACTTTGCATGGATACATTGGATGTCAAGACACGTGGAAAAAACATACAAAACATAGGATTGGGGACATCAAGATTTTGGACGAATTTTTTAAGAATTTTCAAATTTTCAGAAAGGAGGTTCCATATAAGGTCAAAAACTACATACTCAGATCTTCACCAAACTTTGCAGGGATACAATGGATGTCAAGACACGTGGAGAAAACGTACAAAACAAGAGATTGAGGTCATCAAGATTTTGGAAGGATTTTTTAGGAATTTTCAAATTTTCAGATGGGAGGTTCCAGATAAGGTCAAAAACTACATACTCAGATCTTCACCAAACTTTGCAGGGATACATTGGATGTCAAGACACGTGGAAAAAACGTACAAAACAAGAGATTGGAGACATCAAGATTTTGGACGAATTTTTTAAGAATTTTCAAATTTTCAGATAGGAGGTTCCAGATAAGGTCAAAAACTACATACTCAGATCTTCACCAAACGTTGCAGGGATACTTTGCATGTCAAGACACGTGGAAAAAACGTACAAAACAAGAGATTGGAGACATCAAGATTTTCGACGAATTTTTTAAGAATTTTCAAATTTTCAGATAGGAGGTTCCAGATAAGGTCAAAAACTACATACTCAGATCTTCACCAAACTTTGCAGGGATACATTGGATGTCAAGACACGTGGAAAAATCGTACAAAACAAGAGATTGGGGGCATCAAGATTTTGGACGGATTTTTTAGGAATTTTCAAATTTTCAGATGGGAGGTTCCAGATAAGGTCAAAAACTACATACTCAGATCTTCACCAAACTTTACAGGGATACATTGGATGTCAAGACACGTGGAAACAACGTACAAAACAAGAGATTGGAAACGTCAAGATTTTGGACGAATTTTTTAAGAATTTTCAAATTTTCAGATAGGAGGTTCCAGATAAGGTCAAAAACTACATACTCAGATCTTGACCAAACTTTGCAGGGATACATTGGATGTCAAGACACGTGGAAAAAACGTACAAAACAAGAGATTGGGGACGTCAAGATTTTGGACGAATTTTTTAAGAATTTTCAAATTTTCAGAAAGGATGTTCCAGATAAGGTCAAAAACGACATACTCAGATCTTCACCAAACTTTGCAGGGATACATTGGATGTCAAGACACGTGGAAAAAACGTACAAAACAAGAGATTGGAGACATCAAGATTTTGGACGAATTTTTGAGGAATTTTCAAATTTTCAGAAATGAGGTTCCAGATAAGGTCAAAAACTACATACTCAGATCTTCACCAAACTTTGCAGGGATACATTGGATGTCAAGACACGTGGAAAAAACGTACAAAACAAGAGATTGGAGACATCAAGATTTAGGACGAATTTTTTAAGAATTTTCAAATTTTCAGATAGGAGGTTCCAGATAAGGTCAAAAACTACATACTCAGATCTTCACCAAACTTTGCAGGGATACATTGGATGTCAAGACACGTGGAAAAATCGTACAAAACAAGAGATTGGGGGCATCAAGATTTTGGACGGATTTTTTAGGAATTTTCAAATTTTCAGATGGGAGGTTCCAGATAAGGTCAAAAACTACATACTCAGATCTTCACCAAACTTTACAGGGATACATTGGATGTCAAGACACGTGGAAACAACGTACAAAACAAGAGATTGGAAACGTCAAGATTTTGGACGAATTTTTTAAGAATTTTCAAATTTTCAGATAGGAGGTTCCAGATAAGGTCAAAAACTACATACTCAGATCTTGACCAAACTTTGCAGGGATACATTGGATGTCAAGACACGTGGAAAAAACGTACAAAACAAGAGATTGGGGACGTCAAGATTTTGGACGAATTTTTTAAGAATTTTCAAATTTTCAGAAAGGATGTTCCAGATAAGGTCAAAAACGACATACTCAGATCTTCACCAAACTTTGCAGGGATACATTGGATGTCAAGACTCGTGGAAAAAACGTACAAAACAAGAGATTGGAGACATCAAGATTTTGGACGAATTTTTTAAGAATTTTCAAATTTTCAGATAGGAGGTTCCAGATAAGGTCAAAAACTACATACTCAGATCTTCACCAAACGTTGCAGGGATACTTTGCATGTCAAGACACGTGGAAAAAACGTACAAAACAAGAGATTGGAGACATCAAGATTTTCGACGAATTTTTTAAGAATTTTCAAATTTTCAGATAGGAGGTTCCAGATAAGGTCAAAAACTACATACTCAGATCTTCACCAAACTTTGCAGGGATACATTGGATGTCAAGACACGTGGAAAAATCGTACAAAACAAGAGATTGGGGGCATCAAGATTTTGGACGGATTTTTTAGGAATTTTCAAATTTTCAGATGGGAGGTTCCAGATAAGGTCAAAAACTACATACTCAGATCTTCACCAAACTTTACAGGGATACATTGGATGTCAAGACACGTGGAAACAACGTACAAAACAAGAGATTGGAAACGTCAAGATTTTGGACGAATTTTTTAAGAATTTTCAAATTTTCAGATAGGAGGTTCCAGATAAGGTCAAAAACTACATACTCAGATCTTGACCAAACTTTGCAGGGATACATTGGATGTCAAGACACGTGGAAAAAACGTACAAAACAAGAGATTGGGGACGTCAAGATTTTGGACGAATTTTTTAAGAATTTTCAAATTTTCAGAAAGGATGTTCCAGATAAGGTCAAAAACGACATACTCAGATCTTCACCAAACTTTGCAGGGATACATTGGATGTCAAGACACGTGGAAAAAACGTACAAAACAAGAGATTGGAGACATCAAGATTTTGGACGAATTTTTGAGGAATTTTCAAATTTTCAGAAATGAGGTTCCAGATAAGGTCAAAAACTACATACTCAGATCTTCACCAAACTTTGCAGGGATACATTGGATGTCAAGACACGTGGAAAAAACGTACAAAACAAGAGATTGGAGACATCAAGATTTAGGACGAATTTTTTAAGAATTTTCAAATTTTCAGATAGGAGGTTCCAGATAAGGTCAAAAACTACATACTCAGATCTTCACCAAACTTTGCAGGGATACATTGGATGTCAAGACACGTGGAAAAATCGTACAAAACAAGAGATTGGGGGCATCAAGATTTTGGATGGATTTTTTAGGAATTTTCAAATTTTCAGATGGGAGGTTCCAGATAAGGTCAAAAACTACATACTCAGATCTTCACCAAACTTTGCAGGGATACATTGGATGTCAAGACACGTGGAAAAAACGTACAAAACAAGAGATTGGGGTCATCAAGATTTTGGACGGATTTTTTAGGAATTTTCAAATTTTCAGATGGGAGGTTCCAGATAAGGTCAAAAACTACATACTCAGATCTTCACCAAACTTTACAGGGATACATTGGATGTCAAGACACGTGGAAACCACGTACAAAACAAGAGATTGGAAACGTCAAGATTTTGGACGAATTTTTAAAGAATTTTCAAATTTTCAGAAAGGATGTTCCAGATAAGGTCAAAAACTACATACTCAGATCTTCACCAAACGTTGCAGGGATACTTTGCATGTCAAGACACGTGGAAAAAACGTACAAAACAAGAGATTGGAGACATCAAGATTTTCGACGAATTTTTGAAGAATTTTCAAATTTTCAGATGGGAGGTTCCAGATAAGGTCAAAAACGACATACTCAGATCTTCACCAAACGTTGCATGGATACATTGGATGTCAAGACACGTGGAAAAAACATACAAAACATAGGATTGGGGACATCAAGATTTTGGACGAATTTTTTAAGAATTTTCAAATTTTCAGAAAGGAGGTTCCATATAAAGTCAAAAACTACATACTCAGATCTTCACCAAACATTGCAGCGATACATTGGATGTCAAGAAACGTGGAAAAAACGTACAAAACAAGAGATTGGAGACATCAAGATTTTGGACGAATTTTTGAAGAATTTTCAAATTTTCAGATAGGAGGTTCCAGATAAGGTCAAAAACTACATACTCAGATCTTCACCAAACGTTGCAGGGATACTTTGCATGTCAAGACACGTGGAAAAAACGTACAAAACAAGAGATTGGAGACATCAAGATTTTCGACGAATTTTTGAAGAATTTTCAAATTTTCAGATTGCAGGTTCCAGATAAGGTCAAAAACGACATACTCAGATCTTCACCAAACTTTGCATGGATACATTGGATGTCAAGACACGTGGAAAAAACATACAAAACATAGGATTGGGGACATCAAGATTTTGGACGAATTTTTTAAGAATTTTCAAATTTTCAGAAAGGAGGTTCCATATAAGGTCAAAAACTACATACTCAGATCTTCACCAAACTTTGCAGGGATACAATGGATGTCAAGACACGTGGAAAAAACGTACAAAACAAGAGATTGAGGTCATCAAGATTTTGGACGGATTTTTTAGGAATTTTCAAATTTTCAGATGGGAGGTTCCAGATAAGGTCAAAAACTACATACTCATATCTTCACCAAACTTTGCAGGGATACATTGGATGTCAAGACACGTGGAAAAAACGTACAAAACAAGAGATTGGAAACATCAAGATTTTGGACGAATTTTTTAAGAATTTTCAAATTTTCAGATAGGAGGTTCCATATAAGGTCAAAAACTACATACTCAGATCTTCACCAAACTTTGCATGGATACATTGGATGTCAAGACACGTGGAAAAACGTACAAAACAAGAGATTGGTGTCATCAAGATTTTGGACGAATTTTTGAAGAATTTTCAAATTTTCAGATAGGAGGTTCCAGATAAGGTCAAAAACTACATACTCAGATCTTCACCAAACGTTGCAGGGATACTTTGCATGTCAAGACACGTGGAAAAAACGTACAAAACAAGAGATTGGAGACATCAAGATTTTCGACGAATTTTTTAAGAATTTTCAAATTTTCAGATGGGAGGTTCCAGATAAGGTCAAAAACTACATACTCAGATCTTCACCAAACTTTGCAGGGATACATTGGATGTCAAGACACGTGGAAAAATCGTACAAAACAAGAGATTGGGGGCATCAAGATTTTGGACGGATTTTTTAGGAATTTTCAAATTTTCAGATGGGAGGTTCCAGATAAGGTCAAAAACTACATACTCAGATCTTCACCAAACTTTGCAGGGATACATTGGATGTCAAGACACGTGGAAAAAACGTACAAAACAAGAGATTGGGGTCATCAAGATTTTGGACGGATTTTTTAGGAATTTTCAAATTTTCAGATGGGAGGTTCCAGATAAGGTCAAAAACTACATACTCAGATCTTCACCAAACTTTACAGGGATACATTGGATGTCAAGACACGTGGAAACAACGTACAAAACAAGAGATTGGAAACGTCAAGATTTTGGACGAATTTTTTAAGAATTTTCAAATTTTCAGATAGGAGGTTCCAGATAAGGTCAAAAACTACATACTCAGATCTTGACCAAACTTTGCAGGGATACATTGGATGTCAAGACACGTGGAAAAAACGTACAAAACAAGAGATTGGGGACGTCAAGATTTTGGACGAATTTTTTAAGAATTTTCAAATTTTCAGAAAGGATGTTCCAGATAAGGTCAAAAACGACATACTCAGATCTTCACCAAACTTTGCAGGGATACAATGGATGTCAAGACACGTGGAAAAAATTTACAAAACAAGAGATTGGAGACATCAAGATTTTGGACGAATTTTTGAGGAATTTTCAAATTTTCAGATAGGAGGTTCCAGATAAGGTCAAAAACTACATACTCAGATCTTCACCAAACTTTGCAGGGATACATTGGATGTCAAGACACGTGGAAAAAACGTACAAAACAAGAGATTGGAGACATCAAGATTTAGGACGAATTTTTTAAGAATTTTCAAATTTTCAGATAGGAGGTTCCAGATAAGGTCAAAAACTACATACTCAGATCTTCACCAAACTTTGCAGGGATACATTGGATGTCAAGACACGTGGAAAAATCGTACAAAACAAGAGATTGGGGGCATCAAGATTTTGGATGGATTTTTTAGGAATTTTCAAATTTTCAGAAAGGAGGTTCCAGATAAGGTCAAAAACTACATACTCAGATCTTCACCAAACTTTGCAGGGATACATTGGATGTCAAGACACGTGGAAAAAACGTACAAAACAAGAGATTGGGGTCATCAAGATTTTGGACGGATTTTTTAGGAATTTTCAAATTTTCAGATGGGAGGTTCCAGATAAGGTCAAAAACTACATACTCAGATCTTCACCAAACTTTACAGGGATACATTGGATTTCAAGACACGTGGAAACAACGTACAAAACAAGAGATTGGAAACGTCAAGATTTTGGACGAATTTTTTAAGAATTTTCAAATTTTCAGAAAGGATGTTCCAGATAAGGTCAAAAACTACATACTCAGATCTTCACCAAACGTTGCAGCGATACTTTGCATGTCAAGACACGTGGGAAAAACGTACAAAACAAGAGATTGGAGACATCAAGATTTTCGACGAATTTTTGAAGAATTTTCAAATTTTCAGATGGGAGGTTCCAGATAAGGTCAAAAATGACATACTCAGATCTTCACCAAACTTTGCATGGATACATTGGATGTCAAGACACGTGGAAAAAACATACAAAACATAGGATTGGGGACATCAAGATTTTGGACGAATTTTTTAAGAATTTTCAAATTTTCAGAAAGGAGGTTCCATATAAGGTCAAAAACTACATACTCAGATCTTCACCAAACATTGCAGCGATACATTGGATGTCAAGAAACGTGGAAAAAACGTACAAAACAAGAGATTGGAGACATCAAGATTTTGGACGAATTTTTGAAGAATTTTCAAATTTTCAGATAGGAGGTTCCAGATAAGGTCAAAAACTACATACTCAGATCTTCACCAAACTTTACAGGGATACATTGGATGTCAAGACACGTGGAAAAAACATACAAAACATAGGATTGGGGACATCAAGATTTTGGACGAATTTTTTAAGAATTTTCAAATTTTCAGAAAGGAGGTTCCATATAAGGTCAAAAACTACATACTCAGATCTTCACCAAACATTGCAGCGATACATTGGATGTCAAGACACGTGGAAAAAACGTACAAAACAAGAGATTGGGGTCATCAAGATTTTGGACGGATTTTTTAGGAATTTTCAAATTTTCAGATGGGAGGTTCCAGATAAGGTCAAAAACTACATACTCAGATCTTCACCAAACTTTACAGGGATACATTGGATGTCAAGACACGTGGAAACCACGTACAAAACAAGAGATTGGAAACGTCAAGATTTTGGACGAATTTTTAAAGAATTTTCAAATTTTCAGAAAGGATGTTCCAGATAAGGTCAAAAACTACATACTCAGATCTTCACCAAACGTTGCAGGGATACTTTGCATGTCAAGACACGTGGAAAAAACGTACAAAACAAGAGATTGGAGACATCAAGATTTTCGACGAATTTTTGAAGAATTTTCAAATTTTCAGATGGGAGGTTCCAGATAAGGTCAAAAACGACATACTCAGATCTTCACCAAACGTTGCATGGATACATTGGATGTCAAGACACGTGGAAAAAACATACAAAACATAGGATTGGGGACATCAAGATTTTGGACGAATTTTTTAAGAATTTTCAAATTTTCAGAAAGGAGGTTCCATATAAAGTCAAAAACTACATACTCAGATCTTCACCAAACATTGCAGCGATACATTGGATGTCAAGAAACGTGGAAAAAACGTACAAAACAAGAGATTGGAGACATCAAGATTTTGGACGAATTTTTGAAGAATTTTCAAATTTTCAGATAGGAGGTTCCAGATAAGGTCAAAAACTACATACTCAGATCTTCACCAAACGTTGCAGGGATACTTTGCATGTCAAGACACGTGGAAAAAACGTACAAAACAAGAGATTGGAGACATCAAGATTTTCGACGAATTTTTGAAGAATTTTCAAATTTTCAGATTGGAGGTTCCAGATAAGGTCAAAAACGACATACTCAGATCTTCACCAAACTTTGCATGGATACATTGGATGTCAAGACACGTGGAAAAAACATACAAAACATAGGATTGGGGACATCAAGATTTTGGACGAATTTTTTAAGAATTTTCAAATTTTCAGAAAGGAGGTTCCATATAAGGTCAAAAACTACATACTCAGATCTTCACCAAACTTTGCAGGGATACAATGGATGTCAAGACACGTGGAAAAAACGTACAAAACAAGAGATTGAGGTCATCAAGATTTTGGACGGATTTTTTAGGAATTTTCAAATTTTCAGATGGGAGGTTCCAGATAAGGTCAAAAACTACATACTCATATCTTCACCAAACTTTGCAGGGATACATTGGATGTCAAGACACGTGGAAAAAACGTACAAAACAAGAGATTGGAAACATCAAGATTTTGGACGAATTTTTTAAGAATTTTCAAATTTTCAGATAGGAGGTTCCATATAAGGTCAAAAACTACATACTCAGATCTTCACCAAACTTTGCATGGATACATTGGATGTCAAGACACGTGGAAAAACGTACAAAACAAGAGATTGGTGTCATCAAGATTTTGGACGAATTTTTGAAGAATTTTCAAATTTTCAGATAGGAGGTTCCAGATAAGGTCAAAAACTACATACTCAGATCTTCACCAAACGTTGCAGGGATACTTTGCATGTCAAGACACGTGGAAAAAACGTACAAAACAAGAGATTGGAGACATCAAGATTTTCGACGAATTTTTTAAGAATTTTCAAATTTTCAGATGGGAGGTTCCAGATAAGGTCAAAAACTACATACTCAGATCTTCACCAAACTTTGCAGGGATACATTGGATGTCAAGACACGTGGAAAAATCGTACAAAACAAGAGATTGGGGGCATCAAGATTTTGGACGGATTTTTTAGGAATTTTCAAATTTTCAGATGGGAGGTTCCAGATAAGGTCAAAAACTACATACTCAGATCTTCACCAAACTTTGCAGGGATACATTGGATGTCAAGACACGTGGAAAAAACGTACAAAACAAGAGATTGGGGTCATCAAGATTTTGGACGGATTTTTTAGGAATTTTCAAATTTTCAGATGGGAGGTTCCAGATAAGGTCAAAAACTACATACTCAGATCTTCACCAAACTTTACAGGGATACATTGGATGTCAAGACACGTGGAAACAACGTACAAAACAAGAGATTGGAAACGTCAAGATTTTGGACGAATTTTTTAAGAATTTTCAAATTTTCAGATAGGAGGTTCCAGATAAGGTCAAAAACTACATACTCAGATCTTGACCAAACTTTGCAGGGATACATTGGATGTCAAGACACGTGGAAAAAACGTACAAAACAAGAGATTGGGGACGTCAAGATTTTGGACGAATTTTTTAAGAATTTTCAAATTTTCAGAAAGGATGTTCCAGATAAGGTCAAAAACGACATACTCAGATCTTCACCAAACTTTGCAGGGATACAATGGATGTCAAGACACGTGGAAAAAATTTACAAAACAAGAGATTGGAGACATCAAGATTTTGGACGAATTTTTGAGGAATTTTCAAATTTTCAGATAGGAGGTTCCAGATAAGGTCAAAAACTACATACTCAGATCTTCACCAAACTTTGCAGGGATACATTGGATGTCAAGACACGTGGAAAAAACGTACAAAACAAGAGATTGGAGACATCAAGATTTAGGACGAATTTTTTAAGAATTTTCAAATTTTCAGATAGGAGGTTCCAGATAAGGTCAAAAACTACATACTCAGATCTTCACCAAACTTTGCAGGGATACATTGGATGTCAAGACACGTGGAAAAATCGTACAAAACAAGAGATTGGGGGCATCAAGATTTTGGATGGATTTTTTAGGAATTTTCAAATTTTCAGAAAGGAGGTTCCAGATAAGGTCAAAAACTACATACTCAGATCTTCACCAAACTTTGCAGGGATACATTGGATGTCAAGACACGTGGAAAAAACGTACAAAACAAGAGATTGGGGTCATCAAGATTTTGGACGGATTTTTTAGGAATTTTCAAATTTTCAGATGGGAGGTTCCAGATAAGGTCAAAAACTACATACTCAGATCTTCACCAAACTTTACAGGGATACATTGGATTTCAAGACACGTGGAAACAACGTACAAAACAAGAGATTGGAAACGTCAAGATTTTGGACGAATTTTTTAAGAATTTTCAAATTTTCAGAAAGGATGTTCCAGATAAGGTCAAAAACTACATACTCAGATCTTCACCAAACGTTGCAGCGATACTTTGCATGTCAAGACACGTGGGAAAAACGTACAAAACAAGAGATTGGAGACATCAAGATTTTCGACGAATTTTTGAAGAATTTTCAAATTTTCAGATGGGAGGTTCCAGATAAGGTCAAAAACGACATACTCAGATCTTCACCAAACTTTGCATGGATACATTGGATGTCAAGACACGTGGAAAAAACATACAAAACATAGGATTGGGGACATCAAGATTTTGGACGAATTTTTTAAGAATTTTCAAATTTTCAGAAAGGAGGTTCCATATAAGGTCAAAAACTACATACTCAGATCTTCACCAAACATTGCAGCGATACATTGGATGTCAAGAAACGTGGAAAAAACGTACAAAACAAGAGATTGGAGACATCAAGATTTTGGACGAATTTTTGAAGAATTTTCAAATTTTCAGATAGGAGGTTCCAGATAAGGTCAAAAACTACATACTCAGATCTTCACCAAACGTTGCAGGGATACTTTGCATGTCAAGACACGTGGAAAAAACGTACAAAACAAGAGATTGGAGACATCAAGATTTTCGACGAATTTTTGAAGAATTTTCAAATTTTCAGATGGGAGGTTCCAGATAAGGTCAAAAACGACATACTCAGATCTTCACCAAACTTTGCATGGATACATTGGATGTCAAGACACGTGGAAAAAACATACAAAACATAGGATTGGGGACATCAAGATTTTGGACGAATTTTTTAAGAATTTTCAAATTTTCAGAAAGGAGGTTCCATATAAGGTCAAAAACTACATACTCAGATCTTCACCAAACATTGCAGCGATACATTGGATGTCAAGAAACGTGGAAAAAACGTACAAAACAAGAGATTGGAGACATCAAGATTTTGGACGAATTTTTGAAGAATTTTCAAATTTTCAGATAGGAGGTTCCAGATAAGGTCAAAAACTACATACTCAGATCTTCACCAAACGTTGCAGGGATACTTTGCATGTCAAGACACGTGGAAAAAACGTACAAAACAAGAGATTGGAGACATCAAGATTTTCGACGAATTTTTGAAGAATTTTCAAATTTTCAGATGGGAGGTTCCAGATAAGGTCAAAAACGACATACTCAGATCTTCACCAAACTTTGCATGGATACATTGGATGTCAAGACACGTGGAAAAAACATACAAAACATAGGATTGGGGACATCAAGATTTTGGACGAATTTTTTAAGAATTTTCAAATTTTCAGAAAGGAGGTTCCATATAAGGTCAAAAACTACATACTCAGATCTTCACCAAACTTTGCAGGGATACAATGGATGTCAAGACACGTGGAAAAAACGTACAAAACAAGAGATTGAGGTCATCAAGATTTTGGACGGATTTTTTAGGAATTTTCAAATTTTCAGATGGGAGGTTCCAGATAAGGTCAAAAACTACATACTCATATCTTCACCAAACTTTGCAGGGATACATTGGATGTCAAGACACGTGGAAAAAACGTACAAAACAAGAGATTGGAAACATCAAGATTTTGGACGAATTTTTTAAGAATTTTCAAATTTTCAGATAGGAGGTTCCATATAAGGTCAAAAACTACATACTCAGATCTTCACCAAACTTTGCATGGATACATTGGATGTCAAGACACGTGGAAAAACGTACAAAACAAGAGATTGGTGTCATCAAGATTTTGGACGAATTTTTGAAGAATTTTCAAATTTTCAGATAGGAGGTTCCAGATAAGGTCAAAAACTACATACTCAGATCTTCACCAAACGTTGCAGGGATACTTTGCATGTCAAGACACGTGGAAAAAACGTACAAAACAAGAGATTGGAGACATCAAGATTTTCGACTAATTTTTTAAGAATTTTCAAATTTTCAGATAGGAGGTTCCAGATAAGGTCAAAAACTACATACTCAGATCTTCACCAAACTTTGCAGGGATACATTGGATGTCAAGACACGTGGAAAAAACGTACAAAACAAGAGATTGGAGACATCAAGATTTTGGACGAATTTTTGATGAATTTTCAAATTTTCAGAAATGAGGTTCCAGATAAGGTCAAAAACTACATACTCAGATCTTCACCAAACTTTGCAGGTATACATTGGATGTCAAGACACGTGGCAAAAACGTACAAAACAAGAGATTGGAGACATCAAGATTTTGGACGAATTTTTTAAGAATTTTCAAATTTTCAGATAGGAGGTTCCAGATAAGGTCAAAAACTACATATTCAGATCTTCACCAAACTTTGCAGGGATACATTGGATGTCAAGACACGTGGAAAAATCGTACAAAACAAGAGATTGGGGGCATCAAGATTTTGGACAGATTTTTTAGGAATTTTCAAATTTTCAGATGGGAGGTTCCAGATAAGGTCAAAAACTACATACTCAGATCTTCACCAAACTTTGCAGGGATACATTGGATGTCAAGACACGTGGAAAAAACGTACAAAACAAGAGATTGGAGACGTCAAGATTTTGGACGAATTTTTTAAGAATTTTCAAATTTTCAGATAGGATGTTCCAGATGAGTTCAAAAACGACATACTCAGATCTTCACCAAACTTTGCAGGGATACATTGGATGTCAAGACACGTGGAAAAAACGTACAAAACAAGAGATTGGAGACATCAAGATTTTGGACGAATTTTTGAAGAATTTTCAAATTTTCAGATGGGAGGTTCCAGATAAGGTCAAAAACGACATACTCAGATCTTCACCAAACTTTGCATGGATACATTGGATGTCAAGACACGTGGAAAAAACATACAAAACATAGGATTGGGGACATCAAGATTTTGGACGAATTTTTTAAGAATTTTCAAATTTTCAGAAAGGAGGTTCCATATAAGGTCAAAAACTACATACTCAGATCTTCACCAAACTTTGCAGGGATACAATGGATGTCAAGACACGTGGAGAAAACGTACAAAACAAGAGATTGAGGTCATCAAGATTTTGGAAGGATTTTTTAGGAATTTTCAAATTTTCAGATGGGAGGTTCCAGATAAGGTCAAAAACTACATACTCAGATCTTCACCAAACTTTGCAGGGATACATTGGATGTCAAGACACGTGGAAAAAACGTACAAAACAAGAGATTGGAGACATCAAGATTTTGGACGAATTTTTGAAGAATTTTCAAATTTTCAGATAGGAGGTTCCAGATAAGGTCAAAAACTACATACTCAGATCTTCACCAAACGTTGCAGGGATACTTTGCATGTCAAGACACGTGGAAAAAACGTACAAAACAAGAGATTGGAGACATCAAGATTTTCGACGAATTTTTTAAGAATTTTCAAATTTTCAGATAGGAGGTTCCAGATAAGGTCAAAAACTACATACTCAGATCTTCACCAAACTTTGCAGGGATACATTGGATGTCAAGACACGTGGAAAAATCGTACAAAACAAGAGATTGGGGGCATCAAGATTTTGGACGGATTTTTTAGGAATTTTCAAATTTTCAGATGGGAGGTTCCAGATAAGGTCAAAAACTACATACTCAGATCTTCACCAAACTTTGCAGGGATACATTGGATGTCAAGACACGTGGAAAAAACGTACAAAACAAGAGATTGGGGTCATCAAGATTTTGGACGGATTTTTTAGGAATTTTCAAATTTTCAGATGGGAGGTTCCAGATAAGGTCAAAAACTACATACTCAGATCTTCACCAAACTTTACAGGGATACATTGGATGTCAAGACACGTGGAAACAACGTACAAATCAAGAGATTGGAAACGTCAAGATTTTGGACGAATTTTTTAAGAATTTTCAAATTTTCAGATAGGAGGTTCCAGATAAGGTCAAAAACTACATACTCAGATCTTGACCAAACTTTGCAGGGATACATTGGATGTCAAGACACGTGGAAAAAACGTACAAAACAAGAGATTGGGGACGTCAAGATTTTGGACGAATTTTTTAAGAATTTTCAAATTTTCAGAAAGGATGTTCCAGATAAGGTCAAAAACGACATACTCAGATCTTCACCAAACTTTGCAGGGATACATTGGATGTCAAGACACGTAGAAAAAACGTACAAAACAAGAGATTGGAGACATCAAGATTTTGGACGAATTTTTGAGGAATTTTCAAATTTTCAGAAATGAGGTTCCAGATAAGGTCAAAAACTACATACTCAGATCTTCACCAAACTTTGCAGGGATACATTGGATGTCAAGACACGTGGAAAAAACGTACAAAACAAGAGATTGGAGACATCAAGATTTAGGACGAATTTTTTAAGAATTTTCAAATTTTCAGATAGGAGGTTCCAGATAAGGTCAAAAACTACATACTCAGATCTTCACCAAACTTTGCAGGGATACATTGGATGTCAAGACACGTGGAAAAATCGTACAAAACAAGAGATTGGGGGCATCAAGATTTTGGATGGATTTTTTAGGAATTTTCAAATTTTCAGATGGGAGGTTCCAGATAAGGTCAAAAACTACATACTCAGATCTTCACCAAACTTTGCAGGGATACATTGGATGTCAAGACACGTGGAAAAAACGTACAAAACAAGAGATTGGGGTCATCAAGATTTTGGACGGATTTTTTAGGAATTTTCAAATTTTCAGATGGGAGGTTCAAGATAAGGTCAAAAACTACATACTCAGATCTTCACCAAACTTTACAGGGATACATTGGATGTCAAGACACGTGGAAACAACGTACAAAAGAAGAGATTGGAAACGTCAAGATTTTGGACGAATTTTTTAAGAATTTTCAAATTTTCAGAAAGGATGTTCCAGATAAGGTCAAAAACTACATACTCAGATCTTCACCAAACTTTGCAGGGATACTTTGGATGTCAAGACACGTGGAAAAAACGTACAAAACAAGAGATTGGAGACATCAAGATTTTGGACGAATTTTTTAAGAATTTTCAAATTTTCAGATAGGAGGTTCCAGATAAGGTCAAAAACTACATACTCAGATCTTGACCAAACTTTGCAGGGATACATTGGATGTCAAGACACGTGGAAAAAACGTACAAAACAAGAGATTGGGGACGTCAAGATTTTGGACGAATTTTTTAAGAATTTTCAAATTTTCAGAAAGGATGTTTCAGATAAGGTCAAAAACGACATACTCAGATCTTCACCAAACTTTGCAGGGATACATTGGATGTCAAGACACGTGGAAAAACGTACAAAACAAGAGATTGGAGACATCAAGATTTTGGACGAATTTTTGAGGAATTTTCAAATTTTCAGAAATGAGGTTCCAGATAAGGTCAAAAACTACATACTCAGATCTTCACCAAACTTTGCAGGGATACATTGGATGTCAAGACACGTGGAAAAAACGTACAAAACAAGAGATTGGAGACATCAAGATTTTGGACGAATTTTTTAAGAATTTTCAAATTTTCAGAAAGGATGTTGCAGATAAGGTCAAAAAGGACATACTCAGATCTTCACCAAACTCTGCAGGGATACATTGGATGTCAAGACACGTGGAAAAAACATACAAAACATAGGATTGGGGACATCAAGATTTTGGTCAAATTTTTTAAGAATTTTCAAATTTTCAGATAGGAGGTTCCATATAAGGTCAAAAACTACATACTCAGATCTTCACCAAACATTGCAGGGATACATTGGAGGTCAAGACACGTGGAAAAAACGTACAAAACAAGAGATTGGAGACATCAAGATTTTGGACGAATTTTTCAAAAATTTTCAAATTTTCAGATAGGAGGTTCCAGATAAGGTCAAAAACTACATACTCAGATCTTCACCAAACTTTGCAGGGATACATTGGATGTCAAGACACGTGGAAAAAACATACAAAACATAGGATTGGGGATATCAAGATTTTGGTCAAATTTTTTAAGAATTTTCAAATTTTCAGATAGGAGGTTCCAGATAAGGTCAAAAACTACATACTCAGATCTTCACCAAACTTTGCAGGGATACAATGGATGTCAAGACACGTGGAAAAATCGTACAAAACAAGAGATTGGGGGCGTCAAGATTTTGGACGGATTTTTTAGGAATTTTCAAATTTTCAGATGGGAGGTTCCAGATAAGGTCAAAAACTACATACTCAGATCTTCACCAAACTTTGCAGGGATACATTGGATGTCAAGACACGTGGAAAAAACGTACAAAACAAGAGATTGGGGTCATCAAGATTTTGGACGGATTTTTTAGGAATTTTCAAATTTTCAGATGGGAGGTTCCAGATAAGGTCAAAAACTACATACTCAGATCTTCACCAAACTTTACAGGGATACATTGGATGTCAAGACACGTGGAAACAACGTACAAAACAAGAGATTGGAAACGTCAAGATTTTGGACGAATTTTTTAAGAATTTTCAAATTTTCAGAAAGGATGTTCCAGATAAGGTCAAAAACTACATACTCAGATCTTCACCAAACTTTGCAGGGATACTTTGGATGTCAAGACACGTGGAAAAAACGTACAAAACAAGAGATTGGAGACATCAAGATTTTGGACGAATTTTTTAAGAATTTTCAAATTTTCAGATAGGAGGTTCCAGATAAGGTCAAAAACTACATACTCAGATCTTGACCAAACTTTGCAGGGATACATTGGATGTCAAGACACGTGGAAAAAACGTACAAAACAAGAGATTGGGGACGTCAAGATTTTGGACGAATTTTTTAAGAATTTTCAAATTTTCAGAAAGGATGTTTCAGATAAGGTCAAAAACGACATACTCAGATCTTCACCAAACTTTGCAGGGATACATTGGATGTCAAGACACGTGGAAAAAACGTACAAAACAAGAGATTGGAGACATCAAGATTTTGGACGAATTTTTGAGGAATTTTCAAATTTTCAGAAATGAGGTTCCAGATAAGGTCAAAAACTACATACTCAGATCTTCACCAAACTTTGCAGGGATACATTGGATGTCAAGACACGTGGAAAAAACGTACAAAACAAGAGATTGGAGACATCAAGATTTTGGACGAATTTTTTAAGAATTTTCAAATTTTCAGAAAGGATGTTGCAGATAAGGTCAAAAAGGACATACTCAGATCTTCACCAAACTCTGCAGGGATACATTGGATGTCAAGACACGGGGAAAAAACATACAAAACATAGGATTGGGGACATCAAGATTTTGGTCAAATTTTTTAAGAATTTTCAAATTTTCAGATAGGAGGTTCCATATAAGGTCAAAAACTACATACTCAGATCTTCACCAAACTTTGCAGGGATACATTGGATGTCAAGACACGTGGAAAAAACGTACAAAACAAGAGATTGGAGACATCAAGATTTTTGACGAATTTTTTAAGAATTTTCAAATTTTCAGAAAGGATGTTCCAGATAAGGTCAAAAACGACATACTCAGATCTTCACCAAACTTTGCATGGATACATTGGATGTCAAGACACGTGGAAAAAACATACAAAACATAGGATTGGGGACATCAAGATTTTGGTCAAATTTTTTAAGAATTTTCAAATTTTCAGATAGGAGGTTCCATATAAGGTCAAAAACTACATACTCAGATCTTCACCAAACATTGCAGGGATACATTGGAGGTCAAGACACGTGGAAAAAACGTACAAAACAAGAGATTGGAGACATCAAGATTTTGGACGAATTTTTCAAAAATTTTCAAATTTTCAGATAGGAGGTTCCAGATAAGGTCAAAAACTACATACTCAGATCTTCACCAAACTTTGCAGGGATACATTGGATGTCAAGACACGTGGAAAAAACATACAAAACATAGGATTGGGGATATCAAGATTTTGGTCAAATTTTTTAAGAATTTTCAAATTTTCAGATAGGAGGTTCCAGATAAGGTCAAAAACTACATACTCAGATCTTCACCAAACTTTGCATGGATACATGGGATGTCAAGACACGTGGAAAAAACGTACAAAACAAGAGATTGGTGTCATCAAGATTTTGGACGAATTTTTGAAGAATTTTCAAATTTTCAGATAGGAGGTTCCAGATAAGGTCAAAAACTACATACTCAGATCTTCACCAAACGTTGCAGGGATACTTTGCATGTCAAGACACGTGGAAAAAACGTACAAAACAAGAGATTGGGGACGTCAAGATTTTGGACGAATTTTTTAAGAATTTTCAAATTTTCAGAAAGGATGTTCCAGATAAGGTCAAAAACGACATACTCAGATCTTCACCAAACTTTGCAGGGATACATTGGATGTCAAGACACGTGGAAAAAACGTACAAAACAAGAGATTGGAGACATCAAGATTTTGGACGAATTTTTGAGGAATTTTCAAATTTTCAGAAATGAGGTTCCAGATAAGGTCAAAAACTACATACTCAGATCTTCACCAAACTTTGCAGGGATACATTGGATGTCAAGACACGTGGAAAAAACGTACAAAACAAGAGATTGGAGACATCAAGATTTAGGACGAATTTTTTAAGAATTTTCAAATTTTCAGATAGGAGGTTCCAGATAAGGTCAAAAACTACATACTCAGATCTTCACCAAACTTTGTAGGGATACATTGGATGTCAAGACACGTGGAAAAATCGTACAAAACAAGAGATTGGGGGCATCAAGATTTTGGATGGATTTTTTAGGAATTTTCAAATTTTCAGATGGGAGGTTCCAGATAAGGTCAAAAACTACATACTCAGATCTTCACCAAACTTTGCAGGGATACATTGGATGTCAAGACACGTGGAAAAAACGTACAAAACAAGAGATTGGGGTCATCAAGATTTTGGACGGATTTTTTAGGAATTTTCAAATTTTCAGATGGGAGGTTCCAGATAAGGTCAAAAACTACATACTCAGATCTTCACCAAACTTTACAGGGATACATTGGATGTCAAGACACGTGGAAACAACGTACAAAAGAAGAGATTGGAAACGTCAAGATTTTGGACGAATTTTTTAAGAATTTTCAAATTTTCAGAAAGGATGTTCCAGATAAGGTCAAAAACTACATACTCAGATCTTCACCAAACTTTGCAGGGATACTTTGGATGTCAAGACACGTGGAAAAAACGTACAAAACAAGAGATTGGAGACATCAAGATTTTGGACGAATTTTTTAAGAATTTTCAAATTTTCAGATAGGAGGTTCCAGATAAGGTCAAAAACTACATACTCAGATCTTGACCAAACTTTGCAGGGATACATTGGATGTCAAGACACGTGGAAAAAACGTACAAAACAAGAGATTGGAGACATCAAGATTTTGGACGAATTTTTCAAAAATTTTCAAATTTTCAGATAGGAGGTTCCAGATAAGGTCAAAAACTACATACTCAGATCTTCACCAAACTTTGCAGGGATACATTGGATGTCAAGACACGTGGAAAAAACATACAAAACATAGGATTGGGGATATCAAGATTTTGGTCAAATTTTTTAAGAATTTTCAAATTTTCAGATAGGAGGTTCCAGATAAGGTCAAAAACTACATACTCAGATCTTCACCAAACTTTGCAGGGATACAATGGCTGTCAAGACACGTGGAAAAATCGTACAAAACAAGAGATTGGGGGCGTCAAGATTTTGGACGGATTTTTTAGGAATTTTCAAATTTTCAGATGGGAGGTTCCAGATAAGGTCAAAAACTACATACTCAGATCTTCACCAAACTTTGCAGGGATACATTGGATGTCAAGACACGTGGAAAAAACGTACAAAACAAGAGATTGGGGTCATCAAGATTTTGGACGGATTTTTTAGGAATTTTCAAATTTTCAGATGGGAGGTTCCAGATAAGGTCAAAAACTACATACTCAGATCTTCACCAAACTTTACAGGGATACATTGGATGTCAAGACACGTGGAAACAACGTACAAAACAAGAGATTGGAAACGTCAAGATTTTGGACGAATTTTTTAAGAATTTTCAAATTTTCAGAAAGGATGTTCCAGATAAGGTCAAAAACTACATACTCAGATCTTCACCAAACTTTGCAGGGATACTTTGGATGTCAAGACACGTGGAAAAAACGTACAAAACAAGAGATTGGAGACATCAAGATTTTGGACGAATTTTTTAAGAATTTTCAAATTTTCAGATAGGAGGTTCCAGATAAGGTCAAAAACTACATACTCAGATCTTGACCAAACTTTGCAGGGATACATTGGATGTCAAGACACGTGGAAAAAACGTACAAAACAAGAGATTGGGGACGTCAAGATTTTGGACGAATTTTTTAAGAATTTTCAAATTTTCAGAAAGGATGTTTCAGATAAGGTCAAAAACGACATACTCAGATCTTCACCAAACTTTGCAGGGATACATTGGATGTCAAGACACGTGGAAAAAACGTACAAAACAAGAGATTGGAGACATCAAGATTTTGGACGAATTTTTGAGGAATTTTCAAATTTTCAGAAATGAGGTTCCAGATAAGGTTAAAAACTACATACTCAGATCTTCACCAAACTTTGCAGGGATACATTGGATGTCAAGACACGTGGAAAAAACGTACAAAACAAGAGATTGGAGACATCAAGATTTTGGACGAATTTTTTAAGAATTTTCAAATTTTCAGAAAGGATGTTGCAGATAAGGTCAAAAAGGACATACTCAGATCTTCACCAAACTCTGCAGGGATACATTGGATGTCAAGACACGGGGAAAAAACATACAAAACATAGGATTGGGGACATCAAGATTTTGGTCAAATTTTTTAAGAATTTTCAAATTTTCAGATAGGAGGTTCCATATAAGGTCAAAAACTACATACTCAGATCTTCACCAAACTTTGCAGGGATACATTGGATGTCAAGACACGTGGAAAAAACGTACAAAACAAGAGATTGGAGACATCAAGATTTTGGACGAATTTTTTAAGAATTTTCAAATTTTCAGAAAGGATGTTGCAGATAAGGTCAAAAAGGACATACTCAGATCTTCACCAAACTTTGCAGGGATACATTGGAGGTCAAGACACGTGGAAAAAACGTACAAAACAAGAGATTGGAGACATCAAGATTTTGGACGAATTTTTCAAAAATTTTCAAATTTTCAGATAGGAGGTTCCAGATAAGGTCAAAAACTACATACTCAGATCTTCACCAAACTTTGCAGGGATACATTGGATGTCAAGACACGTGGAAAAAACATACAAAACATAGGATTGGGGATATCAAGATTTTGGTCAAATTTTTTAAGAATTTTCAAATTTTCAGATAGGAGGTTCCAGATAAGGTCAAAAACTACATACTCAGATCTTCACCAAACTTTGCATGGATACATTGGATGTCAAGACACGTGGAAAAAACGTACAAAACAAGAGATTGGTGTCATCGAGATTTTGGACGAATTTTTGAAGAATTTTAAAATTTTCAGATAGGAGGTTCCAGATAAGGTCAAAAACTACATACTCAGATCTTCACCAAACGTTGCAGGGATACTTTGCATGTCAAGACACGTGGAAAAAACGTACAAAACAAGAGATTGGAGACATCAAGATTTTCGACGAATTTTTGAAGAATTTTCAAATTTTCAGATGGGAGGTTCCAGATAAGGTCAAAAACGACATACTCAAATCTTCACCAAACTTTGCATGGATACATTGGATGTCAAGACACGTGGAAAAAACATACAAAACATAGGATTGGGGACATCAAGATTTTGGACGAATTTTTTAAGAATTTTCAAATTTTCAGAAAGGAGGTTCCATATAAGGTCAAAAACTACATACTCAGATCTTCACCAAACATTGCAGGGATACATTGGATGTCAAGAAACGTGGAAAAAACGTACAAAACAAGAGATTGGAGACATCAAGATTTTGGAGGAATTTTTGAAGAATTTTCAAATTTTCAGATAGGAGGTTCCAGATAAGGTCAAAAACTTCATACTCAGATCTTCACCAAACGTTGCAGGGATACTTTGCATGTCAAGACACGAAGAAAAAACGTACAAAACAAGAGATTGGAGACATCAAGATTTTCGACGAATTTTTTAAGAATTTTCAAATTTTCAGATGGGAGGTTCCAGATAAGGTCAAAAACGACATACTCAGATCTTCACCAAACTTTGCATGGATACATTGGATGTCAAGACACGTGGAAAAAACATACAAAACATAGGATTGGGGACATCAAGATTTTGGACGAATTTTTTTAAGAATTTTCAAATTTTCAGAAAGGAGGTTCCATATAAGGTCAAAAACTACATACTCAGATCTTCACCAAACTTTGCAGGGATACAATGGATGTCAAGACACGTGGAAAAAACGTACAAAACAAGAGATTGAGGTCATCAAGATTTTGGACGGATTTTTTAGGAATTTTCAAATTTTCAGATGGGAGGTTCCAGATAAGGTCAAAAACTACATACTCAGATCTTCACCAAACTTTGCAGGGATACATTGGATGTCAAGACACGTGGAAAAAACGTACAAAACAAGAGATTGGAGACATCAAGATTTTGGACGAATTTTTTAAGAATTTTCAAATTTTCAGATAGGAGGTTCCATATAAGGTCAAAAACTACATACTCAGATCTTCACCAAACTTTGCATGGATACATTGGATGTCAAGACACGTGGAAAAAACGTACAAAACAAGAGATTGGTGTCATCAAGATTTTGGACGAATTTTTGAAGAATTTTCAAATTTTCAGATAGGAGGTTCCAGATAAGGTCAAAAACTACATACTCAGATCTTCACCAAACGTTGCAGGGATACTTTGCATGTCAGGACACGTGGAAAAAACGTACAAAACAAGAGATTGGAGACATCAAGATTTTCGACGAATTTTTTAAGAATTTTCAAATTTTCAGAAAGGAGGTTCCAGATAAGGTCAAAAACTACATACTCAGATCTTCACCAAACTTTGCAGGGATACATTGGATGTCAAGACACGTGGAAAAAACGTACAAAACAAGAGATTGGAGACATCAAGATTTTGGACGAATTTTTGAGGAATTTTCAAATTTTCAGAAATGAGGTTCCAGATAAGGTCAAAAACTACATACTCAGATCTTCACCAAACTTTGCAGGGATACATTGGATGTCAAGACACGTGGCAAAAACGTACAAAACAAGAGATTGGAGACATCAAGATTTTGGACGAATTTTTTAAGAATTTTCAAATTTTCAGATAGGAGGTTCCAGATAAGGTCAAAAACTACAGTAGTAGTATTTGTACCGGCATAAACCACGAAAGGAAGAGCTTCTCTCAAGCAGTAAAACAAGCTCAACATGCCCATATGAGGTTTTTGCTCCAGTGTGGAACCCCCTCTAATCCAAGATTTTTGTAAACAATGCCCCCCACTTGGGAATTTTTCAGAAAGGAAGAATTCCTCTCAGATTGATACTTACAAAAGGCACTTCTGTGTGGACACACTTAAATTTAAGCCCCACACACACACACACACACACACACACACACATATTTACTTCCGGTCCACTTCCGGTCCACTTCCGGTTCACTTCTGGTTTGAGTTCAATTGGGTACCAGGCCCAACTTGCTTATCTAATACTAAACACAATTCAATATGCAGAGACCTTCTAGAATTGCTCCGTGACCCTCTCATTTCTTACATCATAAACATATGATTTTTCTCCTATGAGAATAACACTACATATGGTGCCATCAGGTAATGCCTCGTGGAATTCACAGACAATTTTAATGTTTGTCCTGTCATTAACCACAACTTGTTTCCTTTTTGAAGTGTTAATTACAAACATGGGTCTCCGTGCTTTGAATTCATCTGGAGTGTAATACATCTCAGTATTGCCAGTAGTGACACGTTTGAACGCCGAAAAAGCCTCATATAATTTGAGGAAATCATCCTTGGACATGTCTAAATTGTAATTTTCTCTAGGAAATACCTCATTTCTGCCATTTTTAAGATATATGTTCTTGATGTTGCAGCTATCAAATTTGCTTGAATTTTTTTCCTGATTATTGTGTCTCCCAGTCTGAAACAGTACCACTACAAAATCAGGCATGTCATATTGAATACTGGAGAATGAATTTGTAGCATCAAACTCATAATATGTACCAGCGGCGGGCCTCTGTACGCATTGATATGTATAAAATTGAAGAGGAACCTGTCGATTTTTTACTATATCAGCTTTGTGTTTAAGAGCATAACTGGCCTCATATTCAACAACAGGGATTCTTAACTCCATAGTCTGAATAATGCATTTGCCCTCATCAGGTAAGGTATTAGGCAGAGCTTCTCCTGTAGGGTTTAATGTGCTATACCTCATCAAAGCATTATTATCATTGGCAGCTCTTCTAAATGTAATTCTTAACCCACCCTTCCACATAATTTCTTTGTAATCCGAGAAGAATCCCGGCAACAGGCGCATGGGGAACAGCACTGTGTGGCTCTTGGTTAATATTTTCTCGCCAGCCTCAAATCCGCCTATTTTGTAGTAAGAAGCTTCGGTTTTGGATAATTTTAATGTGGCCATAGCAGTAGAGGTAATGCCGGGATAATCCACTCTGTTTATAACAACGCCGTGCTTTCTGATCTCAATTTCAGAGAACAAATGCGGCACAAAATTATCTACAAGTCTTATATTTGAATTTGCCGGATAATCTGTACCATCGAGCTTTACAACATCAAATTTGATGTATAGATCTGCTCTGTGATTGTGTATAAATCCGTCCCCCACGTCCAGATCAACCTCAATCTCTGTGTTGGGTTGATTTAAATTTGCAAATGTCCTCCTGTTTGGGGGGAATGATTGCAGCTCATAACTCTCAATATTTTCCATTGTATGTATTTTTATTTAAATGTTAATCTCTATGATAGCAGTTGTTGTGGCTCCAGCAAAATCAACTAATTCTTCTTTTTCATTGGTGACCATCAATTCAATATTGTCTATTCTATTATGACACACAGGAAAATATAATGTTGGGGATGGATTGTAGATGATGGGCTCCATGAATTCAGAATTAGGTTTGAATGTTGCAATGATGCCAGTTTGATTGTGAGTGCCTATGCCATTTGATTTGGTGATCATACCCTCGGCCACATTACAGTGAATATTCAGAGTCTCTATGGACAAGAATTTGGGTATATTCATAGCAGTGTGTTTGATGGCCGGTTCAAGTTTTGTGTTGTTCTCAAAGCCTAACAGCTCTCCTATAGTACCCAGACCACTGTCTCTGTTGCAGACACAATCTCTACTCTGTGAGTGACAGAATTTTGACTTAACACCACACCTCTGGGTAACTGAGCATTTAGAGTGGACAGATTATACTGCCCTGGAGTGATGACAATTTTTTCATCCCCTACTGCAATTGTATTGTTGTGGTGTGTAATATTAGGGATCAAGTACATGCCGTAAAATGCTCTGAGAGCTATTGTTTTGGGATACACTATATCATCATGCAATCTAAGTTTCAATATTGAATTTTGGTTGGTGAGATGGAATACCCCCATGATGTTTCAGATACCACAGGGCCTTTTGAAAATTTTCAATTGATGGTTTATTTATTTGAGACATATATCTAAGAGCACATAAACACAAATGTCCGCAATTAACATCTTTGAAGTTTTGAACACGGGCATTATTGTAATAAAGATTAGGTGATTTTAGATATTTTATTAAATTTTCAGGTGGAACACCTCCAAATGAATCAAACACAAATGCCTCATTTTTTAAATATTTGAGATAACAGATCCAGTGAGTGCCCTGATTTTTGTACTCATCCAAATTAACAATGCCACACTCTTTGTTGAGTGGTTGTTCCGGTAAAGAATCAGACATGTACACACCTCTAAAATGTTTGATGCCCAGTGGCTTGATTAAAGCTTCAATATCTTGGTTTGTAAGCGCTTCTTGTTTTTTTTAAACTTATTCAAGGCTCTCTTAACACCTTTGCCTTGTTTCTCCATTGCCAGGTTATGGCGCCTCTGCTCATCTAATTCTGCCTTATTTTTCTTGGCATCTATTACTGTTTTTGCTATGGCGGCTGATCCCCCAGCCAAGCTCCCAACAGCCCCGAGTGCTGCTAAGATGGCAGGGATGGTGAATATGAATCCCCCCACATGTGATTTTTTTCTTGATTGCTGTAATTTTTTTAATTGGGGGGTACTAAGCAACAATTTCATACCATGTCCCTTGGCAATACAAGAGCTTTTTTTCTTGCGCTGCTTTTTGGTCAAAAGGCTATCAATAGGCCCAAGAGATTTGAGACCTGCATAGGGTATATGATACATAACACCCTTGGCCTTCATTGTAGGTTTATTATATACATATTCACAACCCCCACCCCAGTTTTTGTTTGGTGCTCATAGCTATGGTGGTTCCCAATGCTGATATTCTCTCACTCAAAGAAGCATCTTTGCTTACAAATCTGCCAAATGCAGCCTCTTCTAATTTCTTGTCTGCAACATGTCTCTTGTCAAGATCAGAATGTGTGTTGTATGCTATGTCATGGTCTCTGCAAGCAGCATCTAGGGGATTAACACCAGGATCACCTCTGTTTAATCTATGATCCAATTTTGTGCCTGGACCACAATACTGATAGCCTGGAATTTGTAGTTCAAATGGCAGCTTGTTTATAATGTCATTAACAAGGCCCCGACCCTCAGAGACATTCCAAAATTTAGGGGGTAGAGTATTAATAATTTTTATAAGATATCCAATCCCCTTAGGGTCATTCACTATAAAATTAGACAATTTTGTGCTTATCATGTCCATAATTCCAACCTTTTCATTGTAAAAATTGTGGTTCCCAGCATTTTCCTCCCCAGCTATCACCAATAGCCTATCTATAAGTTTCCTGACATCATCAACCCACACAAATTCTTTGGGCAGGGTGTTGTATTGTTTGATTCCACTGCCAGTCTTGATCTGTGACCATATGGGCTTGATTAAATTATTGTATTTTGCCCCACTGCTAGACTTGACTCTTTTTTGTGTGGGATCATTGTTCTGGTATAGGGCATCTGATTTTATTAATATTTCTTTGTAATAATCATAATCTTGATCTGTATAGCTGCCAGGCCTTTTCCGAGTTATCAATTCCCACAATCCAGGTGTGCCGGGGTACTTAACAAAAGCACCTTTTTCTCCGAGACGAGATTCTGAATATACAATTATATCATCTCCCATAAATGTTACTCTGAAATTGCCAATTCTATGAATGATGCTCCCATCACGCTCTGTATCAGCATATAAGCCAAACACCTCATCTTTATTGTCTTTAGGTGTGGTTAAATATTTTTGAGCTAGAAGACCCAATTCAACAGGGTCCTGAGTAGCTTTAATTCTTCGAGGAGCAATAGGACTAGGTGTATGAATACTGGAAAGTGGGGTGAATGGATAATCTAATATGTTTCTTGCAGCTACAGGTACAAGCTCTGTGATCAAATTTTGATTTTGCTCTGTAACAGTTTTGATATTCTTACCTAAATTATTAATAGCGTCAATTACAGGCTGTTCTGCTTGTTTGTGTTTTTCATAAATTCCACGGTTCTCTGATTTCCATCCCTTAAATCTTTTTACAAGATAATCTCTTAACTTAAGATCATCAATAATTGGCCTTTTCATGGTTGTTTATATACGTCTCAACGTCTAGAAAATCGTTGATTTTATTTCTGTATTTGCCACTATTAGGTGTTCTTGTCATATCAATTGTGACAAACCCATAACTGTCCTGGTTCCAGCACTTGCTGCAAAATTTAGAAAAATCATTGTAGCTCAAGTCCCCACCTACATACTCATCATGTATGTGCTTGAGGTTCGTATGGTCTTGATGAAACACACATATAAAATTGCTGTTGTCTCGGATCAGTTGCTTCGGTATTTTAGAAAAAGTCTGTGCCAGGTAGAAGCAATCAATGTTTTTGTGCCGGCCCTGTGTGAAGAAATTTCTAACCTTGTTTTGATTATCCAGTATAATGTCATCAAACACAACAACAGAATTATCGAGACATTCATTAAGTGGCTTAACATCTGGTTCAAAAGTGGCTATATCCAATCCATCATATAGCTTCATCAACTGCTGATATTTTAATTGTTCCAAGCTCTTAGAGAAGATATACAAGTGCCTGTTTTTCCAGTCTAACCAGTTGGGTGCCAATAAAAAATTATCAACCATTAGTGTAGTTTTACCACAAGCAGATGGCCCAACAATAAGACACCTAATATTATCAGGTAGCAGGTCGCCATTTATCTTATTCTGCTGTACAGGCTCTGGCAGCCTCTTTATAACATCCCAGGTGCTCATATTATTATTTTGTCTGCATCGATCCAGCTGTTTTCCGGATGACCCAGCCATTTGACAAGTAACTTGTTGCCTTTTCTGCGGATAATTTTTTCTATGAGATATGTGTCAGGCTGTTTAGTTTTGCTGAGCTCTTGTTCATAGAACCTGCCTTTGAGAATTTCTCCTCGGTGATCCTTTATTATATATGTGTTAAGGCTCCCGGGTTTAATTTGAGCCACTGTAAATAATTCAGTGCTCCAGTTTCTCGTAAAGCCTCTCTTGAATAAGTGCTTATATTTGCTTATTCTTACTTGATCACCCACCCTGTATTTGGCCTTTCTTGTTGTTGGCTGGTATCTAGGATAATAAACAGTGCTGATCAATTTTTGCTCATCAGATGAAGTTACTTCAGAGGGTTTCATGTTGATTGTGGAATGGACCGAGTTGTTATATTTATGTAGAAGTTCCGGAAGAATATTAATCCATTTATAATTACCTTGCAGTGTAAATTGTTTATACATAAGATTTTTTAAGGTTCTGTTGAATCTCTCTACAATTGAGGCCTTGAGGTCACTGTAACTCGAGTAATGTTTTATTGCCTGGCTTTTAATAAATTGTTGAAACACTGAATTATAAAATTCTTTGCCATTATCTGTTTGCAAATAGCGCGGGGATCTTCCACTCTGATTGATAATTGTTCTAAAAGCTTCTGTAACACATTTTCCTGTCTTGGATTTAAGTGCCACAGCCCAGGCAAATTTTGAAAATGTGTCTATTACAGTGAGTAGATACTTGTAGCCCTTGTTGATTTTGTCTAAGTTTTTCAACTGTCCACTTGACAACTCAATCAAGTCGCTTTGCCATAAATCATCTATGCCTTTTGTGACTACTGGGAGTCTCTTAAAATTATGTCTGGCCTGTCTGTGTAATTCATCAACAATAATTTGTCTAGACATAATATGTAAACAAGAATATTGCAACTATAGGGTGTTCAGCAGCTGAGACTGCAGGATTTTCTAAATATAATTTGTCCCCAATATGTATTTTAAATTCCAGAGAGCCATCATCTTCAGTATAGGCTGTTTCTAATGTATTGGGATCTGTAAAATCCTCCAATTCTACACTGGTGATTTTTACTTTGTTCTCAGCATTTGTTATTGATAAGGTGGGGTAGTGGTGTGCCTGTGGCTGATGCCAATATTTGATCTTGATTGGTCTCAATGTGCCCCCAACAAAAACCTGGTAATAAAATTGTGCAGGGGATAGCATATATATTTTGCCACCTGGTGTAAAGGGTGAATCATATTCTTTGTTGGGGATGCTGTACAATTCAAGAATTACTGAATGTTTAGGATTCTCGATTATGCCAGTTATTTCCTTTTCTGCTGTGAGCAATCTGCTTGTTACAGATTCAAGATGCTCATTGATGGTCCTAACAACATCATCATGGCCTGGCTTGATTTTTATGTCTATAGCAAGTTTTTTGTATTGTTGCACAATATCTTGTAGCTGGGTGGCAAAAACAGACAGAGCATTTGCTTGATTGGATTCCATGGTCCCTAGCTGTTGCTTGATATTAGATACAATTTGTTGCAAATTTTCAACAATTGCCAATTTTGAATTTTGAGCAGTAAGATCATGGACCTGTCTTCTGATATCCTCAAACAGGGCATGCAGTTCATTAATATGTTGATTGGTTGGTAGAGTGGCCACTGTCTGAGTGAGTTGTTTGATCTCTGCCTGGATATTCTTGATATCTTCTGATTTCAATATGCGATTCACTGCCCTCTTAATATTTTTAAGTTCCTGTGATGTGGGCAGATTTGATACTGTATTTTGCAAAAATTCAAGTGCCAATTTTACATTGTTTAATTCAGAAGCATCAGCCACATTTTGCATAGCATTTTGGAGCAGGGCAATATCTGCCTGAGAGGGTGTCGAATGTTGTAAAATTTCAAGCTTTGTTTGGATATCATCGATCAAGTGATGGAAATGAGATAATTCAGATTCAGTGTTGAGGTTTTCAAGCTTTGTGATTTGTTGCTGGACACTAACAAGTGTATCTACAATCCCAGGCAATCGGGATTCTAGTACATTTGCCAAATCACTTTGCACTGCTGCTATTGTACCTTCAAGATGGGTTATGGAACTTTGAATTTTTCCAAAATCTTCATATGTTTCAAGTTGCAGCTTAATATTTGCTACACTCCGAGTTATTGCATTCAAAGCATCAGAAGATGGCAAGTTGTTCATAAAATTTTCAAGTGTCTCAATTTTTTCTTTAACCTCGGCTATGGCATTGTGCAGAGGGTCCAGATTAGGTATTTGGAGTGATTGAATCTGTTCTTTTAGAGTGGAAATCACTAGATCAAAATCTTCTTGTGATTTTATGCTTTTGACAATTGTTTGTAGCTGTGTCTGGACATTATTAATCTGCTCTTCCAATTGCTGTTTCAATTGCTCAGAGTTGGTGGCCTGGGTCTTAAATTTGGCTTGAAGAGCTGCTACAGCTTCTTCTAAACTTTGAAAATTATCCAATGTGGCCAGGTCAGTATATTTCTGAAGCAGCAATTTGAGTTCTGAGTCAATTTTAAGAAGAGGGTCCATGCATTGTGATTGTAAATTTGTAATTTCTAATTGAAGACTGGCATTGAGTGTAGTTTGTAAAGCTTGTAAATCACTTCTTAATTTCTTGACTCTGACATCAAGCATCAAAATCTCATCACTGTGATCTTCATGCCTTGTATGGCCAAATATATCATTAGGCATTTTGATTTATTGGTTATTTATTATTGAGTATCTGATTCTTAATTCTATAAAAAAGGGTATAAGCTTGTCATAAGATCCAGGGACCTCAATATATAAGCAGTCACCGGCAGAAACAGTATATACAGTGCCAGAAATCATGTTTGAGTGCTTAATTCTGTAAATATTTCTCCCTACTGAAATCTTGACATCACCCTCAGGGGTTGTAATAAATTGCAATTGCCCACCTACAGGTAATTGGTAATGATTTAAATTATTGTTAAATATGTACAATATTTTGCCTGTTTCATCTTCAATATCTGTAAGTATGCTGTTCAGATGAATAATTAACAAGCCACTCAGTTTAGACAGCATATCAGGAGAGGGTTGTGGTGTTGGCAGGTCCATAATAGCCTGTTTTTTGAACCCAAATAAGTTCATAGGCATGTTTATTTATTTCAAATCATGCTCTGTAATTGGGCATTGATTCCCATTTTTCAAATCACAATGACCCCATGGTAAAGTATGTATGCCACATGATAAAATGCATCTCTTATCGTCATGTGGGTCCAGAGCCACTTTTCTTACAACATTTGAAGTCACTGAGTGATCCACACTCTGAATTCTGCATTCTGATGTTTTGATTGAACTCTGGGATTTGATGCAATTTTCATAATCTTCAATTTGGAGATCTTTTTCAACAGTTACTTTGCCAATGCCCTTGGCTTTTTTGACAACAGCACCACTACATGTTTCAAAAGTGTACATCTTGGCACTTAACCCAGCAAATTTCACAATAACATCACCAAGTGTCTCATCTTTTAACATGCCGGGTACTTTTTTGTTGTGGTGGTGTTCAATTTTTGAATGCTCACTGGTGTCAAAATATTTCAACAATTCAGGCTGTGCCATATCTTGATAAACATTTTCTGTCTGAATATCAAGGATAAAACTATCCGTGTCCATGTACAGCAGTTTTACACGATCACCATAAAAAGGTTTCAACACATCATAATACAATGTTAACATGTGTAATTTGGCCAAATCCAATATCACAGCCCCTTCATAAATAGGCTTATCAAACTTAATCTTTGTTTTTTTCATGTTGAAAAGTGCCATGTGCTCATCATAAATTCTTCTGTAATTGAAGTTGGGCTTTGCAACCAATTTTTTGCTCAGGCTGGGGTCAGTAATTATTTTAACATCGGTATGTTTTCTGACATTTTCAATAGTTTTGCCATACACAGAATTAACCATCAATTTAAACAAGGTCTTATCAAATTGGCTCTTTGCAGATGTTCGAAGCTCCGTGTTTGTATCAATGTATGGCTTCAACCATCGTGAGTGCCTGAACCTCAAAACTTTGCCAACTTTGGTCACTTGAACACCATGTTTCATCAGGAACTGGAGGTTTTTGTAATATATGACATGACCTTGTTTCGGCTCCAGTGTCATCATGAGCTTCTTCTGTTCAGAGCCAGGTGGGCACTGAACCTCGGAAATTGGGGGCAGATCAGGAAATTTGTTGTGCAAATCATCGGGAATTGTCAGATCAACCTCTAAGAAGAGGCCTTCATGACTGTCATCAAAGTCCTTAAGATCTTCAATATCAAAATCTTCGACCCATTCAAGCCCTGCATATGGCAGTTTTTGCATCATAGCGTAACCATAGAGAGTAGTGTGTTTGATACTACGGACAGTGCCGGAAAGGAAGAGTTTCTCTCCAGCAGCTTTGTTACACTTAAAACTTGCTTAACATGAGCATATGAGTTTTTTGCTCAAGTGTGGAGCTCTTCCTAATCCAAGATTTTTGTAAAAATTCCCGAGGGCATTTTTCAGGAAGGAAGAGCTCTTCAGATTGATTTGTGCATACTTACAAAAGTTGCATCAGCCAGATTTTTGTCTATAAACTTGTCAATTTTTGGCCACACCAGAAATTAAGCTTATAGTATGTTTTTCTGTCAAAATCCCAGGAATCTTGAATTGATATCTATTGGGTTCTGAGACCGAGTGGAGTGTGGTGCATGGTTTTTATTGCCTTGTAATCAAAAGGTTCGGGTTTGAGTCCTCATAAAATCTGATGGCAAAATGTTAATATTGTAGTTTTGTAAACAAGGGGCTCTGGGTTCGAGTCCTGATAGATGTGGCATTCCATATGTGAGATTTTGAGAATAAATACTGCTAGTTGATAGCTCCCAGATCTTAAATTTGGTAAAAAATGTTATACAACAGAGCAAAATTATTCTCTATTAAGAATCACCAGAGTTTTGTTATCTGGGTAAAATATCAGCTCAACAATACGGGCAAAACTGCCTGATCAATACAATAGAATGGAGGTCAAGTAAATATTCCATGTTCTTTCCAATCTTTTGATCAGTCCCATGTTTCTGCCAACAATTAATCATGCTTGCCCGGGAAATTAATGCCAATAGATATAATCTTTATTGTGTCTTTTCAGAGAGTTATTCATCATCAAAGAGACATTAGTAAATGCCTGAGTGATTATATCTGTTGATATTACCTACACTGTGCCTTTTTCCGAGGGAAATTACATGTCATTTGTCATGGAACTCAAAGAGAAATTCTTATCTACACTGTGCCTTTTCCGAGGGGAATTACATGTCATTTGTCATTGAACTCAAAGAGAAATTCTTATCTGTACTGTGCCCCCCCTTTCAGGGACCATTCCATCATATTGAGGAAATTTCTTCATGGATATTGTCATGCAAAGGTTTGGTCTTGTTGTACACAAGTCTGTAACTTACAGAATAATTATTACAATATTTCTGTATTTCAGTTTTTGGCAAATGTGCTGGGTAGGTAAAAGCTTTTTTGCCACGAGCAGAGGTGCTATAAAATGGGTAGGTAACTGACGGTAAAGTATTGTTTTATATCCAAAGGGCTTCTGTGTTTGAATCGTGCTTCTAGAACTGCTCTGTGACCCGCTCATTTCTTACATCATAAACATATGATTTTTCACCTATGAGAATGACACTGCATATGGTGTCATCTGGTAATGCCTCGTGGAATTCACAGATAATTTTAATGTTTGTTCTGTCATTCACCACAACCTGTTTCCTTTTCGAAGTGTTAATTACAAACATGGGTCTCTGTGTCTTGAATTCATCTGGAGTGTAGTACATGTCAGTATTGCCAGTAGTGACACGCTTGAAAGCCGAAAAAGCTTCATATAATTTAAGAAAATCATCCTTGGAAATGTCTAAATTGTAATTTTCTCTAGGAAAAACCTCATTTCTGCCATTTTTAAGATATATGTTCTTGATGTTGCAGCTATCAAATTTGCTTGAATTTTTTTCCTGATTATTGTGTCTTCCAGTCTGAAACAATACCACCACAAAATCAGGCATGTCAAATTGAATACTGGAGAATGAATTTGTAGCATCAAACTCATAATAGGTACCAGTGGCAACCTTCTGTACGCATTGATATGTGTAAAATTGCAGAGGAATTTGCGGATTTTTTAGGATATCAGCTTTGTATTTAAGAGCATAGCCGGCCTCATATTCAACAACCGGGATTCTTAACTCCATAGTCTGAATAATGCATTTGCCTGCATCAGGTAGGGTATTAGGCAGAGCTTCCCCTGTAGGGTTTATTGCACTGTACCTCATCAAAGCATTATCATCATTGGCAGCTCTTCTAAATGTAATTCTTAACCCCCCCTTCCACATAATTTCTTTGTAATCCGAGAAGAATCCTGGCAACAGGCGCATGGGGAACAGCACTGTGTGGCTCTTGGTTAATATCTTATCACCAGCTTCAAATCCACCGATTCTGTAGTATGAAGCCTCGGTTTTGGATAATTTTAATGTAGCCAAAGCTGTGGAGGTAATGCCTGGATAATCCACTCTGTTTATAACAACGCCATGCTTTCTGATCTCAATTTCAGAGAACAGATGCGGCACAAAATTGTCCACCAGTCTTATATTTGTATTTGCCGGATAATCTGTTCCATCGAGCTTTACAACATCAAATTTGATGTATAGATCTGCTCTGTGGGGGTGTATAAAGCCGTCCCCTACATCAAGATCAACCTCAATCTGTGTGTTGGGTTGATTTAAATTTGCAAATGTCCTCCTGTTTGGGGGGAATGATTGTAGCTCATAACTCTCAATATTTTCCATTGTATGTATTTTTATTTAAATGTTAATCTCTATGATTGCAGTTGTTGTGGCTCCAGCAAAATCAACTAATTCTTCTTTTTCATTAGTGACCATCAATTCAATATAATCTATTCTATTATGGCATACAGGAAAATATAATGTTGGGGATGGATTGTAGATGATTGGCTCCATGAATTCGGAATTAGGTTTGAATGTTGCAATGATGCCGGTTTGTTTGTGAGTGCCTATGCCATTTGATTTGGTGATCATACCCTCGGCCACATTACAGTGAATATTTAGAGTCTCTATGGCTAAGAATTTAGGTATATTCATAGCAGTGTGTTTGATGCCTGCTTCAAGTTTTGTGTTGTTCTCAAATCCCAACAGCTCTCCTATAGTACCCAGATGTACTGTCTCCGTAGCAGATACAATCTCTACTCTGTGAGTGACAGAATTTTGAGTTAACACTATACCTCTGGGTAATTGAGCATTTAGAGTGGATAGATTATATTGCCCTGGAGTGATGACAATTTTTTGATCCCCTACTGCAATTGTGTTGTTGTGGTGTGTAATATTTGGGATCAGGTACATGCCGTAAAATGCTCTGAGAGCTATTGTTTTGGGATATACTATGTCATCATGCAATTTGAGTTTCAATATTGAATTTTGGCTGGTGAGATGGAATACCCCCATGATGTTTCAGATACCACAAGGCTTTTTGAAAATTTTCAATTGTTGGTTTATTTATTTGAGACATGTATCTGAGAACAGATAAACACAAATGTCCCCAATTAACATCTTTGAAGTTTTGAACACGGGCATTATTGTAATAAAGATTAGGTGATTTTAAATATTTTATTAAATTTTCAGGTGGAACACCTCCAAATGAATCAAACACAAATGCCTCATCGTTTAAATATTTAAGATAACAGATCCAGTGAGTGCCCTGATTTTTGTACTCATCCAAATTAACAATGCCACACTCTTTGTTGAGTGGTTGTTCCGGTAAAGAATCAGACATGTACACACCTCTAAAATGTTTGATGCCCAATGGCTTGATTAAAGCTTCAATATCTTGGTTTGTAAGCGGCTCCTGTTTTTTTTAAACTTATTCATGGCTCTCTTAACACCTTTGCCTTTTTTCTCCATTGCCAGGTTATGGCGCTTCTGCTCATCTAATTCTGCCCTATTTTTCTTGGCATCTATTACTGTTTTTGCTATGGCAGCTGATCCCCCAGCCAAGCTCCCAACAGCCCCGAGAGCAGCTAAGATGGCAGGGATGGTAAATATGAAACCCCCCACATGTGATTTTTTTCTTGATTGCTGTAATTTTTTTAATTGGGGGTACTAAGCAACAATTTCATACCATGCCCCTTTGCAAGACAAGAGCTTTTTTTCTTGCGCTGCTTTTTGGTTAAAAGACTGTCAATAGTTTTAAGAGATTTGAGACCTGCATAAGGTATTTGATACATAACACCCTTGGCCTTCATTGTAGGTTTATTATATACATATTCACAGCCCCCACCCCAGTTTTTGTTTGGTGCTCATAGCTATGGTGGTTCCCAATGCTGCTATTTTTTCACTTAAAGAAGCATCTTTGCTTACAAATCTGCCAAATGCAGCCTCTTCTAATTTCTTGTCTGCAACATGTCTCTTGTCAAGATCGGAATGTGTGTTGTATGCTATGTCATGGTCTCTACAAGCAGCATCTAAAGGATTAACACCAGGGTCCCCTCTGTTTAATCTATGGTCCAATTTTGTGCCTGGACCACAATATTGATAGCCTGGAATGTGTAGTTCAAATGGCAGCTTGTTTATAATGTCATTAACCAGGCCCCGACCCTCAGAAACATTCCAAAATTTGGGGGGTAGAGTATTAATAATTTTTATAAGATATCCAATGCCCTTAGGGTCATTCACTATAAAATTAGATAATTTTGTGCTTATCATGTCCATAATTCCAACCTTTTCATTGTAAAAATTGTGGTTCCCAGCATTTTCCTCCCCAGCTATCACCAATAACCTATCTACAAGTTTCCTGACATCATCAACCCACACAAATTCTTTGGGCAGGGTGTTGTATTGTTTGATCCCACTACCTGTCTTGATCTGAGACCATATGGGCTTGATTAAATTATTGTATTTTGCTCCACTGCTCGACTTGACTCTTTTTTGTGTGGGATCATTGTTCTGGTACAGAGCATCTGATTTTATTAATATTTCTTTGTAATGTTCATAATCTTGATCTGTATAGCTGCCAGGCCTTTTCCTAGTCATCAGTTCCCACAATCCAGGTGTGCCGGGGTACTTAACAAAAGCACCTTTTTCTCCGAGACGAGATTCTGAATAAACAATGATATCATCCCCCATAAAAGTTACTCTGAAATTACCGATTCTATGAATAATGCTGCCATCAAGCTCTGTGTCGGCATATAAGCCAAAAACCTCATCTTTATTGTCTTTAGGTGTGGTTAAATATTTTTGAGCAAGAAGACCCAATTCAATAGGATCCTGACTAGCCTCAATTCTTCTAGGAGAAACAGGACTAGGTGTATGAATACTGGAAAGTGGGGTGAATGGATAATCTAATATGTTCCTTGCAGCTACAGGCACAAGCTCTGTGATCAAATCTTGATTTTGCTCTGTAACAGTTTTGATATTCTTACCTAAATTATTAATAGCATCAATGACAGGCTGTTCTGTTTGTTTGTGTTTTTCATAAATTCCACGGTTCTCTGATTTCCATCCCTTAAATCTTTTTACAAGATAATCTCTTAACTTAAGATCATCAATGACTGGTCGTTTCATGGTTGTTTATTTATGTTTCAACGTCTAGAAAATCGTTGATTTTATTTCTGTATTTGCCACTATTGGGTGTTCTTGTCATATCAATTGTGACAAACCCATAACTGTCCTGGTTCCAGCACTTGCTGCAAAACTTGGAAAAATCATTGTAGCTCAAGTCCCCACCTACATATTCATCATGTATGTGTTTGAGGTTGGTATGGTCTTGATGAAACACACATATAAAATTGCTGTTGTCTCGGATCAGTTGCTTCGGTATTTTAGAAAAAGTCTGTGCCAGGTAGAAGCAATCAATGTTTTTGTGTCGGCCCTGTGTAAAGAAATTTCTAACCTTGTTTTGATTATCCAGTATAATGTCATCAAACACAACAACAGAATTATCGAGACATTCATCTAATGGCTTAACATCTGGTTCAAAAGTGGCAATATCCAATCCATCATATAGCTTCATTAGCTGCTGATATTTTAATTGTTCCAAGCTCTTAGAGAAAACATACAAGTGCCTGTTTTTCCAGTCTAACCAGTTGGGTGCCAATAAAAAATTATCAACCATTAGTGTAGTTTTACCACAAGCAGATGGCCCAACAATAAGACACCTAATATTATCAGGCAGCAAGTTGCCATTTCTCTTATTCTGCTGTTCAGGTTCTGGCAGCCTTTTTATAACATCCCAGGTGCTCATATTATTATTTTGTTTGCATCGATCCAGCTGTTTTCCGGATGACCCAGCCATTTGACAAATAACTTGTTGCCTTTTCTGCGGATGATTTTTTCTATGAGATATGTGTCGGGCTGTTTAGTTTTGCTGAGCTCTTGTTCATAGAACCTGCCTTTGAGAATTTCTCCTCGGTGATCTTTTATTATATATGTGTTAAGGGTCCCGGGTTTAACTTGAACCACTGTAAATAATTCGGTGCTCCAGTTTCTCGTAAAGCCTCTTTTGAATAAGTGCTTATATTTGCTTATTCTTACTTGATCCCCCACCTTGTATTTGGCTCTTCTTGTTGTTGGCTGGTATCTAGGATAATAAACAGTCCTGATCAATTTTTGCTCATCAGATGGAGTTACTTCAGAGGGTTTCATGTTGATTGTAGAATAGACCGAGTTGTTATATTTATGTAGAAGTTCTGGAAGAATATTAAGCCATTTATAATTACCTTGGAGGGTAAATTGTTTATACATAAGATTTTTTAAGGTTCTGTTGAATCTCTCTACAATTGAGGCTTTGAGGTCACTGTAACTCGAATAATGTTTTATTGCCTGGCTTTTAATAAATTGTTGAAACACTGAATTATAAAATTCTTTGCCATTATCTGTTTGCAAATAGCGCGGTGATCTTCCTGAATGATTGATGATTGTCCTGAGGGCTTCTGTAACACATTTTCCAGTCTTGGATTTGAGTGGCACAGCCCAGGCAAATTTTGAAAATGTGTATATTACAGTGAGTAGATACTTGTAGCCCTTGTTGATTTTGTCTAAGTTTTTCAACTGCCCACTTGCCATTTCAATCAAGTCGCTCTGCCATAAATCATCTATGCCCTTTGTGATTACTGGAAGTCTCTTATAATTATGTCGGGCTTGTCTGTGTAATTCATCAACAATAATTTGTCTAGACATAATATGTAAACAAGAATATTGCAACTATGGGGTGTTCAGCAGCTGAGACTGCAGGATTTTCTAAATATAATTTGTCCCCTATTTGTATTTTAAATTCCAAAGTGCCATCATCTTCAACATAGGCTGTTTCTAATGTATTGGGGTCTGTAAAATCCTCTAACTCTACACTGGTGATTTTTGGTTTGTTGTCAGCATTTGTTATTGATAAGGTAGGGTAGTGGTGTGCCTGTGGCTGATGCCAATATTTGATCTTGATTGGTCTCAATGTGCCCCCAACAAAAAACTGGTAATAAAATTGTGCAGGGGACAGCATATATATTTTGCCACCTGGTGTAAATGGTGAATCATATTCTTTGTTGGGGATGCTGTACAATTCAAGAATTACTGTATGTTTAGGATTCTCGATTATGCCTGTTATTTCTTTTTCTGCTGTAAGCAATCTGCTTGTTACAGATTCAAGGTGCTCATTGATGGTCCTAACAACATCATCATGGCCTGGCTTGATTTTTATGTCCACAGCAAGTCTCTTGTATTGTTGCACAATTTCTTGTAGCTGGGTGGCAAAAACAGACAGAGCATTTGCTTGATTGGATTCCATGGTTCATAGGTGTTGCTTGATATTAGCTACAATTTGTTGCAAATTTTCAACAACTGCCAATTTTGAATTTTGAGCAGTAAGATCATGGACCTGTCTTCTGATATCCTCAAACAGTGCATGCAGTTCATTAATATGTTGATTGGTTGGAAGAGTGGCCACTGTCTGTGTGAGTTGTTTGATCTCTGCTTGGATATTCTTGATATCTTCTGATTTCAATATCCTATTCACTGCCCTCTTAATATTTTTAAGTTCCTGTGATGTAGGAAGATTTGATACTGTATTTTGCAAAAATTCAAGTGCCAATTTCACATTGTTTAATTCAGAAGCATCAGCCACATTTTGCATAGCATTTTGGAGCAGGGCTATATCTGCCTGAGAGGGTGTTGATTGTTGTAAAATTTCAAGCTTTGTTTGGATATCATCGATCAAGTGATGAAAATAAGATAGTTCAGATTCAGTATTGAGGTTTTCAAGCTTTGTGATTTGTTGCTGGATACTGACAAGTGTGTCTACAATCCCAGGCAATCTGGATTCTAGTACATTTGCCAAATCACTTTGCACTGCTGCTATTGTACCTTCAAGATGGGTTATGGAACTTTGAATTTTTCCAAAATCTTCATATGTTTCAAGTTGCAGCTTGATGTTGGCAACACTCCGAGTTATTGCATTCAAAGCATCAGAAGATGGCAAGTTGTTCATAAAATTTTCAAGTGTCTCAATTTTTTCTTTAACCTCGGCTATGGCATTGTTCAGAGGGTCCAGATTAGGTATCTGGAGTGACTGAATCTGTTCCTTTAGAGTGGAAATCACTAGATCAAAATCTTCTTGTGATTTTATGCTTTTGACAATTGTTTGGAGCTGTGTCTGGACATTATTTATCTGCTCTTCCAATTGCTGTTTCAATTGCTCGGAGTTGGTGGCCTGGGTCTTAAATTTGGCTTGAAGAGCTGCTACAGCTTCTTCTAAACTTTGAAAATTATCCAATGTTGCCAGATCAGTATATTTCTGAAGCAGCACTTTGAGTTCAGAATCAATTTTAAGAAGAGGGTCCATGCATTGTGATTGTAAATTTGTAATTTCTAATTGAAGACTGGCATTGAGTGTGGTTTGTAAAGCTTGTAAATCACTTCTTAATTTCTTGACTCTGACATCAAGCATCAGAATCTCATCACTGTGATCTTCATGTCTTGTATGGCCAAATATATCATTAGGCATTTTTGTTTTAATGGTTATTTATTATAGAGTATCTGATTCTTAATTCTATAAAAAAAGGTATAAGCTTGTCATAAGATCCAGGGACCTCAATATATAAGCAGTCACCAGCAGAAACAGTATATACAGTGCCAGAAACCATGTTTGAGTGCTTGATTCTATAAATATTTCTCCCTACTGAAATCTTGACATCACCCTCAGGAGTTGTAATAAATTGCAATTGACCACCTACAGGTAATTGGTAATGATTTAAATTATTGTTAAATATGTACAATATTTTGCCTGTTTCATCATCATTATCTGTAAGTATGCTGTTCAGATGAATAATTAACAAGCCACTCAGTTTAGATATCATATCAGAAGAGGGTTGTGGTGTCGGCAGCTCCATAATAGCCTGTTTTTTGAACCCAAATAAGTTCATAGGCATGTTTATTTATTTCAAATCATGCTCTGTAATTGGGCATTGTTTGCCATTTTTCAAATCACAATGCCCCCAAGGTAAAGTATGTATGTCACATGATAAAATGCATCTCTTATCATCATGTGGGTCCAGAGCCACTTTTCTTACAATATTTGAAGTCAGCAAGTGATCCTCACTCTGAATTCTATTTTCTGATGTTCTGATTGAACTCTGGGATTTGAGGCAATTTTTATAATCTTCAAATTGGAGATCTTTTTCCACAGTTACTTTGCCAATGCCCTTGGCCTTTTTGGCAACAGCACCAGTACATGTCTCAAAAGTGTACATCTTGGCTCTTAACCCAGCAAATTCCACAATAACATCACCAAGCGTCTCATCTTTTAACTTGCCAGGCACCTTTTTGTTGTGGGGTTGAATCCTTGTATGTTCACTGGTATCAAAGTATTGAAACAATTCAGGTTGTGACATATCTTGATAAACATCTTCTGTTTGAATATCAAGAATAAAACTATCCGTGTCCATGTACAATAATTTTACACGATCACCATAAAAAGGTTTCAACACATCATAATACAATGTTAACATATGTAATTTGGACAATTCCAATATCACAGCCCCTACGTAAATAGGTTTATCAAACTTGATCTTTGTTTTCATCATGTTGAAAAGTGCCATGTGCTCATCATAAATTCTTCTGTAATTGAAGTTGGGCTTTGCAACCAATTTTTTGCTCAGGCTGGGGTCAGTAATTATTTTAACATCGGTATGTTTTCTGACATTTTCAATTGTTTTGCCATACACTGAATTCACCATCAATTTAAACAAGGCCTTATCAAATTGGCTCTTTGCAGATGTTCGAAGTTCCGTGTTTGTATCAATGTATGGTTTCAACCATTCTGAGTGCCTGAACCTCAAGACTTTGCCAAGTTTGGTCACTTGGACACCATGTTTCATCAGGAACTGGAGGTTTTTGTAATATATGACATAATCCTGTTTTGGCTCCAGGGTCATCATGAGCTTCTTCTGTTTAGAGCCAGGTGAGCACTGAACCTCAGGAATTGGGGGCAGATCAGAAAATTTATTGTGCAAATCATCAGGAATTGTCAGATCAACCTCTAAGAAGAGGCCATATTCACTGTCATCAAAATCCTGAAGATCTTCAATATTGAAATCTTCAACCCATTCAAGCCCTGCATATGGCAGTTTTTTCATCATGGCATGACCATAGAGGCTGTTTGCATCTACATACGTTATATAATTTGATGGCCGTGCTGGATCATAATCAGGCATATACTTGTTATTTGCTCTGGCATATCTCTGGGAACATTGCACCATCCCACCTCTTATACATTTCTCCATAAACAGATACATATCTTGATCGTGGATCAGATCCAATTGCTTTTTGGTGTTGAAAAACATTGCAGACCATGCTAGGCCCGGGGCACTGTAAAAATACACTGGGTCCAGTCCATAATTTTGCATGGAAGATTTTCTGAATGCCTGCAATATATCAGCTAAGAGGGTGACATCAAGTTTTAAATATGCCATGTGATAATCACCAAATGTCTTGCATTTTAAATTGTTCCACATCAACTGAGCATGGTGATAATCATCATCAGTGATTCCAGATCCTCTGATTTTGCTGTAGAACTCTTCTTGTGGTGGCAGGGAACACTCATCAAATTTAGAAAAATCTGTAACATAGTCATATGGATATACACCCTTTCGCCTAATTAATTTCAGGTCCTGATTTGGAAACAATGCACGTGTGATTTTGAATTGATCATCAGGTAATTGAGTGGCCAGTGTATCCAGGCTAGCAGATAAAAATCTGTAAGAATCAAGAAATCTTATGTGAATAGGAACACCATCAACTTTAATTATCTTGCTAATAGATATATATTTCTCATCATTTTCAGCTAAAATATTTAAATTCTGCTTCTCAAACCCCTCGTACCTGATCAGATGATGGAAATCATAATTGGATGCTCCGTGGCAAAATACGGGGATAAATTTTGGTCTCTTGATCTTAATATTGCAGCTATTACACAGGGCCTGTTTATATCGACCATCTGTATGAGAATGGTGATGTACCTTGATATTTGTATCTGAAAATTCAGAATCACATACCGGACATTTTTCTGTATTGTTGAAATCTTCAATCTGTTTCTCTGTTAAAGGCAACATGGGTTTTGATATTAATAAGATGTTAGATGCTATGTCACGGCACTCATTTTCTATTCTATGTGCAAATATTTTGATGGCATCTGGTCCCTTGTATGAATATTATTTAATAACAACACCATCCCGTATAACCATATAACAAAAGCTGGAAGGTTCATGTTGCTGGTATGGTGTACTTGAAGATTCTTCGGGATCTGGGCTACAGAATGCAAGAGATTTGAGATTTGATTCGGAATCCCAGACAATATATGCTGGGTGTTCCAACGAGGCTTCATACTTTTTGAATTTGCAATTTTCACTTGGATTGGGCATCACCATATGAACAGGTTTATGGTTGCCACAGTATTTCAGATGCTCAATTAACTTGTTTTTGGCAATTTCTGCATTTTTTTCACGAACCCCATTTACCATTTTTTGACCATCAAATACAGTTAAACATCTTCTGCACAACTTGAATATTGTATGAGTTTTGTCTAGTTGTGTTCTCACTATAGCTTCAAGATTATGTATCAGAGTATAATGGTATGTATCATCCCCTTCAATTAAGAGCAGATCAATCGGAATTGCAGCTTCATCATCAATTGTACTGATTCTGAGAGGTGCTATCGGGCAATTGCCAGTGGAACAAATAAATACATTAATAGATAATTGTTTGCCATTGATGTGCCTGGCCTTTTTTTCAAATTTGTCAATATTCTGAACAGACATTGGATATTCCAAACCCTCCATTGCATCGTCAAAATCGTGCTCATGCTGTTTGTAATAAGTTATTCTCTCAGGATTCCTTGAAACTGGATACAAAGCAGCTAATATACACCACAAAAAGCATTTCGCGTCATTATTTTTTATATTGACCACGGCTCTTTTGTTTTTGATATTGGCAGGTAATGGCACATATGTAGATCCTTGCAATGGGCTGAATTCAGAAATATTAACATATAACTTGTGTGATGAACCGCATAGGCTCCATCCTGACTCCTTTGCCGCAAATTCAGAGTGTTTAATATTCAATTGATCTATCAACCTGCTTATTATTGTGTCTGAATTTGCGTTTGAATATACCGGTACAGTTTCTGTTACGTGGGGGTGTGTAAATTTTGTGTCATTTGGTTTCTTATATTGTACAAACAATTTGAGGGAGAGCTTATAAGAGCCATTTTGTGCATTTAGAATTGCCTGCACATTAGGATTTACACTGTTCAAGAAATTCTCAATGCCACATCTTGGCTCTGATACAAAACGGTGATCCCTTAATTGGCCGTTAAAACTGCTACGGATAGGTTCATAGCGTGGCTGTTTTGCTGCTCTGGCATTAAGACGTACTTCGTGCCTTCTTTTCAGAGCAGATGTGGATGGTTGAGAGGGCAAAGCAGAGCAAGTATCTTTATGTGTATATGTGAAGTATTGCATGCTGTATTTTCTATTGCATTTGGGGCAAATTTTTGTGGGAGTTCTGTATTTATCTGGGTTACAAATTTTTTGGTGTCTGGCCCAATTAGAGCTAAATATATTTTTATTGCACTGATTGCAATATTTTTGATTCGGCATTTTTGCTGTTGTTTATTATATACAATTTCCTGGGATTCAATTCAAAACTTTATACTGAATAAAAAATATCAGTTGGGTTCAGCTGTGTGCTTTGTGTGTGTGTGTGTATGTGTGTAGGTGTGTATACACTTAATATTTTGGCTTTGGTATTTATATAAAATTTCCTGGGTTTTAAATCTAATCTCTATGGATTAATATTAATCTTATGACAGGTTGTAAAGCCAATAGCCCACAAGTGGAAAATCATTCACATTGACCCAGCGCAAATGCCTGCACAAACATGCATATCTTGAATAGCAATGACCTTGTTATGTATAACAGGCTGGGACAAATATAAGCTTGACTCTAAATATGAGTGGATTACAACAAATAACAGATTTTATATTGTTCAATATGAATTTAAACCTGTAAGTATGAGAAGTACTGTATCAACACATCTATTCTCCTCAGTCAGTCTCACAATACTGAATGATGCAATACTCGGGAATTTCTGTAAATACTGGCGCTGAGGGTAAAGCAAAAATCAATACTACCGTCTCGGGAATTCCACACACTGACACAGAGGAGAAACATGCAAACACGAAGCAATTCTAGAGGTAGGCTCTGCATATTGTATTGTTTTAATATTGGATAAGCAAATTGAATGGTATCCAATTGAACTTAAACCTGAAGTAAATATGTATAGGTGGGTATGGATACAAGTTTATAGACAAAAATCTGCTTGATGGGGGTTGATACTTTCCGATTACAAAACTCTTGGGTTAGGCAGGTACTACACTTGAACAAATGGACATGTTGAGCAAGTTTTAAGTATGCACAAATCAATCTGAAGAGCTCTTCCTTTCTGAAAAATGCCCTCGGGAATTTTTACAAAAATCTTGGATTAGGAAGAGCTCCACACTTGAGCAAAAAACTCATATGCTCATGTTAAGCAAGTTTTAAGTGTAGCAAAGCTGCTGGAGAGAAACTCTTCCTTTCCGGCACTGTCCGTAGTATCAAACACACTACTATAGAGGCTGTTTGCATCTACATACACTATATAATTTGATGGCCGTGCTGGATCATAATCAGGCATATATTTGTTATTTGCTCTGGCATATCTCTGGGAACATTGCACCATCCCTCCTCTTATACATTTCTCCATAAACAAATACATATCTTGATCTTGGATTAGATCTAATTGCTTTTTGGTGTTTAAAAACATTGCAGCCCATGCTAGGCCCGGGGCACTGTAAAAATACACTGGGTCCAACCCATAATTTTCCATGGAAGATTTTCTGAATGCCTGCATTATATCAGCTGAGAGGGCCACATCAAGTTTCAAATAAGCCATGTGATAATCACCAAATGTCTTGCATTTTAAACTGTTCCACATCAATTGGGCATGGTGATAATCTTCATCAGTGATTCCAGATCCTCTGATTTTGCTGTAAAATGCTTCTTGTGGTGGCAGGGAACACTCATCAAATTTAGAAAAATCTGTAACATAGTCATATGGATATACACCCTTCCGCCTAATCAATTTCAGATCCTGATTTGGAAACATGGCACGTGTGATTTTGAATTGTTCATCAGATAATTGAGAGGCCAGTGTAGCCAGGCTAGCAGGTAAAATTCTGTAAGAATCAAGAAATCTTATGTGAATAGGAACATCTTTATCATCATCATTTTTAACTTTAATTATTTTGCTAATAGATATATATTTCTCATCATTTTCAGCTAAAATATTTAAATTCTGCTTGTCAAACCCCTCGTACCTGATCAGATGATGGAAATCATAATTGGATGCTCCATGGCAAAATATGGGGATAAATTTTGGTCTCTTGATCTTAATATTACAGCTTTTGCACAGGGCCTTTAAGAATTTACCATCTGTATGAGAATGGTGTTTCACCTTGATATTTGTATCTGAAAATTCAGAATCACATACCGGGCATTTTTCTGCATTGTTGAAATCTTCAATCTGTTTCTCTGTTAAAGGCAACATGGGTGTTGATTTTAATAAGATGTTAGATGCTATGTCACGGCACTCATTTTCTATTCTATGTGCAAATATTTTGATGGCATTTGGTCCCAAGTATGAGCGTGGCTCACTAGCTACACCGTCCCGTATAACTGTATAACAAAAACTGGAAGTTTCATGTAGCTGGTATGGTGTAATTGAAGAATCTTCGGGATCTGGGCTACAAAATGCAAGAGGTTTGAGGTTCGATTCAAAATCACAGACAATATATGCAGGGTGTTCCAACACGGCTTCAAACTTATTGAATTTTGCTTTTTCACTTGGATTGGGCATCACCATATGAACGGGTTTATGGTTGCCACAATATTTCAGATGCTCAATTAACTTGTTTTTTGCAATTTCTGCACTCTTTTGACAAACCCCATTCACCATTTTCCTGCCATCAAATACACTTAAACATCTTCTGCACAACTTGAATATTGTATTGGATTTGTCTAGTTGTGTTCTCACTAAAGCTTGAAGATTATGTATCAGAGTGTAATGATATTTGCCGTCCCCTTCAATTATGAGCAGATCAATCGGAATAGCAGATTCATCATCAAGTGTACTGATTCTGAGAGGTGCTATCGGGCAATTGTCACGATCAGTGGAACAAATAAAAACGTTAATAGATAATTGTTTGCCATTGATATGCCTGGCTCTTTTTTCAAATTTATCGATATTCTGAATTAACATTGGATATTCCAAACCCTCCATTGCATCGTCAAATTGATGTTCATGTTGTTTGTAATAATTTATTCTCCCAGGATGATCTAAAACTGGATACAAAGCAGCTAATATACACCACAGAAAGCATTTCTCATCACTATTTTCTATGTTGACCACGGCTCTTTTGTATTTGATATTGTCAGGTAATGGAAGATATGTAGATCCTTGCAATGGGCTGAATTCGGAAATGTTAACATATAACTTGTGTGGAGAACCGCATAGAGTCCAGCCACTCTCTTTTGCAGCAAATTCAGAGTGTTTGATGTTCAATTGATCTATCAAACTGCTTATTACTGTGTCTGAATTTGCATTTGAATGTACCGGTACAGTTTCTGTTATGTGGGGCTGTGTAAATTTTGTGCCGTTTGGTTTCTTATATTGTGTAAACAATTTGAGGGACAGCTTATAAGAGCCATTTTGTGCATTAAGAATTGCCTGCAGATCAGGATTTACACTGTTCAAAAAATTCTCAATGCCACATCTTGGCTCTGATACAAACGGGTAATCTCTTAATTGGCCATTAAAACTGCTACGGATGGGTGGTGCATTGCGTGGCTGCTTTGCAGGTCCAGCATTAACAGGTGCTTCGTGCTTCCTTTTCGGAGCAGATGTGGATGGTTGTGTTGATGACTGTGCAGAACAAGTATTTTTATGTATATTTATGAAGTATGGCATGCTATATTCTCCATGGCATTTAGGGCATATTATTCTGGGAGTTCTGTATTTGTCTGGGTTGCAAATCTTTTGGTGTCTGGCCCAATTAGAGCTAAATATATTTTTATTGCATTGGTCGCAATATTTTTGTTTTGGCATTTTTTTTGTTGTTTATTATATACAATTTCCGGGGATTCAAATCAAAATTCTATGCTGGATCAGTTGGGTTCAGCACTGTGCTTTGTGTGTGTGTATGTATATATGTGTGTATGTGTGTATGTGTGTGAATATTTTTGGCTTTGGTATTTATATAAAATTTCCTGGGGTTCAAATCAAAACTCTATACTGGATCAGTTGGGTTCAGTGCAGACAAAAAAAACTGCATAGCTCTATGTCAATTAGTTCTTGAGATATTGTATTTAGGAACCACTTTGGCCCCCCTGCCAAAAATTGGCTTTTATTGTATCAATGTATATTGTCTCTATGACCTTACTTGGGTTATTCCGCCAAATTATATGCTTCAAGTCTCCTATACTTTGGTGGAGCCTGTTCAGGTTCTATCCCCCGCTTGTGGGTTCCACTACCGATCCAGCAGTGGTAAAGAATCGGCACTGTGCCCTGGCTTATATAGATTTGCAGAGCCAATCAGAAAACACCACACATCGCATTATGTCGTACAATATTAATTGATTAAATAGTTACAACATGATGCAATAGAAGTTTGGGGAGTAAATATGTATAGATGTGGGTAGGTGCGGGTACAGGTGGGTTAGGGGTGGGTAGGTGTGTATATGGGTGTGTAGGGGTGAGTTGGGGGTGTGTGGGGGTGGGTTGGGGGTGTGTGGGGGTGGGTTGGGGGTGCATTCAGAAACATGAGACCTTTTCTTATATTTTTGTCTCCTGAGCGTACATCCCATTTTTCTGCTGAGCGTACATGCAATCGAGACCGCAGCGCCTCCACGCTTAGGGGAGCGGAATTGTCTGGAACTACTCCAATCAGTCAATAGAACTGCACGAGCTTTGTCAATAAGAGTACATGCAGGCAATAGAACTTGTTCTGCTCGAAATATCGATCCGATCCCACCTGTTGCCTGCCGCGCCGAGAAATTGCCCCGAATATTGATCCCACAACTCCGTGGCGCGGGAATCTGAGAAACTGGCCTAGCACAAATACCTGTACAGACATGCATGTCCCAGAAGGCACTGACCTAATGCCATGTGTATTGATATATGCCTGACTCTAAATATGAATAGATTAGAACAAACAAACTGGATGCAAAATATCCCAGTTTCAATTCAATCCATTTATCTGAATCGAAGAAACCAGCAATTCACATATCCCCATATCATTGTATGCTTGCCCTATTAGGAAGTAAATATGTGTGTGTGTGTGTGTGTGTGTGTGTGTGTGCGTGTGTGTGTGTGTGTGTGTGTGTGTGTGTGTGTGTGTGTGTGTGTGTGTGTGTGTGGGGCTTAATTTTAAGTGTGTCCACACAGAAGTGCCTTTTGTAAGTATCAATCTGAGAGGAATTCTTCCTTTCTGAAAAATTCCCAAGTGGGGGGCATTGTTTACAAAAATCTTGGATTAGAGGGGGTTCCACACTGGAGCAAAAACCTCATATGGGCATGTTGAGCTTGTTTTACTGCTTGAGAGAAGCTCTTCCTTTCGTGGTTTATGCCGGTACAAATACTACTACTAACTACATACTCAGATCTTCACCAAACTTTGCAGGGATACATTGGATGTCAAGACACGTGGAAAAATCGTACAAAACAAGAGATTGGGGGCATCAAGATTTTGGACGGATTTTTTAGGAATTTTCAAATTTTCAGATGGGAGGTTCCAGATAAGGTCAAAAACTACATACTCAGATCTTCACCAAACTTTGCAGGGATACATTGGATGTCAAGACACGTGGAAAAAACGTACAAAACAAGAGATTGGAGACGTCAAGATTTTGGACGAATTTTTTAAGAATTTTCAAATTTTCAGAAAGGATGTTCCAGATGAGTTCAAAAACGACATACTCAGATCTTCACCAAACTTTGCAGGGATACATTGGATGTCAAGACACGTGGAAAAAATGTACAAAACAAGAGATTGGAGACATCAAGATTTTGGACGAATTTTTGAAGAATTTTCAAATTTTCAGATGCGAGGTTCCAGATAAGGTCAAAAACGACATACTCAGATCTTCACCAAACTTTGCATGGATACATTGGATGTCAAGACACGTGGAAAAAACATACAAAACATAGGATTGGGGACATCAAGATTTTGGACGAATTTTTTAAGAATTTTCAAATTTTCAGAAAGGAGGTTCCATATAAGGTCAAAAACTACATACTCAGATCTTCACCAAACTTTGCAGGGATACAATGGATGTCAAGACACGTGGAAAAAACGTACAAAACAAGAGATTGAGGTCATCAAGATTTTGGACGGATTTTTTAGGAATTTTCAAATTTTCAGATGGGAGGTTCCAGATAAGGTCAAAAACTACATACTCAGATCTTCACCAAACTTTGCAGGGATACATTGGATGTCAAGACACGTGGAAAAAACGTACAAAACAAGAGATTGGAGACATCAAGATTTTGGACGAATTTTTTAAGAATTTTCAAATTTTCAGATAGGAGGTTCCATATAAGGTCAAAAACTACATACTCAGATCTTCACCAAACTTTGCATGGATACAATGGATGTCAAGACAAGTGGAAAAAACGTACAAAACAAGAGATTGGTGTCATCAAGATTTTGGACGAATTTTTGAAGGATTTTCAAATTTTCAGATAGGAGGTTCCAGATAAGGTCAAAAACTACATACTCAGATCTTCACCAAACGTTGCAGGGATACTTTGCATGTCAAGACACGTGGAAAAAACGTACAAAACAAGACATTGGAGACATCAAGATTTTCGACGAATTTTTTAAGAATTTTCAAATTTTCAGATAGGAGGTTCCAGATAAGGTCAAAAACTACATACTCAGATGTTCACCAAACTTTGCAGGGATACATTGGATGTCAAGACACGTGGAAAAAACGTACAAAACAAGAGATTGGAGACATCAAGATTTTGGACGAATTTTTGAGGAATTTTCAAATTTTCAGAAATGAGGTTCCAGATAAGGTCAAAAACTACATACTCAGATCTTCACCAAACTTTGCAGGGATACATTGGATGTCAAGACACGTGGAAAAAACGTACAAAACAAGAGATTGGAGACATCAAGATTTTGGACGAATTTTTTAAGAATTTTCAAATTTTCAGATAGGAGGTTCCATATAAGGTCAAAAACTACATACTCAGATCTTCACCAAACTTTGCATGGATACATTGGATGTCAAGACAAGTGGAAAAAACGTACAAAACAAGAGATTGGTGTCATCAAGATTTTGGACGAATTTTTGAAGGATTTTCAAATTTTCAGATAGGAGGTTCCAGATAAGGTCAAAAACTACATACTCAGATCTTCACCAAACGTTGCAGGGATACTTTGCATGTCAAGACACGTGGAAAAAACGTACAAAACAAGAGATTGGAGACATCAAGATTTTCGACGAATTTTTTAAGAATTTTCAAATTTTCAGATAGGAGGTTCCAGATAAGGTCAAAAACTACATACTCAGATCTTCACCAAACTTTGCAGGGATACATTGGATGTCAAGACACGTGGAAAAAACGTACAAAACAAGAGATTGGAGACATCAAGATTTTGGACGAATTTTTGAGGAATTTTCAAATTTTCAGAAATGAGGTTCCAGATAAGGTCAAAAACTACATACTCAGATCTTCACCAAACTTTGCAGGGATACATTGGATGTCAAGACACGTGGCAAAAACGTACAAAACAAGAGATTGGAGACATCAAGATTTTGGACGAATTTTTTAAGAATTTTCAAATTTTCAGATAGGAGGTTCCAGATAAGGTCAAAAACTACATACTCAGATCTTCACCAAACTTTGCAGGGATACATTGGATGTCAAGACACGTGGAAAAATCGTACAAAACAAGAGATTGGGGGCATCAAGATTTTGGACGGATTTTTTAGGAATTTTCAAATTTTCAGATGGGAGGTTCCATATAAGGTCAAAAACTACATACTCAGATCTTCACCAAACTTTGCAGGGATACATTGGATGTCAAGACACGTGGAAAAAACGTACAAAACAAGAGATTGGAGACGTCAAGATTTTGGACGAATTTTTTAAGAATTTTCAAATTTTCAGAAAGGATGTTCCAGATGAGTTCAAAAACGACATACTCAGATCTTCACCAAACTTTGCAGGGATACATTGGATGTCAAGACACGTGGAAAAACCGTACAAAACAAGAGATTGGAGACATCAAGATTTTGGTCGAATTTTTTAAGAATTTTCAAATTTTCAGATAGGAGGTTCCAGATAAGGTCAAAAACTACATACTCAGATCTTCACCAAACTTTGCAGGGATACATTGGATGTCAAGACACGTGGGAAAAACGTACAAAACAAGAGATTGGAGACATCAAGATTTTGGACGAATTTTTTAAGAATTTTCAAATTTTCAGATAGGAGGTTCCAGATAAGGTCAAAAACTACATACTCAGATCTTCACCAAACTTTGCAGGGATACATTGGATGTCAAGACACGTGGGAAAAACGTACAAAACAAGAGATTGGGGTCATCAAGATTTTGGACGGATTTTTTAGGAATTTTCAAATTTTCAGATGGGAGGTTCCAGATAAGTTCAAAAACTACATACTCAGATCTTCACCAAACTTTACAGGGATACATTGGATGTCAAGACACGTGGAAAAAACGTACAAAACAAGAGATTGGAGACGTCAAGATTTTGGGCGAATTTTTTAAGAATTTTCAAATTTTCAGAAAGGATGTTCCAGATAAGGTCAAAAACGACATACTCAGATCTTCACCAAACTTTGCAGGGATACATTGGATGTCAAGACACGTGGAAAAAACGTACAAAACAAGAGATTGGAGACATCAAGATTTTGGACGAATTTTTTAAGAATTTTCAAATTTTCAGATAGGAGGTTCCAGATAAGGTCAAAAACTACATACTCAGATCTTGACCAAACTTTGCAGGGATACATTGGATGTCAAGACACGTGGAAAAAACGTACAAAACAAGAGATTGGAGACGTCAAGATTTTGGACGAATTTTTTAAGAATTTTCAAATTTTCAGAAATGATGTTCCAGATAAGGTCAAAAACGACATACTCAGATCTTCACCAAACTTTGCAGGGATACATTGGATGTCAAGACACGTGGAAAAAACGTACAAAACAAGAGATTGGAGACATCAAGATTTTGGACGAATTTTTGAGGAATTTTCAAATTTTCAGAAATGAGGTTCCAGATAAGGTCAAAAACTACATACTCAGATCTTCACCAAACTTTGCAGGGATACATTGGATGTCAAGACACGTGGCAAAAACGTACAAAACAAGAGATTGGAGACATCAAGATTTTGGACGAATTTTTTAAGAATTTTCAAATTTTCAGATAGGAGGTTCCAGATAAGGTCAAAAACTACATACTCAGATCTTCACCAAACTTTGCAGTTATACATTGGATGTCAAGACACGTGGAAAAATCGTACAAAACAAGAGATTGGGGGCATCAAGATTTTGGACGGATTTTTTAGGAATTTTCAAATTTTCAGATGGGAGGTTCCAGATAAGGTCAAAAACTACATACTCAGATCTTCACCAAATTTGCAGGGATACATTGGATGTCAAGACACGTGGGAAAAACGTACAAAACAAGAGATTGGAGACGTCAAGATTTTGGACGAATTTTTTAAGAATTTTCAAATTTTCAGAAAGGATGTTCCAGATGAGTTCAAAAACGACATACTCAGATCTTCACCAAACTTTGCAGGGATACATTGGATGTCAAGACACGTGGAAAAACCGTACAAAACAAGAGATTGGAGACATCAAGATTTTGGACGAATTTTTTAAGAATTTTCAAATTTTCAGATAGGAGGTTCCAGATAAGGTCAAAAACTACATACTCAGATCTTCACCAAACTTTGCAGGGATACATTGGATGTCAAGACACGTGGGAAAAACGTACAAAACAAGAGATTGGAGACATCAAGATTTTGGACGAATTTTTTAAGAATTTTCAAATTTTCAGATAGGAGGTTCCAGATAAGGTCAAAAACTACATACTCAGATCTTCACCAAACTTTGCAGGGATACATTGGATGTCAAGACACGTGGAAAAAACGTACAAAACAAGAGATTGGGGTCATCAAGATTTTGGACGGATTTTTTAGGAATTTTCAAATTTTCAGATGGGAGGTTCCAGATAAGGTCAAAAATTACATACTCAGATCTTCACCAAACTTTACAGGGATACATTGGATGTCAAGACACGTGGAAAAAACGTACAAAACAAGAGATTGGAGACGTCAAGATTTTGGGCGAATTTTTTAAGAATTTTCAAATTTTCAGAAAGGATGTTCCAGATAAGGTCAAAAACTACATACTCAGATCTTCACCAAACTTTGCAGGGATACATTGGATGTCAAGACACGTGGCAAAAACGTACAAAACAAGAGATTGGAGACATCAAGATTTTGGACGAATTTTTTAAGAATTTTCAAATTTTCAGATAGGAGGTTCCAGATAAGGTCAAAAACTACATACTCAGATCTTCACCAAACGTTGCAGGGATACATTGGATGTCAAGACACGTGGAAAAATCGTACAAAACAAGAGATTGGGGGCATCAAGATTTTGGACAGATTTTTTAGGAATTTTCAAATTTTCAGATGGGAGGTTCCAGATAAGGTCAAAAACTACATACTCAGATCTTCACCAAACTTTGCAGGGATACATTGGATGTCAAGACACGTGGGAAAAACGTACAAAACAAGAGATTGGAGACGTCAAGATTTTGGACGAATTTTTTAAGAATTTTCAAATTTTCAGAAAGGATGTTCCAGATGAGTTCAAAAACGACATACTCAGATCTTCACCAAACTTTGCAGGGATACATTGGATGTCAAGACACGTGGAAAAACCGTACAAAACAAGAGATTGGAGACATCAAGATTTTGGACGAATTTTTTAAGAATTTTCAAATTTTCAGATAGGAGGTTCCAGATAAGGTCAAAAACTACATACTCAGATCTTCACCAAACTTTGCAGGGATACATTGGATGTCAAGACACGTGGGAAAAACGTACAAAACAAGAGATTGGAGACATCAAGATTTTGGACGAATTTTTTAAGAATTTTCAAATTTTCAGATAGGAGGTTCCAGATAAGGTCAAAAACTACATACTCAGATCTTCACCAAACTTTGCAGGGATACATTGGATGTCAAGACACGTGGAAAAAACGTACAAAACAAGAGATTGGGGTCATCAAGATTTTGGACGGATTTTTTAGGAATTTTCAAATTTTCAGATGGGAGGTTCCAGATAAGGTCAAAAATTACATACTCAGATCTTCACCAAACTTTACAGGGATACATTGGATGTCAAGACACGTGGCAAAAACGTACAAAACAAGAGATTGGAGACGTCAAGATTTTGGGCGAATTTTTTAAGAATTTTCAAATTTTCAGATAGGAGGTTCCATATAAGGTCAAAAACTACATACTCAGATCTTCACCAAACTTTGCAGGGATACATTGGATGTCAAGACACGTGGAAAAAACGTACAAAACAAGAGATTGGAGACATCAAGATTTTGGACGAATTTTTTAAGAATTTTCAAATTTTCAGATAGGAGGTTCCAGATAAGGTCAAAAACTACATACTCAGATCTTGACCAAACTTTGCAGGGATACATTGGATGTCAAGACACGTGGAAAAAACGTACAAAACAAGAGATTGGAGACGTCAAGATTTTGGACGATTTTTTTAAGAATTTTCAAATTTTCAGAAATGATGTTCCAGATAAGGTCAAAAACGACATACTCAGATCTTCACCAAACTTTGCAGGGATACATTGGATGTCAAGACACGTGGAAAAAACGTACAAAACAAGAGATTGGAGATATCAAGATTTTGGACGAATTTTTGAGGAATTTTCAAATTTTCAGAAATGAGGTTCCAGATAAGGTCAAAAACTACATACTCAGATCTTCACCAAACTTTGCAGGGATACATTGGATGTCAAGACACGTGGCAAAAACGTACAAAACAAGAGATTGGAGACATCAAGATTTTGGACGAATTTTTTAAGAATTTTCAAATTTTCAGATAGGAGTTTCCAGATAAGGTCAAAAACTACATACTCAGATCTTCACCAAACTTTGCAGGGATACATTGGATGTCAAGACACGTGGAAAAATCGTACAAAACAAGAGATTGGGGCCATCAAGATTTTGGACGGATTTTTTAGGAATTTTCAAATTTTCAGATGGGAGGTTCCAGATAAGGTCAAAAACTACATACTCAGATCTTCACCAAACTTTGCAGGGATACATTGGATGTCAAGACACGTGGGAAAAACGTACAAAACAAGAGATTGGAGACGTCAAGATTTTGGACGAATTTTTTAAGAATTTTCAAATTTTCAGAAAGGATGTTCCAGATGAGTTCAAAAACGACATACTCAGATCTTCACCAAACTTTGCAGGGATACATTGGATGTCAAGACACGTGGAAAAACCGTACAAAACAAGAGATTGGAGACATCAAGATTTTGGACGAATTTTTTAAGAATTTTCAAATTTTCAGATAGGAGGTTCCAGATAAGATCAAAAACTACATACTCAGATCTTCACCAAACTTTGCAGGGATACATTGGATGTCAAGACACGTGGGAAAAACGTACAAAACAAGAGATTGGAGACATCAAGATTTTGGACGAATTTTTTAAGAATTTTCAAATTTTCAGATAGGAGGTTCCAGATAAGGTCAAAAACTACATACTCAGATCTTCACCAAACTTTGCAGGGATACATTGGATGTCAAGACACGTGGAAAAAACGTACAAAACAAGAGATTGGGGTCATCAAGATTTTGGACGGATTTTTTAGGAATTTTCAAATTTTCAGATGGGAGGTTCCAGATAAGGTCAAAAACTACAGACTCAGATCTTCACCAAACTTTACAGGGATACATTGTATGTCAAGACACGTGGAAAAAACGTACAAAACAAGAGATTGGAGGCGTCAAGATTTTGGGCGAATTTTTTAAGAATTTTCAAATTTTCAGAAAGGATGTTCCAGATAAGGTCAAAAACGACATACTCAGATCTTCACCAAACTTTGCAGGGATACATTGGATGTCAAGACACGTGGAAAAAACGTACAAAACAAGAGATTGGAGACATCAAGATTTTGGACGAATTTTTTAAGAATTTTCAAATTTTCAGATAGGAGGTTCCAGATAAGGTCAAAAACTACATACTCAGATCTTGACCAAACTTTGCAGGGATACATTGGATGTCAAGACACGTGGAAAAAACGTACAAAACAAGAGATTGGAGACGTCAAGATTTTGGACGAATTTTTTAAGAATTTTCAAATTTTCAGAAATGATGTTCCAGATAAGGTCAAAAACGACATACTCAGATCTTCACCAAACTTTGCAGGGATACATTGGATGTCAAGACACGTGGAAAAAACGTACAAAACAAGAGATTGGAGACATCAAGATTTTGGACGAATTTTTGAGGAATTTTCAAATTTTCAGAAATGAGGTTCCAGATAAGGTCAAAAACTACATACTCAGATCTTCACCAAACTTTGCAGGGATACATTGGATGTCAAGACACGTGGAAAAAACGTACAAAACAAGAGATTGGGGTCATCAAGATTTTGGACGGATTTTTTAGGAATTTTCAAATTTTCAGATGGGAGGTTCCAGATAAGGTCAAAAACTACATACTCAGATCTTCACCAAACTTTACAGGGATACATTGGATGTCAAGACACGTGGAAACAACGTACAAAACAAGAGATTGGAAACGTCAAGATTTTGGACGAATTTTTTAAGAATTTTCAAATTTTCAGAAAGGATGTTCCAGATAAGGTCAAAAACGACATACTCAGATCTTCACCAAACTTTGCAGGGATACTTTGGATGTCAAGACACGTGGAAAAAACGTACAAAACAAGAGATTGGAGACATCAAGATTTTGGACGAATTTTTTAAGAATTTTCAAATTTTCAGATAGGAGGTTCCATATCAGGTCAAAAACTACATACTCAGATCTTGACCAAACTTTGCAGGGATACATTGGATGTCAAGACACGTGGAAAAAACGTACAAAACAAGAGATTGGGGACGTCAAGATTTTGGACGAATTTTTTAAGAATTTTCAAATTTTCAGAAAGGATGTACCAGATAAGGTCAAAAACGACATACTCAGATCTTCACCAAACTTTGCAGGGATACATTGGTTGTCAAGACACGTGGAAAAAACGTACAAAACAAGAGATTGGAGACATCAAGATTTTGGACGAATTTTTGAGGAATTTTCAAATTTTCAGAAATGAGGTTCCAGATAAGGTCAAAAACTACATACTCAGATCTTCACCAAACTTTGCAGGGATACATTGGATGTCAAGACACGTGGAAAAACGTACAAAACAAGAGATTGGAGACATCAAGATTTTGGACGAATTTTTTAAGAATTTTCAAATTTTCAGAAAGGATGTTGCAGATAAGGTCAAAAACGACATACTCAGATCTTCACCAAACTCTGCAGGGATACATTGGATGTCAAGACACGGGGAAAAAACATACAAAACATAGGATTGGGGACATCAAAATTTTGGTCAAATTTTTTAAGAATTTTCAAATTTTCAGATAGGAGGTTCCAGATAAGGTCAAAAACTACATACTCAGATCTTCACCAAACTTTGCAGGGATACATTGGATGTCAAGACACGTGGAAAAAACATACAAAACATAGGATTGGGGATATCAAGATTTTGGTCAAATTTTTTAAGAATTTTCAAATTTTCAGATAGGAGGTTCCATATAAGGTCAAAAACTACATACTCAGATCTTCACCAAACATTGCAGGGATACATTGGATGTCAAGAAACGTGGAAAAAACGTACAAAACAAGAGATTGGAGACATCAAGATTTTGGAAGAATTTTTGAAGAATTTTCAAATTTTCAGATAGGAGGTTCCAGATAAGGTCAAAAACTACATACTCAGATCTTCACCAAACGTTGCAGGGATACTTTGCATGTCAAGACACGTGGAAAAAACGTACAAAACAAGAGATTGGAGACATCAAGATTTTCGACGAATTTTTGAAGAATTTTCAAATTTTCAGATGGGAGGTTCCAGATAAGGTCAAAAACGACATACTCAGATCTTCACCAAACTTTTCATGGATACGTTGGATGTCAAGACACGTGGAAAAAACATAGAAAACACAGGATTGGGGACATCAAGATTTTGGACGATTTTTTTAAGAATTTTCAAATTTTCAGAAAGGAGGTTCCATATAAGGTCAAAAACTACATACTCAGATCTTCACCAAACATTGCAGGGATACATTGGATGTCAAGAAACGTGGAAAAAACGTACAAAACAAGAGATTGGAGACATCAAGATTTTGGACGAATTTTTGAAGAATTTTCAAATTTTCAGATAGGAGGTTCCAGATAAGGTCAAAAACTACATACTCAGATCTTCACCAAACGTTGCAGGGATACCTTGCATGTCAAGACACGTGGAAAAAACGTACAAAACAAGAGATTGGAGACATCAAGATTTTCGACGAATTTTTGAAGAATTTTCAAATTTTCAGATGGGAGGTTCCAGATAAGGTCAAAAACGACATACTCAGATCTTCACCAAACTTTGCATGGATACATTGGATGTCAAGACACGTGGAAAAAACATACAAAACATAGGATTGGGGACATCAAGATTTTGGACGAATTTTTTAAGAATTTTCAAATTTACAGAAAGGAGGTTCCATATAAGGTCAAAAACTACATACTCAGATCTTCACCAAACTTTGCAGGGATACAATGGATGTCAAGACACGTGGAAAAAACGTACAAAACAAGAGATTGAGGTCATCAAGATTTTGGACGGATTTTTTAGGAATTTTCAAATTTTCAGATGAGAGGTTCCAGATAAGGTCAAAAACTACATACTCAGATCTTCACCAAACTTTGCAGGGATACATTGGATGTCAAGACACGTGGAAAAAACGTACAAAACAAGAGATTGGAGACATCAAGATTTTGGACGAATTTTTTAAGAATTTTCAAATTTTCAGATAGGAGGTTCCATATAAGGTCAAAAACTACATACTCAGATCTTCACCAAACTTTACATGGATACATTGGATGTCAAGACACATGGAAAAAACGTACAAAACAAGAGATTGGTGTCATCAAGATTTTGGACGGATTTTTTAAGAATTTTCAAATTTTCAGATGGGAGGTTCCATATAAGGTCAAAAACTACATACTCAGATCTTCACCAAACGTTGCAGGGATACTTTGCATGTCAAGACACGTGGAAAAAACGTACAAAACAAGAGATTGGAGACATCAAGATTTTCGACGAATTTTTTAAGATTTTTCAAATTTTCAGATAGGAGGTTCCAGATAAGGTCAAAAACTACATACTCAGATCTTCACCAAACTCTGCAGGGATACATTGGATGTCAAGACACGTGGAAAAAAACATACAAAACATAGGATTGGGGACATCAAGATTTTGGTCAAATTTTTTAAGAATTTTCAAATTTTCAGATAGGAGGTTTCATATAAGGTCAAAAACTACATACTCAGATCTTCACCAAACTTTGCAGAAATACATTGGATGTCAAGACACGTGGAAAAAACGTACAAAACAAGAGATTGGAGACATCAAGATTTTGGACGAATTTTTTAAGAATTTTCAAATTTTCAGAAAGGATGTTCCAGATAAGGTCAAAAACGACATACTCAGATCTTCACAAAACTTTGCAGGGATACATTGGATGTCAAGACACGTGGAAAAAACATACAAAACATAGGATTGGGGACATCAAGATTTTGGTCAAATTTTTTAAGAATTTTAAAATGTTCAGATAGGAGGTTCCATATAAGATCAAAAACTACATACTCAGATCTTCACCAAACTTTGCAGGGATACATTGGATGTCAAGACACGTGGAAAAAACGTACAAAACAAGAGATTGGAGACATCAAGGTTTTGGACGAATTTTTTAAGAATTTTCAAATTTTCAGATAGGAGGTTCCAGATAAGGTCAAAAACTACATACTCAGATCTTCACCAAACTTTGCAGGGATACATTGGATGTCAAGACACGTGGAAAAAACGTACAAAACAAGAGATTGGAGACATCAAGATTTTGGACGAATTTTTGAAGAATTTTCAAATTTTCAGAAATGAGGTTCCAGATAAGGTCAAAAACTACATACTCAGATCTTCACCAAACTTTGCAGGGATACATTGGATGTCAAGACACGTGGCAAAAACGTACAAAACAAGAGATTGGAGACATCAAGATTTTGGACGAATTTTTTAAGAATTTTCAAAATTTTCAGATAGGAGGTTCCAGATAAGGTCAAAAACTACATACTCAGATCTTCACCAAACTTTGCAGGGATACATTGGATGTCAAGACACGTGGAAAAATCGTACAAAACAAGAGATTGGGGCATCAAGATTTTGGACGGATTTTTTAGGAATTTTCAAATTTTCAGATGGGAGGTTCCAGATAAGGTCAACAACTACATACTCAGATCTTCACCAAACTTTGCAGGGATACATTGGATGTCAAGACACGTGGAAAAAACGTACAAAACAAGAGATTGGGGTCATCAAGATTTTGGACGGATTTTTTAGGAATTTTCAAATTTTCAGATGGGAGGTTCCAGATAAGGTCAAAAACTACATAATCAGATCTTCACCAAACTTTACAGGGATACATTGGATGTCAAGACACGTGGAAACAACGTACAAAACAAGAGATTGGAAACGTCAAGATTTTGGACGAATTTTTTAAGAATTTTCAAATTTTCAGAAAGGATGTTCCAGATAAGGTCAAAAACGACATACTCAGATCTTCACCAAACTTTGCAGGGATACTTTGGATGTCAAGACACGTGGAAAAAACGTACAAAACAAGAGATTGGAGACATCAAGATTTTGGACGAATTTTTTAAGAATTTTCAAATTTTCAGATAGGAGGTTCCAGATAAGGTCAAAAACTACATACTCAGATCTTGACCAAACTTTGCAGGGATACATTAGATGTCAAGACACGTGGAAAAAACGTACAAAACAAGAGATTGGGGACGTCAAGATTTTGGACGAATTTTTTAAGAATTTTCAAATTTTCAGAAAGGATGTACCAGATATGGTCAAAAACGACATACTCAGATCTTCACCAAACTTTGCAGGGATACATTGGTTGTCAAGACACGTGGAAAAAACGTACAAAACAAGAGATTGGAGACATCAAGATTTTGGACGAATTTTTGAGGAATTTTCAAATTTTCAGAAATGAGGTTCCAGATAAGGTCAAAAACTACATACTCAGATCTTCACCAAACTTTGCAGGGATACATTGGATGTCAAGACACGTGGAAAAAACGTACAAAACAAGAGATTGGAGACATCAAGATTTTGGACGAATTTTTTAAGAATTTTCAAATTTTCAGAAAGGATGTTGCAGATAAGGTCAAAAACGACATACTCAGATCTTCACCAAACTCTGCAGGGATACATTGGATGTCAAGACACGGGGAAAAAACATACAAAACATAGGATTGGGGACATCAAGATTTTGGTCAAATTTTTTAAGAATTTTCAAATTTTCAGATAGGAGGTTCCATATAAGGTCAAAAACTACATACTCAGATCTTCACCAAACTTTGCAGGGATACATTGGATGTCAAGACACGTGGAAAAAACGTACAAAACAAGAGATTGGAGACATCAAGATTTTGGACGAATTTTTTAAGAATTTTCAAATTTTCAGAAAGGATGTTCCAGATAAGATCAAAAACGACATACTCAGATCTTCACCAAACTTTGCAGGGATACATTGGATGTCAAGACACGTGGAAAAAACATACAAAACATAGGATTGGGGACATCAAGATTTTGGTCAAATTTTTTTAGGAATTTTCAAATTTTCAGATAGGAGTTTCCATATAAGGTCAAAAACTACATACTCAGATCTTCACCAAACATTGCAGGGATACATTGGAGGTCAAGACACGTGGAAAAAACGTACAAAACAAGAGATTGGAGACATCAAGATTTTGAACGAATTTTTCAAAAATTTTCAAATTTTCAGATAGGAGGTTCCAGATAAGGTCAAAAACTACATACTCAGATCTTCACCAAACTTTGCAGGGATACATTGGATGTCAAGACACGTGGAAAAAACATACAAAACATAGGATTGGGGATATCAAGATTTTGGTCAAATTTTTTAAGAATTTTCAAATTTTCAGATGGGAGGTTCCAGATAAGGTCAAAAACGACATACTCAGATCTTCACCAAACTTTGCATGGATACATTGGATGTCAAGACACGTGGAAAAAACATACAAAACATAGGATTGGGGACATCAAGATTTTGGACGATTTTTTTAAGAATTTTCAAATTTTCAGAAAGGAGGTTCCATATAAGGTCAAAAAGTACATACTCAGATCTTCACCAAACTTTGCAGGGATACATTGGATGTCAAGAAACGTGGAAAAAGCGTACAAAACAAGAGATTGGAGACATCAAGATTTTGGACGAATTTTTGAAGAATTTTCAAATTTTCAGATAGGAGGTTCCAGATAAGGTCAAAAACTACATACTCAGATCTTCACCAAACTTTGCAGGGATACTTTGCATGTCAAGACACGTGGAAAAAACGTACAAAACAAGAGATTGGAGACATCAAGGTTTTCGACGAATTTTTGAAGAATTTTCAAATTTTCAGATGGGAGGTTCCAGATAAGGTCAAAAACGACATACTAAGATCTTCACCAAACTTTGCATGGATACATTGGATGTCAAGACACGTGGAAAAAACATACAAAACATAGGATTGGGGACATCAAGATTTTGGACGAATTTTTTAAGAATTTTCAAATTTTCAGAAAGGAGGTTCCATATAAGGTCAAAAACTACATACTCAGATCTTCACCAAACTTTGCAGGGATACAATGGATGTCAAGACACGTGGAAAAAACGTACAAAACAAGAGATTGAGGTCATCAAGATTTTGGACGGATTTTTTAGGAATTTTCAAATTTTCAGATGAGAGGTTCCAGATAAGGTCAAAAACTACATACTCAGATCTTCACCAAACTTTGCAGGGAAACATTGGATGTCAAGACACGTGGAAAAAACGTACAAAACAAGAGATTGGAGACATCAAGATTTTGGACGAATTTTTTAAGAATTTTCAAATTTTCAGATAGGAGGTTCCATATAAGGTCAAAAACTACATACTCAGATCTTCACCAAACTTTGCATGGATACATTGGATGTCAAGACACGTGGAAAAAACGTACAAAACAAGAGATTGGTGTCATCAAGATTTTGGACGAATTTTTGAAGAATTTTCAAATTTTCAGATAGGAGGTTCCATATAAGGTCAAAAACTACATACTCAGATCTTCACCAAACGTTGCAGGGATACTTTGCATGTCAAGACACGTGGAAAAAACGTACAAAACAAGAGATTGGAGACATCAAGATTTTCGACGAATTTTTTAAGAATTTTCAAATTTTCAGATAGGAGGTCCCAGATAAGGTCAAAAACTACATACTCAGATCTTCACCAAACTTTGCAGGGATACATTGGATGTCAAGACACGTGGAAAAAACGTACAAAACAAAAGATTGGAGACATCAAGATTTTGGACGAATTTTTAAGGAATTTTCAAATTTTCAGAAATGAGGTTCCAGATAAAGTCAAAAACTACATACTCAGATCTTCACCAAACTTTGCAGGGATACATTGGATGTCAAGACACGTGGCAAAAACGTACAAAACAAGAGATTGGAGACATCAAGATTTTGGACGAATTTTTTAAGAATTTTCAAATTTTCAGATAGGAGGTTCCAGATAAGGTCAAAAACTACATACTCAGATCTTCACCAAACTTTGCAGGGATACATTGGATGTCAAGACACGTGGAAAAATCGTACAAAACAAGAGATTGGGGGCATCAAGATTTTGGACGGATTTTTTAGGAATTTTCAAATTTTCAGATGGGAGGTTCCAGATAAGGTCAAAAACTACATACTCAGATCTTCACCAAACTTTGCAGGGATACATTGGATGTCAAGACAAGTGGAAAAAACGTACAAAACAAGAGATTGGAGACGTCAAGATTTTGGACGAATTTTTTAAGAATTTTCAAATTTTCAGAAAGGATGTTCCAGATGAGTTCAAAAACGACATACTCAGATCTTCACCAAACTTTGCAGGGATACATTGGATGTCAAGACACGTGGAAAAAACGTACAAAACAAGAGATTGGAGACATCAAGATTTTGGACGAATTTTTGAAGAATTTTCAAATTTTCAGAAAGGTGGTTCCATATAAGGTCAAAAACGACATACTCAGATCTTCACCAAACTTTGCAGGGATACAATGGATGTCAAGACACGTGGAAAAAACGTACAAAACAAGAGATTGAGGTCATCAAGATTTTGGACGGATTTTTTAGGAATTTTCAAATTTTCAGATGGGAGGTTCCAGATAAGGTCAAAAACTACATACTCAGATCTTCACCAAACTTTGCAGGGATACATTGGATGTCAAGACACGTGGAAAAAACGTACAAAACAAGAGATTGGAGACATCAAGATTTTCGACGAATTTTTTAAGAATTTTCAAATTTTCAGATAGGAGGTCCCAGATAAGGTCAAAAACTACATACTCAGATCTTCACCAAACTTTGCAGGGATACATTGGATGTCAAGACACGTGGAAAAAACGTACAAAACAAGAGATTGGAGACATCAAGATTTTGGACGAATTTTTGAGGAATTTTCAAATTTTCAGAAATGAGGTTCCAGATAAAGTCAAAAACTACATACTCAGATCTTCACCAAACTTTGCAGGGATACATTGGATGTCAAGACACGTGGCAAAAACATACAAAACATAGGATTGGAGACATCAAGATTTTGGACGAATTTTTTAAGAATTTTCAAATTTTCAGATACGAGGTTACAGATAAGGTCAAAAACTACATACTCAGATCTTCACCAAACTTTGCAGGGATACATTGGATGTCAAGACACGTGGAAAAATCGTACAAAACAAGAGATTGGGGGCATCAAGATTTTGGACGGATTTTTTAGGAATTTTCAAATTTTCAGATGGGAGGTTCCAGATAAGGTCAAAAACTACATACTCAGATCTTCACCAAACTTTGCAGGGATACATTGGATGTCAAGACAAGTGGAAAAAACGTACAAAACAAGAGATTGGATACGTCAAGATTTTGGACGAATTTTTTAAGAATTTTCAAATTTTCAGAAAGGATGTTCCAGATGAGTTCAAAAACGACATACTCAGATCTTCACCAAACTTTGCAGGGATACATTGGATGTCAAGACACGTGGAAAAAACGTACAAAACAAGAGATTGGAGACATCAAGATTTTGGACGAATTTTTGAAGAATTTTCAAATTTTCAGAAAGGTGGTTCCATATAAGGTCAAAAACGACATACTCAGATCTTCACCAAACTTTGCAGGGATACAATGGATGTCAAGACACGTGGAAAAAACGTACAAAACAAGAGATTGAGGTCATCAAGATTTTGGACGGATTTTTTAGGAATTTTCAAATTTTCAGATGGGAGGTTCCAGATAAGGTCAAAAACTACATACTCAGATCTTCACCAAACTTTGCAGGGATACATTGGATGTCAAGACACGTGGAAAAAACGTACAAAACAAGAGATTGGAGACATCAAGATTTTGGACGAATTTTTTAAGAATTTTCAAATTTTCAGATAGGAGGTTCCATATAAGGTCAAAAACTACATACTCAGATCTTCACCAAACTTTGCATGGATACATTGGATGTCAAGACACGTGGAAAAAACGTACAAAACAAGAGATTGGTGTCATCAAGATTTTGGACGAATTTTTGAAGAATTTTCAAATTTTCAGATAGGAGGTTCCAGATAAGGTCAAAAACTACATACTCAGATCTTCACCAAACGTTGCAGGGATACTTTGCATGTCAAGATACGTGGAAAAAACGTACAAAACAAGAGATTGGAGACATCAAGATTTTGGACGAATTTTTGAGGAATTTTCAAATTTTCAGAAATGAGGTTCCAGATAAGTTCAAAAACTACATACTCAGATCTTCACCAAACTTTGCAGGGATACATTGGATGTCAAGACACGTGGCAAAAACGTACAAAACAAGAGATTGGAGACATCAAGATTTTGGACGAATTTTTTAAGAATTTTCAAATTTTCAGATAGGAGGTTCCAGATAAGGTCAAAAACTACATACTCAGATCTTCACCAAACTTTGCAGGGATACATTGGATGTCAAGACACGTCGAAAAATCGTACAAAACAAGAGATTGGGGCATCAAGATTTTGGACGGATTTTTTAGGAATTTTCAAATTTTCAGATGGGAGGTTCCAGATAAGGTCAAAAACTACATACTCAGATCTTCACCAAACTTTGCAGGGATACATTGGATGTCAAGACACGTGGAAAAAACCTACAAAACAAGAGATTGGGGTCATCAAGATTTTGGACGGATTTTTTAAGAATTTTCAAATTTTCAGATGGGAGGTTCCAGATAAGATCAAAAACTACATACTCAGATCTTCACCAAACTTTACAGGGATACATTGGATGTCAAGACACGTGGAAACAACGTACAAAACAAGAGATTGGAAACGTCAAGATTTTGGACGAATTTTTTAAGAATTTTCAAATTTTCAGAAAGGATGTTCCAGATAAGGTCAAAAACGGCATACTCAGATTTTCACCAAACTTTGCAGGGATACTTTGGATGTCAAGACACGTGGAAAAAACGTACAAAACAAGAGATTGGAGACATCAAGATTTTGGACGAATTTTTTAAGAATTTTCAAATTTTCAGAAAGGATGTTCCAGATAAGGTCAAAAACGACATACTCAGATCTTCACCAAACTTTGCAGGGATACATTGGTTGTCAAGACACGTGGAAAAAACGTACAAAACAAGAGATTGGAGACATCAAGATTTTGGACGAATTTTTGAGGAATTTTCAAATTTTCAGAAATGAGGTTCCAGATAAGGTCAAAAACTACATACTCAGATCTTCACCAAACTTTGCAGGGATACATTGGATGTCAAGACACGTGGAAAAAACGTACAAAACAAGAGATTGGAGACATCAAGATTTTGGACGAATTTTTTAAGAATTTTCAAATTTTCAGAAAGGATGTTGCAGATAAGGTCAAAAACGACATACTCAGATCTTCACCAAACTCTGCAGGGATACATTGGATGTCAAGACACGGGGAAAAAACATACAAAACATAGGATTGGGGACATCAAGATTTTGGTCAAATTTTTTAAGATTTTTCAAATTTTCGGATAGGAGGTTCCATAAAAGGTCAAAAACTACATACTCAGATCTTCACCAAACTTTGCAGGGATACATTGGATGTCAAGACACGTGGAAAAAACGTACAAAACAAGAGATTGGAGACATCAAGATTTTGGACGAATTTTTTAAGAATTTTCAAATTTTCAGAAAGGATGTTCCAGATAAGGTCAAAAACTACATACTCAGATCTTCACCAAACTTTGCAGGGATACATTGGATGTCAAGACACGTGGAAAAAACATACAAAACATAGGATTGGGGACATCAAGATTTTGGTCAAATTTTTTAAGAATTTTCAAATTTTCAGATAGGAGGTTCCATATCAGGTCAAAAACTACATACTCAGATCTTCACCAAACATTGCAGGGATACATTGGAGGTCAAGACACGTGGAAAAAACGTACAAAACAAGAGATTGGAGACATCAAGATTTTGGACGAATTTTTCAAAAATTTTCAAATTTTCAGATAGGAGGTTCCAGATAAGGTCAAAAACTACATACTCAGATCTTCACCAAACTTTGCAGGGATACATTGCATGTCAAGATACGTGGAAAAAACGTACAAAACAAGAGATTGGAGACATCAAGATTTTGGACGAATTTTTGAGGAATTTTCAAATTTTCAGAAATGAGGTTCCAGATAAGGTCAAAAACTACATACTCAGATCTTCACCAAACTTTGCAGGGATACATTGGATGTCAAGACACGTGGCAAAAACGTACAAAACAAGAGATTGGAGACATCAAGATTTTGGACGAATTTTTTAAGAATTTTCAAATTTTCAGATAGGAGGTTCCAGATAAGGTCAAAAACTACATACTCAGATCTTCACCAAACTTTGCAGGGATACATTGGATGTCAAGACACGTCGAAAAATCGTACAAAACAAGAGATTGGGGCATCAAGATTTTGGACGGATTTTTTAGGAATTTTCAAATTTTCAGATGGGAGGTTCCAGATAAGGTCAAAAACTACATACTCAGATCTTCACCAAACTTTGCAGGGATACATTGGATGTCAAGACACGTGGAAAAAACCTACAAAACAAGAGATTGGGGTCATCAAGATTTTGGACGGATTTTTTAAGAATTTTCAAATTTTCAGATGGGAGGTTCCAGATAAGATCAAAAACTACATACTCAGATCTTCACCAAACTTTACAGGGATACATTGGATGTCAAGACACGTGGAAACAACGTACAAAACAAGAGATTGGAAACGTCAAGATTTTGGACGAATTTTTTAAGAATTTTCAAATTTTCAGAAAGGATGTTCCAGATAAGGTCAAAAACGGCATACTCAGATTTTCACCAAACTTTGCAGGGATACTTTGGATGTCAAGACACGTGGAAAAAACGTACAAAACAAGAGATTGGAGACATCAAGATTTTGGACGAATTTTTTAAGAATTTTCAAATTTTCAGAAAGGATGTTCCAGATAAGGTCAAAAACGACATACTCAGATCTTCACCAAACTTTGCAGGGATACATTGGTTGTCAAGACACGTGGAAAAAACGTACAAAACAAGAAATTGGAGACATCAAGATTTTGGACGAATTTTTGAGGAATTTTCAAATTTTCAGAAATGAGGTTCCAGATAAGGTCAAAAACTACATACTCAGATCTTCACCAAACTTTGCAGGGATACATTGGATGTCAAGACACGTGGAAAAAACGTACAAAACAAGAGATTGGAGACATCAAGATTTTGGACGAATTTTTTAAGAATTTTCAAATTTTCAGAAAGGATGTTGCAGATAAGGTCAAAAACGACATACTCAGATCTTCACCAAACTCTGCAGGGATACATTGGATGTCAAGACACGGGGAAAAAACATACAAAACATAGGATTGGGGACATCAAGATTTTGGTCAAATTTTTTAAGAATTTTCAAATTTTCGGATAGGAGGTTCCATATAAGGTCAAAAACTACATACTCAGATCTTCACCAAACTTTGCAGGGATACATTGGATGTCAAGACACGTGGAAAAAACGTACAAAACAAGAGATTGGAGACATCAAGATTTTGGACGAATTTTTTAAGAATTTTCAAATTTTCAGAAAGGATGTTCCAGATAAGGTCAAAAACTACATACTCAGATCTTCACCAAACTTTGCAGGGATACATTGGATGTCAAGACACGTGGAAAAAACATACAAAACATAGGATTGGGGACATCAAGATTTTGGTCAAATTTTTTAAGAATTTTCAAATTTTCAGATAGGGGGTTCCATATCAGGTCAAAAACTACATACTCAGATCTTCACCAAACATTGCAGGGATACATTGGAGGTCAAGACACGTGGAAAAAACGTACAAAACAAGAGATTGGAGACATCAAGATTTTGGACGAATTTTTCAAAAATTTTCAAATTTTCAGATAGGAGGTTCCAGATAAGGTCAAAAACTACATACTCAGATCTTCACCAAACTTTGCAGGGATACATTGGATGTCAAGACACGTGGAAAAAGCATACAAAACATAGGATTGGGGATATCAAGATTTTGGTCAAATTTTTTAAGAATTTTCAAATTTTCAGATAGGAGGTTCCATATAAGGTCAAAAACTACATACTCAGATCTTCACCAAACATTGCAGGAATACATTGGATGTCAAGAAACGTGGAAAAAACGTACAAAACAAGAGATTGGAGACATCAAGATTTTGGACGAATTTTTTGAAGAATTTTCAAATTTTCAGATAGGAGGTTCCAGTTAAGGTCAAAAACTACATACTCAGATCTTCACCAAACGTTGCAGGGATACTTTGCATGTCAAGACACGTGGAAAAAACGTACAAAACAAGAGATTGGAGACATCAAGATTTTCGACGAATTTTTGAAGAATTTTCAAATTTTCAGATGGTAGGTTCCAGATAAGGTCAAAAACGACATACTCCGATCTTCACCAAACTTTGCATGGATACATTGGATGTCAAGACACGTGGAAAAAACATACAAAACATAGGATTGGGGACATCAAGATTTTGGACGATTTTTTTAAGAATTTTCAAATTTTCGGAAAGGAGGTTCCATATAAGGTCAAAAACTACATACTCAGATCTTCACCAAACATTGCAGGGATACATTGGATGTCAAGAAACGTGGAAAAAACGTACAAAACAAGAGATTGGAGACATCAAGATTTTGGACGAATTTTTGAAGAATTTTCAAATTTTCAGATAGGAGGTTCCAGATAAGGTCAAAAACTACATACTCAGATCTTCACCAAACGTTGCAGGGATACTTTGCATGTCAAGACACGTGGAAAAAACGTACAAAACAAGAGATTGGAGACATCAAGATTTTCGACGAATTTTTGAAGAATTTTCAAATTTTCAGATGGGAGGTTCCAGATAAGGTCAAAAACGACATACTCAGATCTTCACCAAACTTTGCATGGATACATTGGATGTCAAGACACGTGGAAAAAACATACAAAACATAGGATTGGGGACATCAAGATTTTGGACGAATTTTTTAAGAATTTTCAAATTTTCAGAAAGGAGGTTCCATATAAGGTCAAAAACTACATACTCAGATCTTCACCAAACTCTGCAGGGATACATTGGATGTCAAGACACGGGGAAAAAACATACAAAACATAGGATTGGGGACATCAAGATTTTGGTCAAATTTTTTAAGAATTTTCAAATTTTCAGAAAGGAGGTTCCATATAAGGTCAAAAACTACATACTCAGATCTTCACCAAACATTGCAGGGATACTTTGGATGTCAAGACACGTGGAAAAAACGTACAAAACAAGAGATTGGAGACATCAAGATTTTGGACGAATTTTTTAAGAATTTTCAAATTTTCAGAAAGGATGTTCCAGATAAGGTCAAAAACGACATACTCAGATCTTCACCAAACTTTGCAGGGATACATTGGTTGTCAAGACACGTGGAAAAAACGTACAAAACAAGAGATTGGAGACATCAAGATTTTGGACGAATTTTTGAGGAATTTTCAAATTTTCAGAAATGAGGTTCCAGATAAGGTCAAAAACTACATACTCAGATCTTCACCAAACTTTGCAGGGATACATTGGATGTCAAGACACGTGGAAAAAACGTACAAAACAAGAGATTGGAGACATCAAGATTTTGGACGAATTTTTTAAGAATTTTCAAATTTTCAGAAAGGATGTTGCAGATAAGGTCAAAAACGACATACTCAGATCTTCACCAAACTCTGCAGGGATACATTGGATGTCAAGACACGGGGAAAAAACATACAAAACATAGGATTGGGGACATCAAGATTTTGGTCAAATTTTTTAAGAATTTTCAAATTTTCGGATAGGAGGTTCCATAAAAGGTCAAAAACTACATACTCAGATCTTCACCAAACTTTGCAGGGATACATTGGATGTCAAGACACGTGGAAAAAACGTACAAAACAAGAGATTGGAGACATCAAGATTTTGGACGAATTTTTTAAGAATTTTCAAATTTTCAGAAAGGATGTTCCAGATAAGGTCAAAAACTACATACTCAGATCTTCACCAAACTTTGCAGGGATACATTGGATGTCAAGACACGTGGAAAAAACATACAAAACATAGGATTGGGGACATCAAGATTTTGGTCAAATTTTTTAAGAATTTTCAAATTTTCAGATAGGAGGTTCCATATCAGGTCAAAAACTACATACTCAGATCTTCACCAAACATTGCAGGGATACATTGGAGGTCAAGACACGTGGAAAAAACGTACAAAACAAGAGATTGGAGACATCAAGATTTTGGACGAATTTTTCAAAAATTTTCAAATTTTCAGATAGGAGGTTCCAGATAAGGTCAAAAACTACATACTCAGATCTTCACCAAACTTTGCAGGGATACATTGCATGTCAAGATACGTGGAAAAAACGTACAAAACAAGAGATTGGAGACATCAAGATTTTGGACGAATTTTTGAGGAATTTTCAAATTTTCAGAAATGAGGTTCCTGATAAGGTCAAAAACTACATACTCAGATCTTCACCAAACTTTGCAGGGATACATTGGATGTCAAGACACGTGGCAAAAACGTACAAAACAAGAGATTGGAGACATCAAGATTTTGGACGAATTTTTTAAGATTTTTCAAATTTTCAGATAGGAGGTTCCAGATAAGGTCAAAAACTACATACTCAGATCTTCACCAAACTTTGCAGGGATACATTGGATGTCAAGACACGTCGAAAAATCGTACAAAACAAGAGATTGGGGCATCAAGATTTTGGACGGATTTTTTAGGAATTTTCAAATTTTCAGATGGGAGGTTCCAGATAAGGTCAAAAACTACATACTCAGATCTTCACCAAACTTTGCAGGTATACATTGGATGTCAAGACACGTGGAAAAAACCTACAAAACAAGAGATTGGGGTCATCAAGATTTTGGACGGATTTTTTAAGAATTTTCAAATTTTCAGATGGGAGTTTCCAGATAAGATCAAAAACTACATACTCAGATCTTCACCAAACTTTACAGGGATACATTGGATGTCAAGACACGTGGAAACAACGTACAAAACAAGAGATTGGAAACGTCAAGATTTTGGACGAATTTTTTAAGAATTTTCAAATTTTCAGAAAGGATGTTCCAGATAAGGTCAAAAACGGCATACTCAGATTTTCACCAAACTTTGCAGGGATACTTTGGATGTCAAGACACGTGGAAAAAACGTACAAAACAAGAGATTGGAGACATCAAGATTTTGGACGAATTTTTTAAGAATTTTCAAATTTTCAGAAAGGATGTTCCAGATAAGGTCAAAAACGACATACTCAGATCTTCACCAAACTTTGCAGGGATACATTGGTTGTCAAGACACGTGGAAAAAACGTACAAAACAAGAAATTGGAGACATCAAGATTTTGGACGAATTTTTGAGGAATTTTCAAATTTTCAGAAATGAGGTTCCAGATAAGGTCAAAAACTACATACTCAGATCTTCACCAAACTTTGCAGGGATACATTGGATGTCAAGACACGTGGAAAAAACGTACAAAACAAGAGATTGGAGACATCAAGATTTTGGACGAATTTTTTAAGAATTTTCAAATTTTCAGAAAGGATGTTGCAGATAAGGTCAAAAACGACATACTCAGATCTTCACCAAACTCTGCAGGGATACATTGGATGTCAAGACACGGGGAAAAAACATACAAAACATAGGATTGGGGACATCAAGATTTTGGTCAAATTTTTTAAGAATTTTCAAATTTTCGGATAGGAGGTTCCATATAAGGTCAAAAACTACATACTCAGATCTTCACCAAACTTTGCAGGGATACATTGGATGTCAAGACACGTGGAAAAAACGTACAAAACAAGAGATTGGAGACATCAAGATTTTGGACGAATTTTTTAAGAATTTTCAAATTTTCAGAAAGGATGTTCCAGATAAAGTCAAAAACTACATACTCAGATCTTCACCAAACTTTGCAGGGATACATTGGATGTCAAGACACGTGGAAAAAACATACAAAACATAGGATTGGGGACATCAAGATTTTGGTCAAATTTTTTAAGAATTTTCAAATTTTCAGATAGGAGGTTCCATATCAGGTAAAAAACTACATACTCAGATCTTCACCAAACATTGCAGGGATACATTGGAGGTCAAGACACGTGGAAAAAACGTACAAAACAAGAGATTGGAGACATCAAGATTTTGGACGAATTTTTCAAAAATTTTCAAATTTTCAGATAGGAGGTTCCAGATAAGGTCAAAAACTACATACTCAGATCTTCACCAAACTTTGCAGGGATACATTGGATGTCAAGACACGTGGAAAAAGCATACAAAACATAGGATTGGGGATATCAAGATTTTGGTCAAATTTTTTAAGAATTTTCAAATTTTCAGATAGGAGGTTCCATATAAGGTCAAAAACTACATACTCAGATCTTCACCAAACATTGCAGGGATACATTGGATGTCAAGAAACGTGGAAAAAACGTACAAAACAAGAGATTGGAGACATCAAGATTTTGGACGAATTTTTTGAAGAATTTTCAAATTTTCAGATAGGAGGTTCCAGATAAGGTCAAAAACTACATACTCAGATCTTCACCAAACGTTGCAGGGATACTTTGCATGTCAAGACACGTGGAAAAAACGTACAAAACAAGAGATTGGAGACATCAAGATTTTCGACGAATTTTTGAAGAATTTTCAAATTTTCAGATGGGAGGTTCCAGATAAGGTCAAAAACGACATACTCAGATCTTCACCAAACTTTGCATGGATACATTGGATGTCAAGACACGTGGAAAAAACATACAAAACATAGGATTGGGGACATCAAGATTTTGGACGATTTTTTTAAGAATTTTCAAATTTTCAGAAAGGAGGTTCCATATAAGGTCAAAAACTACATACTCAGATCTTCACCAAACATTGCAGGGATACATTGGATGTCAAGAAACGTGGAAAAAACGTACAAAACAAGAGATTGGAGACATCAAGATTTTGGACGAATTTTTGAAGAATTTTCAAATTTTCAGATAGGAGGTTCCAGATAAGGTCAAAAACTACATACTCAGATCTTCACCAAACGTTGCAGGGATACTTTGCATGTCAAGACACGTGGAAAAAACGTACAAAACAAGAGATTGGAGACATCAAGATTTTCGACGAATTTTTGAAGAATTTTCAAATTTTCAGATGGGAGGTTCCAGATAAGGTCAAAAACGACATACTCAGATCTTCACCAAACTTTGCATGGATACATTGGATGTCAAGACACGTGGAAAAAACATACAAAACATAGGATTGGGGACATCAAGATTTTGGACGAATTTTTTAAGAATTTTCAAATTTTCAGAAAGGAGGTTCCATATAAGGTCAAAAACTACATACTCAGATCTTCACCAAACTCTGCAGGGATACATTGGATGTCAAGACACGGGGAAAAAACATACAAAACATAGGATTGGGGACATCAAGATTTTGGTCAAATTTTTTAAGAATTTTCAAATTTTCAGATAGGAGGTTCCATATAAGGTCAAAAACTACATACTCAGATCTTCACCAAACTTTGCAGGGATACATTGGATGTCAAAACACGTGGAAAAAACGTACAAAACAAGAGATTGGAGACATCAAGATTTTGGACGAATTTTTTAAGAATTTTCAAATTTTCAGAAAGGATGTTCCAGATAAGGTCAAAAACGACATACTCAGATCTTCACCAAACTTTGCAGGGATACATTGGATGTCAAGACACGTGGAAAAAACATACAAAACATAGGATTGGGGACATCAAGATTTTGGTCAAATTTTTTAAGAATTTTCAAATTTTCAGACAGGAGGTTCCATATAAGGTCAAAAACTACATACTCAGATCTTCACCAAACATTGCAGGGATACATTGGAGGTCAAGACACGTGGAAAAACCATACAAAACAAGAGATTGGAGACATCAAGATTTTGGACGAATTTTTTAAGAATTTTCAAATTTTCAGAAAGGATGTTCCAGATAAGGTCAAAAACGACATACTCAGATCTTCACCAAACTTTGCAGGGATACTTTGGATGTCAAGACACGTGGAAAAAACGTACAAAACAAGAGATTGGAGACATCAAGATTTTGGACGAATTTTTTAAGAATTTTCAAATTTTCAGATAGGAGGTTCCATATCAGGTCAAAAACTACATACTCAGATCTTCACCAAACATTGCAGGGATATATTGGAGGTCAAGACACGTGGAAAAAACGTACAAAACAAGAGATTGGAGACATCAAGATTTTGGACGAATTTTTCAAAAATTTTCAAATTTTCAGATAGGAGGTTCCAGATAAGGTCAAAAACTACATACTCAGATCTTCACCAAACTTTGCAGGGATACATTGGATGTCAAGACACGTGGAAAAATCATACAAAACATAGGATTGGGGATATCAAGATTTTGGTCAAATTTTTTAAGAATTTTCAAATTTTCAGATAGGAGGTTCCATATAAGGTCAAAAACTACATACTCAGATCTTCACCAAACATTGCAGGGATACATTGGATGTCAAGAAACGTGGAAAAAACGTACAAAACTAGAGATTGGAGACATCAAGATTTTGGACGAATTTTTGAAGAATTTTCAAATTTTCAGATAGGAGGTTCCAGATAAGGTCAAAAACTACATACTCAGATCTTCACCAAACGTTGCAGGGATACTTTGCATGTCAAGACACGTGGAAAAAACGTACAAAACAAGAGATTGGAGACATCAAGATTTTCGACGAATTTTTGAAGAATTTTCAAATTTTCAGAAAGGAGGTTCCAGATAAGGTCAAAAACGACATACTCAGATCTTCACCAAACTTTGCATGGATACATTGGATGTCAAGACACGTGGAAAAAACATACAAAACATAGGATTGGGGACATCAAGATTTTGGACGATTTTTTTAAGAATTTTCAAATTTTCAGAAAGGAGGTTCCATATAAGGTCAAAAACTACATACTCAGATCTTCACCAAACATTGCAGGGATACATTGGATGTCAAGAAACGTGGAAAAAACGTACAAAACAAGAGATTGGAGACATCAAGATTTTGGACGAATTTTTGAAGAATTTTCAAATTTTCATATTGGAGGTTCCAGATAAGGTCAAAAACTACATACTCAGATCTTCACCAAACGTTGCAGGGATACTTTGCATGTCAAGACACGTGGAAAAAACGTACAAAACAAGAGATTGGAGACATCAAGATTTTCGACGAATTTTTGAAGAATTTTCAAATTTTCAGATGGGAGGTTCCAGATAAGGTCAAAAACTACATACTCAGATCTTCACCAAACTTTGCAGGGATACATTGGATGTCAAGACACGTGGAAAAAACGTACAAAACAAGAGATTGGAGACATCAAGATTTTGGACGAATTTTTTAAGAATTTTCAAATTTTCAGAAAGGATGTTCCAGATAAGGTCAAAAACTACATACTCAGATCTTCACCAAACTTTGCAGGGATACATTGGATGTCAAGACACGTGGAAAAAACATACAAAACATAGGATTGGGGACATCAAGATTTTGGTCAAATTTTTTAAGAATTTTCAAATTTTCAGATAGGAGGTTCCATATCAGGTCAAAAACTTCATACTCAGATCTTCACCAAACATTGCAGGGATACATTGGAGGTCAAGACACGTGGAAAAAACGTACAAAACAAGAGATTGGAGACATCAAGATTTTGGACGAATTTTTCAAAAATTTTCAAATTTTCAGATAGGAGGTTCCAGATAAGGTCAAAAACTACATACTCAGATCTTCACCAAACTTTGCAGGGATACATTGCATGTCAAGATACGTGGAAAAAACGTACAAAACAAGAGATTGGAGACATCAAGATTTTGGACGAATTTTTGAGGAATTTTCAAATTTTCAGAAATGAGGTTCCAGATAAGGTCAAAAACTACATACTCAGATCTTCACCAAACTTTGCAGGGATACATTGGATGTCAAGACACGTGGCAAAAACGTACAAAACAAGAGATTGGAGACATCAAGATTTTGGACGAATTTTTTAAGAATTTTCAAATTTTCAGATAGGAGGTTCCAGATAAGGTCAAAAACTACATACTCAGATCTTCACCAAACTTTGCAGGGATACATTGGATGTCAAGACACGTCGAAAAATCGTACAAAACAAGAGATTGGGGCATCAAGATTTTGGACGGATTTTTTAGGAATTTTCAAATTTTCAGATGGGAGGTTCCAGATAAGGTCAAAAACTACATACTCAGATCTTCACCAAACTTTGCAGGGATACATTGGATGTCAAGACACGTGGAAAAAACCTACAAAACAAGAGATTGGGGTCATCAAGATTTTGGACGGATTTTTTAAGAATTTTCAAATTTTCAGATGGGAGGTTCCAGATAAGATCAAAAACTACATACTCAGATCTTCACCAAACTTTACAGGGATACATTGGATGTCAAGACACGTGGAAACAACGTACAAAACAAGAGATTGGAAACGTCAAGATTTTGGACGAATTTTTTAAGAATTTTCAAATTTTCAGAAAGGATGTTCCAGATAAGGTCAAAAACGGCATACTCAGATTTTCACCAAACTTTGCAGGGATACTTTGGATGTCAAGACACGTGGAAAAAACGTACAAAACAAGAGATTGGAGACATCAAGATTTTCGACGAATTTTTGAAGAATTTTCAAATTTTCAGAAAGGATGTTCCAGATAAGGTCAAAAACTACATACTCAGATCTTCACCAAACTTTGCAGGGATACATTGGATGTCAAGACACGTGGAAAAAACATGCAAAACATAGGATTGGGGACATCAAGATTTTGGTCAAATTTTTTAAGAATTTTCAAATTTTCAGATAGGAGGTTCCATATCAGGTCAAAAACTACATACTCAGATCTTCACCAAACATTGCAGGGATACATTGGAGGTCAAGACACGTGGAAAAAACGTACAAAACAAGAGATTGGAGACATCAAGATTTTGGACGAATTTTTCAAAAATTTTCAAATTTTCAGATAGGAGGTTCCAGATAAGGTCAAAAACTACATACTCAGATCTTCACCAAACTTTGCAGGGATACATTGCATGTCAAGATACGTGGAAAAAACGTACAAAACAAGAGATTGGAGACATCAAGATTTTGGACGAATTTTTGAGGAATTTTCAAATTTTCAGAAATGAGGTTCCAGATAAGGTCAAAAACTACATACTCAGATCTTCACCAAACTTTGCAGGGATACATTGGATGTCAAGACACGTGGCAAAAACGTACAAAACAAGAGATTGGAGACATCAAGATTTTGGACGAATTTTTTAAGAATTTTCAAATTTTCAGATAGGAGGTTCCAGATAAGGTCAAAAACTACATACTCAGATCTTCACCAAACTTTGCAGGGATACATTGGATGTCAAGACACGTCGAAAAATCGTACAAAACAAGAGATTGGGGCATCAAGATTTTGGACGGATTTTTTAGGAATTTTCAAATTTTCAGATGGGAGGTTCCAGATAAGGTCAAAAACTACATACTCAGATCTTCACCAAACTTTGCAGGGATACATTGGATGTCAAGACACGTGGAAAAAACCTACAAAACAAGAGATTGGGGTCATCAAGATTTTGGACGGATTTTTTAAGAATTTTCAAATTTTCAGATGGGAGGTTCCAGATAAGATCAAAAACTACATACTCAGATCTTCACCAAACTTTACAGGGATACATTGGATGTCAAGACACGTGGAAACAACGTACAAAACAAGAGATTGGAAACGTCAAGATTTTGGACGAATTTTTTAAGAATTTTCAAATTTTCAGAAAGGATGTTCCAGATAAGGTCAAAAACGACATACTCAGATCTTCACCAAACATTGCAGGGATACATTGGAGGTCAAGACACGTGGAAAAAACGTACAAAACAAGAGATTGGAGACATCAAGATTTTGGACGAATTTTTCAAAAATTTTCAAATTTTCAGATAGGAGGTTCCAGATAAGGTCAAAAACTACATACTCAGATCTTCACCAAACTTTGCAGGGATACATTGCATGTCAAGATACGTGGAAAAAACGTACAAAACAAGAGATTGGAGACATCAAGATTTTGGACGAATTTTTGAGGAATTTTCAAATTTTCAGAAATGAGGTTCCAGATAAGGTCAAAAACTACATACTCAGATCTTCACCAAACTTTGCAGGGATACATTGGATGTCAAGACACGTGGCAAAAACGTACAAAACAAGAGATTGGAGACATCAAGATTTTGGACGAATTTTTTAAGAATTTTCAAATTTTCAGATAGGAGGTTCCAGATAAGGTCAAAAACTACATACTCAGATCTTCACCAAACTTTGCAGGGATACATTGGATGTCAAGACACGTCGAAAAATCGTACAAAACAAGAGATTGGGGCATCAAGATTTTGGACGGATTTTTTAGGAATTTTCAAATTTTCAGATGGGAGGTTCCAGATAAGGTCAAAAACTACATACTCAGATCTTCACCAAACTTTGCAGGGATACATTGGATGTCAAGACACGTGGAAAAAACCTACAAAACAAGAGATTGGGGTCATCAAGATTTTGGACGGATTTTTTAAGAATTTTCAAATTTTCAGATGGGAGGTTCCAGATAAGATCAAAAACTACATACTCAGATCTTCACCAAACTTTACAGGGATACATTGGATGTCAAGACACGTGGAAACAACGTACAAAACAAGAGATTGGAAACGTCAAGATTTTGGACGAATTTTTTAAGAATTTTCAAATTTTCAGAAAGGATGTTCCAGATAAGGTCAAAAACGGCATACTCAGATTTTCACCAAACTTTGCAGGGATACTTTGGATGTCAAGACACGTGGAAAAAACGTACAAAACAAGAGATTGGAGACATCAAGATTTTGGACGAATTTTTTAAGAATTTTCAAATTTTCAGAAAGGATGTTCCAGATAAGGTCAAAAACTACATACTCAGATCTTCACCAAACTTTGCAGGGATACATTGGATGTCAAGACACGTGGAAAAAACATGCAAAACATAGGATTGGGGACATCAAGATTTTGGTCAAATTTTTTAAGAATTTTCAAATTTTCAGATAGGAGGTTCCATATCAGGTCAAAAACTACATACTCAGATCTTCACCAAACATTGCAGGGATACATTGGAGGTCAAGACACGTGGAAAAAACGTACAAAACAAGAGATTGGAGACATCAAGATTTTGGACGAATTTTTCAAAAATTTTCAAATTTTCAGATAGGAGGTTCCAGATAAGGTCAAAAACTACATACTCAGATCTTCACCAAACTTTGCAGGGATACATTGCATGTCAAGATACGTGGAAAAAACGTACAAAACAAGAGATTGGAGACATCAAGATTTTGGACGAATTTTTGAGGAATTTTCAAATTTTCAGAAATGAGGTTCCAGATAAGGTCAAAAACTACATACTCAGATCTTCACCAAACTTTGCAGGGATACATTGGATGTCAAGACACGTGGCAAAAACGTACAAAACAAGAGATTGGAGACATCAAGATTTTGGACGAATTTTTTAAGAATTTTCAAATTTTCAGATAGGAGGTTCCAGATAAGGTCAAAAACTACATACTCAGATCTTCACCAAACTTTGCAGGGATACATTGGATGTCAAGACACGTCGAAAAATCGTACAAAACAAGAGATTGGGGCATCAAGATTTTGGACGGATTTTTTAGGAATTTTCAAATTTTCAGATGGGAGGTTCCAGATAAGGTCAAAAACTACATACTCAGATCTTCACCAAACTTTGCAGGGATACATTGGATGTCAAGACACGTGGAAAAAACCTACAAAACAAGAGATTGGGGTCATCAAGATTTTGGACGGATTTTTTAAGAATTTTCAAATTTTCAGATGGGAGGTTCCAGATAAGATCAAAAACTACATACTCAGATCTTCACCAAACTTTACAGGGATACATTGGATGTCAAGACACGTGGAAACAACGTACAAAACAAGAGATTGGAAACGTCAAGATTTTGGACGAATTTTTTAAGAATTTTCAAATTTTCAGAAAGGATGTTCCAGATAAGGTCAAAAACGGCATACTCAGATTTTCACCAAACTTTGCAGGGATACTTTGGATGTCAAGACACGTGGAAAAAACGTACAAAACAAGAGATTGGAGACATCAAGATTTTGGACGAATTTTTTAAGAATTTTCAAATTTTCAGAAAGGATGTTCCAGATAAGGTCAAAAACGACATACTCAGATCTTCACCAAACTTTGCAGGGATACATTGGTTGTCAAGACACGTGGAAAAAACGTACAAAACAAGAAATTGGAGACATCAAGATTTTGGACGAATTTTTGAGGAATTTTCAAATTTTCAGAAATGAGGTTCCAGATAAGGTCAAAAACTACATACTCAGATCTTCACCAAACTTTGCAGGGATACATTGGATGTCAAGACACGTGGAAAAAACGTACAAAACAAGAGATTGGAGACATCAAGATTTTGGACGAATTTTTTAAGAATTTTCAAATTTTCAGAAAGGATGTTGCAGATAAGGTCAAAAACGACATACTCAGATCTTCACCAAACTCTGCAGGGATACATTGGATGTCAAGACACGGGGAAAAAACATACAAAACATAGGATTGGGGACATCAAGATTTTGGTCAAATTTTTTAAGAATTTTCAAATTTTCGGATAGGAGGTTCCATATAAGGTCAAAAACTACATACTCAGATCTTCACCAAACTTTGCAGGGATACATTGGATGTCAAGACACGTGGAAAAAACGTACAAAACAAGAGATTGGAGACATCAAGATTTTGGACGAATTTTTTAAGAATTTTCAAATTTTCAGAAAGGATGTTCCAGATAAGGTCAAAAACTACATACTCAGATCTTCACCAAACTTTGCAGGGATACATTGGATGTCAAGACACGTGGAAAAAACATACAAAACATAGGATTGGGGACATCAAGATTTTGGTCAAATTTTTTAAGAATTTTCAAATTTTCAGATAGGAGGTTCCATATCAGGTCAAAAACTACATACTCAGATCTTCACCAAACATTGCAGGGATACATTGGAGGTCAAGACACGTGGAAAAAACGTACAAAACAAGAGATTGGAGACATCAAGATTTTGGACGAATTTTTCAAAAATTTTCAAATTTTCAGATAGGAGGTTCCAGATAAGGTCAAAAACTACATACTCAGATCTTCACCAAACTTTGCAGGGATACATTGGATGTCAAGACACGTGAAAAAAGCATACAAAACATAGGATTGGGGATATCAAGATTTTGGTCAAATTTTTTAAGAATTTTCAAATTTTCAGATAGGAGGTTCCATATAAGGTCAAAAACTACATACTCAGATCTTCACCAAACATTGCAGGGATACATTGGATGTCAAGAAACGTGGAAAAAACGTACAAAACAAGAGATTGGAGACATCAAGATTTTGGACGAATTTTTTGAAGAATTTTCAAATTTTCAGATAGGAGGTTCCAGATAAGGTCAAAAACTACATACTCAGATCTTCACCAAACGTTGCAGGGATACTTTGCATGTCAAGACACGTGGAAAAAACGTACAAAACAAGAGATTGGAGACATCAAGATTTTCGACGAATTTTTGAAGAATTTTCAAATTTTCAGATGGGAGGTTCCAGATAAGGTCAAAAACGACATACTCAGATCTTCACCAAACTTTGCATGGATACATTGGATGTCAAGACACGTGGAAAAAACATACAAAACATAGGATTGGGGACATCAAGTTTTGGACGATTTTTTTAAGAATTTTCAAATTTTCAGAAAGGAGGTTCCATATAAGGTCAAAAACTACATACTCAGATCTTCACCAAACATTGCAGGGATACATTGGATGTCAAGAAACGTGGAAAAAACGTACAAAACAAGAGATTGGAGACATCAAGATTTTGGACGAATTTTTGAAGAATTTTCAAATTTTCAGATAGGAGGTTCCAGATAAGGTCAAAAACTACATACTCAGATCTTCACCAAACGTTGCAGGGATACTTTGCATGTCAAGACACGTGGAAAAAACGTACAAAACAAGAGATTGGAGACATCAAGATTTTCGACGAATTTTTGAAGAATTTTCAAATTTTCAGATGGGAGGTTCCAGATAAGGTCAAAAACGACATACTCAGATCTTCACCAAACTTTGCATGGATACATTGGATGTCAAGACACGTGGAAAAAACATACAAAACATAGGATTGGGGACATCAAGATTTTGGACGAATTTTTTAAGAATTTTCAAATTTTCAGAAAGGAGGTTCCATATAAGGTCAAAAACTACATACTCAGATCTTCACCAAACTCTGCAGGGATACATTGGATGTCAAGACACGGGGAAAAAACATACAAAACATAGGATTGGGGACATCAAGATTTTGGTCAAATTTTTTAAGAATTTTCAAATTTTCAGATAGGAGGTTCCATATAAGGTCAAAAACTACATACTCAGATCTTCACCAAACTTTGCAGGGATACATTGGATGTCAAAACACGTGGAAAAAACGTACAAAACAAGAGATTGGAGACATCAAGATTTTGGACGAATTTTTTAAGAATTTTCAAATTTTCAGAAAGGATGTTCCAGATAAGGTCAAAAACGACATACTCAGATCTTCACCAAACTTTGCAGGGATACATTGGATGTCAAGACACGTGGAAAAAACATACAAAACATAGGATTGGGGACATCAAGATTTTGGTCAAATTTTTTAAGAATTTTCAAATTTTCAGACAGGAGGTTCCATATAAGGTCAAAAACTACATACTCAGATCTTCACCAAACATTGCAGGGATACATTGGAGGTCAAGACACGTGGAAAAACCATACAAAACAAGAGATTGGAGACATCAAGATTTTGGACGAATTTTTTAAGAATTTTCAAATTTTCAGAAAGGATGTTCCAGATAAGGTCAAAAACGACATACTCAGATCTTCACCAAACTTTGCAGGGATACTTTGGATGTCGAGACACGTGGAAAAAACGTACAAAACAAGAGATTGGAGACATCAAGATTTTGGACGAATTTTTTAAGAATTTTCAAATTTTCAGATAGGAGGTTCCATATCAGGTCAAAAACTACATACTCAGATCTTCACCAAACATTGCAGGGATATATTGGAGGTCAAGACACGTGGAAAAAACGTACAAAACAAGAGATTGGAGACATCAAGATTTTGGACGAATTTTTCAAAAATTTTCAAATTTTCAGATAGGAGGTTCCAGATAAGGTCAAAAACTACATACTCAGATCTTCACCAAACTTTGCAGGGATACATTGGATGTCAAGACACGTGGAAAAATCATACAAAACATAGGATTGGGGATATCAAGATTTTGGTCAAATTTTTTAAGAATTTTCAAATTTTCAGATAGGAGGTTCCATATAAGGTCAAAAACTACATACTCAGATCTTCACCAAACATTGCAGGGATACATTGGATGTCAAGAAACGTGGAAAAAACGTACAAAACAAGAGATTGGAGACATCAAGATTTTGGACGAATTTTTGAAGAATTTTCAAATTTTCAGATAGGAGGTTCCAGATAAGGTCAAAAACTACATACTCAGATCTTCACCAAACGTTGCAGGGATACTTTGCATGTCAAGACACGTGGAAAAAACGTACAAAACAAGAGATTGGAGACATCAAGATTTTCGACGAATTTTTGAAGAATTTTCAAATTTTCAGAAAGGAGGTTCCAGATAAGGTCAAAAACGACATACTCAGATCTTCACCAAACTTTGCATGGATACATTGGATGTCAAGACACGTGGAAAAAACATACAAAACATAGGATTGGGGACATCAAGATTTTGGACGATTTTTTTAAGAATTTTCAAATTTTCAGAAAGGAGGTTCCATATAAGGTCAAAAACTACATACTCAGATCTTCACCAAACATTGCAGGGATACATTGGATGTCAAGAAACGTGGAAAAAACGTACAAAACAAGAGATTGGAGACATCAAGATTTTGGACGAATTTTTGAAGAATTTTCAAATTTTCATATTGGAGGTTCCAGATAAGGTCAAAAACTACATACTCAGATCTTCACCAAACTTTGCAGGGATACATTGGATGTCAAGACACGTCGAAAAATCGTACAAAACAAGAGATTGGGGGCATCAAGATTTTGGACGGATTTTTTAGGAATTTTCAAATTTTCAGATGGGAGGTTCCAGATAAGGTCAAAAACTACATACTCAGATCTTCACCAAACTTTGCAGGGATACATTGGATGTCAAGACACGTGGAAAAAACCTACAAAACAAGAGATTGGGGTCATCAAGATTTTGGACGGATTTTTTAAGAATTTTCAAATTTTCAGATGGGAGGTTCCAGATAAGATCAAAAACTACATACTCAGATCTTCACCAAACTTTACAGGGATACATTGGATGTCAAGACACGTGGAAACAACGTACAAAACAAGAGATTGGAAACGTCAAGATTTTGGACGAATTTTTTAAGAATTTTCAAATTTTCAGAAAGGATGTTCCAGATAAGGTCAAAAACGGCATACTCAGATCTTCACCAAACTTTGCAGGGATACTTTGGATGTCAAGACACGTGGAAAAAACGTACAAAACAAGAGATTGGAGACATCAAGATTTTGGACGAATTTTTTAAGAATTTTCAAATTTTCAGAAAGGATGTTCCAGATAAGGTCAAAAACGACATACTCAGATCTTCACCAAACTTTGCAGGGATTCATTGGTTGTCAAGACACGTGGAAAAAACGTACAAAACAAGAGATTGGAGACATCAAGATTTTGGACGAATTTTTGAGGAATTTTCAAATTTTCAGAAATGAGGTTCCAGATAAGGTCAAAAACTACATACTCAGATCTTCACCAAACTTTGCAGGGATACATTGGATGTCAAGACACGTGGAAAAAACGTACAAAACAAGAGATTGGAGACATCAAGATTTTGGACGAATTTTTTAAGAATTTTCAAATTTTCAGAAAGGATGTTGCAGATAAGGTCAAAAACGACATACTCAGATCTTCACCAAACTCTGCAGGGATACATTGGATGTCAAGACACGGGGAAAAACATACAAAACATAGGATTGGGGACATCAAGATTTTGGTCAAATTTTTTAAGAATTTTCAAATTTTCGGATAGGAGGTTCCATATAAGGTCAAAAACTATATACTCAGATCTTCACCAAACTTTGCAGGGATACATTGGATGTCAAGACACGTGGAAAAAACGTACAAAACAAGAGATTGGAGACATCAAGATTTTGGACGAATTTTTTAAGAATTTTCAAATTTTCAGAAAGGATGTTCCAGATAAGGTCAAAAACTACATACTCAGATCTTCACCAAACTTTGCAGGGATACATTGGATGTCAAGACACGTGGAAAAAACATACAAAACATAGGATTGGGGACATCAAGATTTTGGTCAAATTTTTTAAGAATTTTCAAATTTTCAGATAGGAGGTTCCATATCAGGTCAAAAACTACATACTCAGATCTTCACCAAACATTGCAGGGATACATTGGAGGTCAAGAGACGTGGAAAAAACATACAAAACAAGAGATTGGAGACATCAAGATTTTGGACGAATTTTTCAAAAATTTTCAAATTTTCAGATAGGAGGTTCCAGATAACGTCAAAAACTACATACTCAGATCTTCACCAAACTTTGCAGGGATACATTGGATGTCAAGACACGTGGAAAAAGCATACAAAACATAGGATTGGGGATATCAAGATTTTGGTCAAATTTTTTAAGAATTTTCAAATTTTCAGATAGGAGGTTCCATATAAGATCAAAAACTACATACTCAGATCTTCACCAAACATTGCAGGGATACATTGGATGTCAAGAAACGTGGAAAAAACGTACAAAACAAGAGATTGGAGACATCAAGATTTTGGACGAATTTTTGAAGAATTTTCAAATTTTCAGATAGGAGGTTCCAGATAAGGTCAAAAACTACATACTCAGATCTTCACCAAACGTTGCAGGGATACTTTGCATGTCACGACACGTGGAAAAAACCTACAAAACAAGAGATTGGAGACATCAAGATTTTCGACGAATTTTTGAAGAATTTTCATATTTTCAGATGGGAGGTTCCAGATAAGGTCAAAAACGACATACTCAGATCTTCACCAAACTTTGCATGGATACATTGGATGTCAAGACACGTGGAAAAAACATACAAAACATAGGATTGGGGACATCAAGATTTTGGACGATTTTTTTAAGAATTTTCAAATTTTCAGAAAGGAGGTTCCATATAAAGTCAAAAACTACATACTCAGATCTTCACCAAACATTGCAGGGATACATTGGATGTCAAGAAACGTGGAAAAAACGTACAAAACAAGAGATTGGAGACATCAAGATTTTGGACGAATTTTTGAAGAATTTTCAAATTTTCAGATAGGAGGTTCCAGATAAGGTCAAAAACTACATACTCAGATCTTCACCAAACTCTGCAGGGATACATTGGATGTCAAGACACGGGGAAAAAACATACAAAACATAGGATTGGGGACATCAAGATTTTGGTCAAATTTTTTAAGAATTTTTAAATTTTCAGATAGGAGGTTCCATATAAGGTCAAAAACAACATACTCAGATCTTCACCAAACTTTGCAGGGATACATTGGATGTCAAAACACGTGGAAAAAACGTACAAAACAAGAGATTGGAGACATCAAGATTTTGGACGAATTTTTTAAGAATTTTCAAATTTTCAGAAAGGATGTTCCAGATAAGGTAAAAAACGACATACTCAGATCTTCACCAAACTTTGCAGGGATACATTGGATGTCAAGACACGTGGAAAAAACATACAAAACATAGGATTGGGGACATCAAGATTTTGGTCAAATTTTTTAAGAATTTTCAAATTTTCAGATAGGAGGTTCCATATAAGGTCAAAAACTACATACTCAGATCTTGACCAAACATTGCAGGGATACATTGGAGGTCAAGACACGTGGAAAAAACATACAAAACAAGAGATTGGAGACATCAAGATTTTGGACGAATTTTTTAAGAATTTTCAAATTTTCAGAAAGGATGTTCCAGATAAGGTCAAAAACGACATACTCAGATCTTCACCAAACTTTGCAGGGATACTTTGGATGTCAAGACACGTGGAAAAAACGTACAAAACAAGAGATTGGAGACATCAAGATTTTGGACGAATTTTTTAAGAATTTTAAAATTTTCAGATAGGAGGTTCCATATCAGGTCAAAAACTACATACTCAGATCTTCACCAAACATTGCAGGGATACATTGGAGGTCAAGACACGTGGAAAAAACGTACAAAACAAGAGATTGGAGACATCAAGATTTTGGACGAATTTTTCAAAAATTTTCAAATTTTCAGATAGGAGGTTCCAGATAAGGTCAAAAACTACATACTCAGATCTTCACCAAACTTTGCAGGGATACATTGGATGTCAAGACACGTGGAAAATTCATACAAAACATAGGATTGGGGATATCAAGATTTTGGTCAAATTTTTTAAGAATTTTCAAATTTTCAGATAGGAGGTTCCATATAAGGTCAAAAACTACATACTCAGATCTTCACCAAACATTGCAGCGATACATTGGATGTCAAGAAACGTGGAAAAAACGTACAAAACAAGAGATTGGAGACATCAAGATTTTGGACGAATTTTTGAAGAATTTTCAAATTTTCAGATAGGAGGTTCCAGATAAGGTCAAAAACTACATACTCAGATCTTCACCAAACGTTGCATGGATACTTTGCATGTCAAGACACGTGGAAAAAACGTACAAAACAAGAGATTGGAGACATCAAGATTTTCGACGAATTTTTGAAGAATTTTCAAATTTTCAGAAAGAAGGTTCCAGATAAGGTCAAAAACGACATACTCAGATCTTCACCAAACTTTGCAGGGATACATTGGATGTCAAGACACGTGGGAAAAACATACAAAACATAGGATTGGGGACATCAAGATTTTGGACGATTTTTTTAAGAATTTTCAAATTTTCAGAAAGGAGGTTCCATATAAGGTCAAAAACTACATACTCAGATCTTCACGAAACATTGCAGGGATACATTGGATGTCAAGAAACGTGGAAAAAACGTACAAAACAAGAGATTGGAGACATCAAGATTTTGGACGAATTTTAGAAGAATTTTCAAATTTTCATATTGGAGGTTCCAGATAAGGTCAAAAACTACATACTCAGATCTTCACCAAACGTTGCAGGGATACTTTGCATGTCAAGACACGTGGAAAAAACGTACAAAACAAGAGATTGGAGACATCAAGATTTTCGACGAATTTTTGAAGAATTTTCAAATTTTCAGATGGGAGGTTCCAGATAAGGTCAAAAACGACATACTCAGATCTTCACCAAACTTTGCATGGATACATTGGATGTCAAGACACGTCGAAAAAACATACAAAACATAGGATTGGGGACATTAAGATTTTGGACGAATTTTTTAAGAATTTTCAAATTTTCAGATAGGAGGTTCCATATCAGGTCAAAAACTACATACTCAGATCTTCACCAAACTCTGCAGGGATACATTGGATGTCAAGACACGGGGAAAAAACATACAAAACATAGGATTGGGGACATCAAGATTTTGGTCAAATTTTTTAAGAATTTTCAAATTTTCAGATAGGAGGTTCCATATAAGGTCAAAAACTACATACTCAGATCTTCACAAAACTTTGCAGGGATACATTGGATGTCAAGACACGTGGAAAAAACGTACAAAACAAGAGATTGGAGACATCAAGATTTTGGACGAATTTTTTAAGAATTTTCAAATTTTCAGAAAGGATGTTCCAGATAAGGTCAAAAACGACATACTCAGATCTTCACCAAACTTTGCAGGGATACATTGGATGTCAAGACACGTGGAAAAAACATACAAAACATAGGATTGGGGACATCAAGATTTTGGTCAAATTTTTTAAGAATTTTCAAATTTCAGATAAAAGGTTCCATATAAGGTCAAAAACTACATACTCAGATCTTCACCAAACATTGCAGGGATACATTGGAGGTCAAGACACGTGGAAAAAACGTACAAAACAAGAGATTGGAGACATCAAGATTTTGGACGAATTTTTTAAGAATTTTCAAATTTTCAGAAAGGATGTTCCAGATAAGGTCAAAAACGACATACTCAGATCTTCACCAAACTTTGCAGGGATACATTGGTTGTCAAGACACGTGGAAAAAACGTACAAAACAAGAGATTGGAGACATCAAGATTTTGGACGAATTTTTGAGGAATTTTCAAATTTTCAGAAATGAGGTTCCAGATAAGGTCAAAAACTACATACTCAGATCTTCACCAAACTTTGCAGGGATACATTGGATGTCAAGACACGTGGAAAAAACGTACAAAACAAGAGATTGGAGACATCAAGATTTTGGACGAATTTTTTAAGAATTTTCAAATTTTCAGAAAGGATGTTGCAGATAAGGTCAAAAACGACATACTCAGATCTTCACCAAACTCTGCAGGGATACATTGGATGTCAAGACACGGGGAAAAAACATACAAAACATAGGATTGGGGACATCAAGATTTTGGTCAAATTTTTTAAGAATTTTCAAATTTTCAGATAGGAGGTTCCATATAAGGTCAAAAACTACATACTCAGATCTTCACCAAACTTTGCAGGGATACATTGGATGTCAAGACACGTGGAAAAAACGTACAAAACAAGAGATTGGAGACATCAAGATTTTGGACGAATTTTTTAAGAATTTTCAAATTTTCAGATAGGAGGTTCCAGATAAGGTCAAAAACTACATACTCAGATCTTCACCAAACTTTGCAGGGATACATTGGATGTCAAGACACGTGGAAAAAGCATACAAAACATAGGATTGGGGATATCAAGATTTTGGTCAAATTTTTTAAGAATTTTCAAATTTTCAGATAGGAGGTTCCATATAAGGTCAAAAACTACATACTCAGATCTTCACCAAACATTGCAGGGATACATTGGAGGTCAAGAAACGTGGAAAAAACGTAAAAAACAAGTGATTGGAGACATCAAGATTTTGGACGAATTTTTGAAGAATTTTCAAATTTTCAGATAGGAGGTTCCATATAAGGTCAAAAACTACATACTCAGATCTTCACCAAACTTTGCAGGGATACATTGGATGTCAAGACACGTGGAAAAAACGTACAAAACAAGAGATTGGAGACATCAAGATTTTGGACGAATTTTTTAAGAATTTTCAATTTTTCAGAAAGGATGTTCCAGATAAGGTCAAAAACGACATACTCAGATCTTCACCAAACTTTGCAGGGATACATTGGATGTCAAGACACGTGGAAAAAACATACAAAACATAGAATTGGGGACATCAAGATTTTGGTCAAATTTTTTAAGAATTTTCAAATTTTCAGATAGGAGGTTCCATATAAGGTCAAAAACTACATACTCAGATCTTCACCAAACATTGCAGGGATACATTGGAGGTCAAGACACGTGGAAAAAACGTACAAAACAAGAGATTGGAGACATCAAGATTTTGGACGAATTTTTCAAAAATTTTCAAATTTTCAGATAGGAGGTTCCAGATAAGGTCAAAAACTACATACTCAGATCTTCACCAAACTTTGCAGGGATACATTGGATGTCAAGACACGTGGAAAAAGCATACAAAACATAGGATTGGGGATATCAAGATTTTGGTCAAATTTTTTAAGAATTTTCAAATTTTCAGATAGGAGGTTCCATATAAGGTCAAAAACTACATACTCAGATCTTCACCAAACGTTGCAGGGATACTTTGCATGTCAAGACACGTGGAAAAAACGTACAAAACAAGAGATTGGAGACATCAAGATTTTCGACGAATTTTTGAAGAATTTTCAAATTTTCAGATGGGAGGTTCCAGATAAGGTCAAAAACGACATACTCAGATCTTCACCAAATTTTGCATGGATACATTGGATGTCAAGACACGTGATAAAAAACATACAAAACATAGGATTGGGGACATCAAGATTTTGGACGAATTTTTTAAGAATTTTCAAATTTTCAGAAAGGAGGTTCCATATAAGGTCAAAAACTACATACTCAGATCTTCACCAAACTTTGCAGGGATACAATGGATGTCAAGACACGTGGAAAAAACGTACAAAACATAGGATTGGGGACATCAAGATTTTGGACGAATTTTTTAAGAATTTTCAAATTTTCAGATGGGAGGTTCCAGATAAGGTCAAAAACGACATACTCAGATCTTCACCAAACTTTGCATGGATACATTGGATGTCAAGACACGTGATAAAAAACATACAAAACATAGGATTGGGGACATCAAGATTTTGGACGAATTTTTTAAGAATTTTCAAATTTTCAGAAAGGAGGTTCCATATAAGGTCAAAAACGACATACTCAGATCTTCACCAAACTTTGCATGGATACATTGGATGTCAAGACACGTGATAAAAAACATACAAAACATAGGATTGGGGACATCAAGATTTTGGACGAATTTTTTAAGAATTTTCAAATTTTCAGAAAGGAGGTTCCATATAAGGTCAAAAACTACATACTCAGATCTTCACCAAACTTTGCAGGGATACAATGGATGTCAAGACACGTGGAAAAAACGTACAAAACAAGAGATTGAGGTCATCAAGATTTTGGACGGATTTTTTAGGAATTTTCAAATTTTCAGATGGGAGGTTCCAGATAAGGTCAAAAACTACATACTCAGATCTTCACCAAACTTTGCAGGGATACATTGGATGTCAAGACACGTGGAAAAAACGTACAAAACAAGAGATTGGAGACATCAAGATTTTGGACGAATTTTTTAAGAATTTTCAAATTTTCAGATAGGAGGTTCCATATAAGGTCAAAAACTACATACTCAGATCTTCACCAAACTTTGCATGGATACATTGGATGTCAAGACACGTGGCAAAAACGTACAAAACAAGAGATTGGTGTCATCAAGATTTTGGACGAATTTTTGAAGAATTTTCAAATTTTCAGATAGGAGGTTCCATATAAGGTCAAAAACTACATACTCAGATCTTCACCAAACATTGCAGGGATACTTTGCATGTCAAGACACGTGGAAAAAACGTACAAAACAAGAGATTGGAGACATCAAGATTTTCGACGAATTTTTTAAGAATTTTCAAATTTTCAGATAGGAGGTTCCAGATAAGATCAAAAACTACATACTCAGATCTTCACCAAACTTTGCTGGGATACATTGGATGTCAAGACACGTGGAAAAAACGTACAAAACAAGAGATTGGAGACATCAAGATTTTGGACGAATTTTTTAAGAATTTTCAAATTTTCAGATAGGAGGTTCCAGATAAGGTCAAAAACTACATACTCAGATCTTCACCAAACTTTGCAGGGATACATTGGATGTCAAGACACGTGGAAAAAACATACAAAACATAGGATTGGGGACATCAAGATTTTGGTCAAATTTTTTAAGAATTTTCAAATTTCAGATAGGAGGTTCCATATAAGGTCAAAAACTACATACTCAGATCTTCACCAAACATTGCAGGGATACATTGGAGGTCAAGACACGTGGAAAAAACGTACAAAACAAGAGATTGGAGACATCAAGATTTTGGACGAATTTTTTAAGAATTTTCAAATTTTCAGAAAGGATGTTCCAGATAAGGTCAAAAACGACATACTCAGATCTTCACCAAACTTTGCAGGGATACATTGGTTGTCAAGACACGTGGAAAAAACGTACAAAACAAGAGATTGGAGACATCAAGATGTTGGACGAATTTTTGAGGAATTTTCAAATTTTCAGAAATGAGGTTCCAGATAAGGTCAAAAACTACATACTCAGATCTTCACCAAACTTTGCAGGGATACATTGGATGTCAAGACACGTGGAAAAAACGTACAAAACAAGAGATTGGAGACATCAAGATTTTGGACGAGTTTTTTAAGAATTTTCAAATTTTCAGAAAGGATGTTGCAGATAAGGTCAAAAACGATATACTCAGATCTTCACCAAACTCTGCAGGGATACATTGGATGTCAAGACACGGGGAAAAAACATACAAAACATAGGATTGGGGACATCAAGATTTTGGTCAAATTTTTTAAGAATTTTCAAATTTTCAGATAGGAGGTTCCATATAAGGTCAAAAACTACATTCTCAGATCTTCACCAAACTTTGCAGGGATACATTTGATGTCAAGACACGTGGAAAAAACGTACAAAACAAGAGATTGGAGACATCAAGATTTTGGACGAATTTTTTAAGAATTTTCAAATTTTCAGAAAGGATGTTCCAGATAAGTTCAAAAACGACATACTCAGATCTTCACCAAACTTTGCAGGGATACATTGGATGTCAAGACACGTGGAAAAAACATAAAAAACATAGGATTGTGGACAACAAGATTTTGGTCAAATTTTTTAAGAATTTTCAAATTTTCAGATAGGAGGTTCCATATCAGGTCAAAAACTACATACTCAGATCTTCACCAAACATTGCAGGGATACATTGGATGTCAAGACACGTGGAAAAAACATACAAAACATAGGATTGGGGACATCAAGATTTTGGACGAATTTTTTAAGAATTTTCAAATTTTCAGAAAGGAGGTTCCATATAAGGTCAAAAACTACATACTCAGATCTTCACCAAACTTTGCAGGGATACAATGGATGTCAAGACACGTGGAAAAAACGTACAAAACATAGGATTGGGGACATCAAGATTTTGGACGAATTTTTTAAGAATTTTCAAATTTTCAGATGGGAGGTTCCAGATAAGGTCAAAAACGACATACTCAGATCTTCACCAAACTTTGCATGGATACATTGGATGTCAAGACACGTGATAAAAAACATACAAAACATAGGATTGGGGACATCAAGATTTTGGACGAATTTTTTAAGAATTTTCAAATTTTCAGAAAGGAGGTTCCATATAAGGTCAAAAACGACATACTCAGATCTTCACCAAACTTTGCATGGATACATTGGATGTCAAGACACGTGATAAAAAACATACAAAACATAGGATTGGGGACATCAAGATTTTGGACGAATTTTTTAAGAATTTTCAAATTTTCAGAAAGGAGGTTCCATATAAGGTCAAAAACTACATACTCAGATCTTCACCAAACTTTGCAGGGATACAATGGATGTCAAGACACGTGGAAAAAACGTACAAAACAAGAGATTGAGGTCATCAAGATTTTGGACGGATTTTTTAGGAATTTTCAAATTTTCAGATGGGAGGTTCCAGATAAGGTCAAAAACTACATACTCAGATCTTCACCAAACTTTGCAGGGATACATTGGATGTCAAGACACGTGGAAAAAACGTACAAAACAAGAGATTGGAGACATCAAGATTTTGGACGAATTTTTTAAGAATTTTCAAATTTTCAGATAGGAGGTTCCATATAAGGTCAAAAACTACATACTCAGATCTTCACCAAACTTTGCATGGATACATTGGATGTCAAGACACGTGGCAAAAACGTACAAAACAAGAGATTGGTGTCATCAAGATTTTGGACGAATTTTTGAAGAATTTTCAAATTTTCAGATAGGAGGTTCCATATAAGGTCAAAAACTACATACTCAGATCTTCACCAAACATTGCAGGGATACTTTGCATGTCAAGACACGTGGAAAAAACGTACAAAACAAGAGATTGGAGACATCAAGATTTTCGACGAATTTTTTAAGAATTTTCAAATTTTCAGATAGGAGGTTCCAGATAAGATCAAAAACTACATACTCAGATCTTCACCAAACTTTGCTGGGATACATTGGATGTCAAGACACGTGGAAAAAACGTACAAAACAAGAGATTGGAGACATCAAGATTTTGGACGAATTTTTTAAGAATTTTCAAATTTTCAGATAGGAGGTTCCAGATAAGGTCAAAAACTACATACTCAGATCTTCACCAAACTTTGCAGGGATACATTGGATGTCAAGACACGTGGAAAAAACATACAAAACATAGGATTGGGGACATCAAGATTTTGGTCAAATTTTTTAAGAATTTTCAAATTTCAGATAGGAGGTTCCATATAAGGTCAAAAACTACATACTCAGATCTTCACCAAACATTGCAGGGATACATTGGAGGTCAAGACACGTGGAAAAAACGTACAAAACAAGAGATTGGAGACATCAAGATTTTGGACGAATTTTTTAAGAATTTTCAAATTTTCAGAAAGGATGTTCCAGATAAGGTCAAAAACGACATACTCAGATCTTCACCAAACTTTGCAGGGATACATTGGTTGTCAAGACACGTGGAAAAAACGTACAAAACAAGAGATTGGAGACATCAAGATGTTGGACGAATTTTTGAGGAATTTTCAAATTTTCAGAAATGAGGTTCCAGATAAGGTCAAAAACTACATACTCAGATCTTCACCAAACTTTGCAGGGATACATTGGATGTCAAGACACGTGGAAAAAACGTACAAAACAAGAGATTGGAGACATCAAGATTTTGGACGAGTTTTTTAAGAATTTTCAAATTTTCAGAAAGGATGTTGCAGATAAGGTCAAAAACGATATACTCAGATCTTCACCAAACTCTGCAGGGATACATTGGATGTCAAGACACGGGGAAAAAACATACAAAACATAGGATTGGGGACATCAAGATTTTGGTCAAATTTTTTAAGAATTTTCAAATTTTCAGATAGGAGGTTCCATATAAGGTCAAAAACTACATTCTCAGATCTTCACCAAACTTTGCAGGGATACATTTGATGTCAAGACACGTGGAAAAAACGTACAAAACAAGAGATTGGAGACATCAAGATTTTGGACGAATTTTTTAAGAATTTTCAAATTTTCAGAAAGGATGTTCCAGATAAGTTCAAAAACGACATACTCAGATCTTCACCAAACTTTGCAGGGATACATTGGATGTCAAGACACGTGGAAAAAACATAAAAAAACATAGGATTGTGGACAACAAGATTTTGGTCAAATTTTTTAAGAATTTTCAAATTTTCAGATAGGAGGTTCCATATCAGGTCAAAAACTACATACTCAGATCTTCACCAAACATTGCAGGGATACATTGGAGGTCAAAACACGTGGAAAAAACGTACAAAACAAGAGATTGGAGACATCAAGATTTTGGACGAATTTTTCAAAAATTTTCAAATTTTCAGATAGGAGGTTCCAGATAAGGTCAAAAACTACATACTCAGATCTTCACCAAACTTTGCAGGGATACATTGGATGTCAAGACACGTGGAAAAAGCATACAAAACATAGGATTGGGGATATCAAGATTTTGGTCAAATTTTTTAAGAATTTTCAAATTTTCAGATAGGAGGTTCCATATAAGGTCAAAAACTACATACTCAGATCTTCACCAAACATTGCAGGGATACATTGGATGTCAAGAAACGTGGAAAAAACGTACAAAACAAGAGATTGGAGACATCAAGATTTTGGACGAATTTTTGAAGAATTTTCAAATTTTCAGATAGGAGGTTTCAGTTAAGGTCAAAAACTACATACTCAGATCTTCACCAAACGTTGCAGGGATACTTTGCATGTCAAGACACGTGGAAAAAACGTACAAAACAAGAGATTGGAGACATCAAGATTTTCGACGAATTTTTGAAGAATTTTCAAATTTTCAGATGGGAGGTTCCAGATAAGGTCAAAAACGACATACTCAGATCTTCACCAAACTTTGCATGGATACATTGGATGTCAAGACACGTGGAAAAAACATACAAAACATAGGATTGGGGACATCAAGATTTTGGACGATTTTTTTAAGAATTTTCAAATTTTCAGAAAGGAGGTTCCATATAAGGTCAAAAACTACATACTCAGATCTTCACCAAACATTGCAGGGATACATTGGATGTCAAGAAACGTGGAAAAAACGTACAAAACAAGAGATTGGAGACATCAAGATTTTGGACGAATTTTTGAAGAATTTTCAAATTTTCAGATAGGAGGTTCCAGATAAGGTCAAAAACTACATACTCAGATCTTCACCAAACGTTGCAGGGATACTTTGCATGTCAAGACACGTGGAAAAAACGTACAAAACAAGAGATTGGAGACATCAAGATTTTCGACGAATTTTTGAAGAATTTTCAAATTTTCAGATGGGAGGTTCCAGATAAGGTCAAAAACGACATACTCAGATCTTCACCAAACTTTGCATGGATACATTGGATGTCAAGACACGTGAAAAAAACATAAAAAACATAGGATTGGGGACATCAAGATTTTGGACGAATTTTTTAAGAATTTTCAAATTTTCAGAAAGGAGGTTCCATATAAGGTCAAAAACTACATACTCAGATCTTCACCAAACTCTGCAGGGATACATTGGATGTCAAGACACGGGGAAAAAACATACAAAACATAGGATTGGGGACATCAAGATTTTGGTCAAATTTTTTAAGAATTTTCAAATTTTCAGATAGGAGGTTCCATATAAGGTCAAAAACTACATACTCAGATCTTCACCAAACTTTGCAGGGATACATTGGATGTCAAGACACGTGGAAAAAACGTACAAAACAAGAGATTGGAGACATCAAGATTTTGGACGAATTTTTTAAGAATTTTCAAATTTTCAGAAAGGATGTTCCAGATAAGGTCAAAAACGACATACTCAGATCTTCACCAAACTTTGCAGGGATACATTGGATGTCAAGACACGTGGAAAAAACATACAAAACATAGGATTGGGGACATCAAGATTTTGGTCAAATTTTTTAAGAATTTTCAAATTTTCAGATAGGAGGTTCCATATAAGGTCAAAAACTACATACTCAGATCTTCACCAAACATTGCAGTAGTAATGCACCGGCGTTGAAGTCGATAAATCAATTGATTGGAAAAGATCGATCAAAGATCAATTGATGATGTAGTTGTGTGGGCAAGCAAGGGTTATTGTTGTTCGCGATGACGTCATAAAATGGGCGTGACTTAATTTTGCGAGGAGCGTTTTGATTGGTTGTTGGGGAGAAGGAGTAGTATTCGGGTTTTTCCCGTCGGCGTCTGAAAACAGATGGCGTTGATGATTCTGAAATTCTGGGAATTTGGGTGGGGAGATTCTCGGAATTTCCGGTGTCTGAAAACAGATGGCGTTGATGAGTCTTTTAAGTGGTGCGGTGAATGTTAAGTGCCTTTTCTTGGAAAATGGGGTTTGTTGAGTGTTGTTTCGAGGAAATTTTGTGAGAATTAATGGATGTGGTTTGGGTAATGGGTTTGGAATGGTAATTGTTTTTGCATTCCTGAAATTCTGAGAATTTGGGTACGTGTTTTTGTTGTCTGAAGACAGATGGCGTTGATGATTCTGAAATTCTGGGAAATTGGGTACGTGTTGTTGTTGTTTGAAGAGAGATGGCGTTGATGAGTCATTCCGGGGAAGGTGGTGTTTTTCTCGGGCGACCGTTGATGAGTTTGAAATTCTTGGAATTGGGTGTGGTCTGAAAAACATGTCCTGGCATGTTTTAGGTTTAACCTTCCAGGGTGACTGTTTGAAGCATGTTTAACTGAAATCGTGACGTAGAAAAAAGAAGGTATAAATAGAAGGGATACAGGATAATAGTATCATGTGAGGATGGATGTGTGCGGTACAAGACTGTCTGATAATGGTGTGAATTTCTACGAGGTTAGCTACGAGGAGTTCTGGGAACTTGTTCGATCTTGCGGCGACCTGGACAACGATCCAACAGCCCTGCATCGGGTGTTGAGTTATTTCCCGTTTATGTATGTAGCGATACCTGAATCTCCCTGGTGTGGATGTTACCTGTTCGACGGATTAGGAAAAGGAGTCCATCATCACTGCGAGACGTTGAAGGAGATAGAAGAGAGGAAAAGAAGAGCGGACGAGAGAACAGGATTTCCTGGTCACAGGTGTATGTGCGAACTACGTCGCAGGAAGGAAGAGGACAAGATCGGTGAAGCTTTGAAGCAGAGAGTGAAAGAGTGGCTTTCATTGCTGGCAGACAGAAATTCCTTGTGGTGTTCTGGCTGTGATCGTCCTTTGTTACGTAAATTAGAAGGACATCCCTGTTTCCCTGTGGTTCCTGCAGAAGGTTTCGGCGTCCGCAGACGTCTGTTCCCCGACGATCTTCAGGTTGTTCCTTTATCACCGATACCTGGGACGCCGTCACCTACAGTATCCGATTACTTTACCTTTTATGACGTATGAGAGTGTTTACTCACCACGTCTGCTGGACTCACGCCGAGCCGTATGTTATCAATTACGTATCAGTGAATTCGAGATACAGAACATACAGAAAGTGGCCTATAGGATTACGTCAGACTCCGGAAGAATTAGTGACTGCAGGATTTTACTATTCAGGCTTTAGCGACAGAGTATTATGTTTTCATTGTTCGTACGGACTTTGCGATTGGACATCCAAAGATTGCCCGATTCTAGGACATTACATGTTGGTACCCCAGTGTCCTTTTATACAGAGTGTTGCGGCGTTACATCGTAACTCCAAGAGCTGCAAGTATTGCGACAGTATAGAGACTCCTGAGAAAACGTGCGATAAACCTAGTGTGGATTCTGTGTGCAAAATATGTTTTCAGAATCCTAGCAGCGTTGTAATTCTCCCGTGTCGACATTTTGTTTCCTGCGGATCCTGTGCTTCCCAATTGGACAAGTGCGCCGTATGCCGGGGTAGCATTGAAGATACGTTGACAGTTTTCACCTGATGCCCAAAATGGATGTCTGTTTTTTGGACGTTCAAGGTCTTCGAGGAGCAGGAGGAGAATTTGTGTGGAAAGAAGTCGGAATTTTAAAATTTCCTTTTGACAATGCATTTGACTGTTTAGTGAAATCTCCATATGGTTTACGCTTTTTGAGTGAAAAGTATCGCCGAGTGAATTACTGGCTCCGTACCAACAAACACGGTCTCAACTGGGGAGATGGATGGCTACCGTATGAGAAATTAGGAGATTTGTTATATGTTGTGCTTGTGAATCAAACAGTGTACGTCAAAGGTGCGGAGAAAGTGAAATGGTTTGAAAAATTATTTGGAGAAAAAGGTATGGGTAAAATATCCGTACGTAACATCGAAGAACTTGAATGTCCAAAATTGAATAGTGTGAAAAACACTTCAGGAAGATGCAAAGAACATAGCAAATGTAAAAATGTAAAAAAAACCTGTGCAGTTGAAAATGTCTGGAAGATGTACAGTTTCTATTGTAATAAGTACAAGAAATAAAAGAGTTTTTTAAAATATACAAATGTTTTATTTACAATCGATAATATGGATATAGGTTTACAATACATAGAATAACACAAATGTTGTATTTACAATTGAATATGAAAGGTTTACAATACCTGAAGGGTTATATTACAATACATAAAATAACAATACACAGAAAGAACAATGGTTCGTTTACAACATCAGATTCATGAAAATAACAGAACTTATTTACAATGTCAATGTCTGTCCAAGATTGTTCTCAAGATATATTTCAATCATCAGTTCGTTGTACCAAAGAATATAAAAATAGTTCACTAAATTGGGCACTTCTTTTTTTTCTGAAACCATATTGTTCTTGATACAATATACAAAAGCCTCCATTTCGGGTTGCAATTTATGATAACGTTCGTTCTTTAATTTCTGCAGAGGCCAAAAAAGGTTACACAAAAATAAGTGTAGTTCAGAGGCTGTGAAAATAAAAGCATCGGATGAATGATGCTGATACATCGAGATACAACGTTTCCCGAAAAAATTTACACCACTGACGGTGATATTTCCCGTAACCAAGTAATTGAATCGACGACCTGTTTCGACGTAATTCAGTAAGTCAGATTTCAAAGCCCACAGTTCTCTAATCTGCTTAGAATCGATGCGTACGGGTGATCTCCCCTGTTGCGAAAACTCCCACACCAAATTGAAAGGGGATCGCTTTTCGAATCCTATTGCTACGAACTTGTTTTTTTCCTTGTTCAGAAAATATGTGTTAGCAAGATAGAGATCTAAACATGCCTCTACGTTGTGTAGTCCAGGACATTCGATTGTATCTGGGGAAAAGCCGATCTCCCTACGCCGTTTCATGAAATCACAGTCTGTAGTCACATCTATTCCCACGTCCATCGGTTCGTTCTTGATAGGGGTAGTTTCGATTTTGAGGGGTTGCACACGTTTGCGAGTTTTACGTTTGGAAGCACCATCCTGATGGGTCATGCGTTTCACTAGTTTGTCGTGTTTTTCCATTGTCGAATCCCTAGCAGGCTCCATGATGTTTTCACTGGAGCTGTCTCGACGGCACTGAGAGAAAGATGCAGCAGCACACATTTATATAGCTTTTTGCATAACACGACACCGGATCGCGTGGATAGAGCAACACGATTGATCCCCTCTCGGGCACTTGCAATGGGGTAAACATTTGAAGATCTGACGAAAACGGTGTAGGATATATCCATCTTTACTGACACCGGGTGGAAATGCTTGAATGAAATCCTTGGTTGTAACATGGCATGCTTTGTAATAAGCATACACGCAACAGTAATGTCCGCACGTCGTGGCCAACACCCCCTGTAAGGGAATGTTGTTGTAAGTCCAGACCGAGGAATGACGGTTCAGGAAAGTTACGAATTCTGGATAGAAAGGATGAAATCCGTATGAATCGAAATATTCAGCCATATTGTTTTTACCAAAATAGAAGGCCACCCAGTGTGTACCCTGGAAGTTGGAAGTATCGGTGTTTGCGATTATCAAGGCAGGGGTAGGAAACGTCCGAGGTAAAAGATCTCTCGAGTAAACACCGTAGAAAATGTTCTTGGTGGAACAGTTTCGAGATAGAATCTCCCTGATCTGTGACGTGTTCATGTTGTCTATGTTTTCGAAAACGTAAAATGAGTGTACAGCGTTCTGTTATTTCTATACTCTCAAGATGATATTCTTCTAATATTTGGGGGACGGTTGCGTGTCAACAGGTTTGGCAGATAGTACTTCCAAAGAATCACCATTATAAATATCATCACAGGTTATCAGTTCGATGAGTTTTCCCATCTCACGTTACATATGTTTTCATATGTTTATAATAATATTTCTGTCTTTGGTTATTTCTATGCTCCCGGGGCTGCTGTCAAGTGGTTCAGGAAACGATTGTATGTTCACAGGTTTTGAAGTTGTCACTTTCGAAGAAACACTACTATGCTTAATAGTACGGGTTATCACTTTGGTAGGTTTTTCCATCACAGGTAGTATAATGTCTACATCAGAACTGTCTCGATAACACTGCGAGCCAGAAACACTTGCACACATATTTATAGACAAGTCGGTCTCACTGATGGAGGATAACACTTCTGTCTTTTGTTATATCTACTGCACATTCGAATTCAGCATACAGAAGGCATGTTATATTTTCCGACAGCTGGGGAGAAAATTGCATCTCGGCACCGATGATACCTTGTTCCTGGAGACTGGTGTGCGTGTCGTTTCCTGAAGAGTCAGGCGTTATGTCGAAAATCAGGAAAAAGGATCCGTTCTCGAACATTTTCCTTGTGATCTGGTGTCCGTAATTGGCGTGGTGAATGCCTGTACCGGAAAATAGAGTTTGATAGGCACGTGTTATCAATCCGCCGTTCCCTCCTGTGGTGACCCGCAAAGGTTCGTAAGGTACGAGTTCTCCATTTTTCACAAGATGGAAAGAAGATAGATTGAAACTTCTAAAGTCGAACGGATTTTTCTTACTGTCTCCGAGAAAGCTGGCGGTGGATACCATAGCAAAAAGAACAACATTCGGAAAAGGACCTTGAAAAGCATTATCGATCGAAATCTGCTGCGTTCCGGCAACGTAAGAATAAGTTTTGATGACGCTTCTGGTGAACGGATAATGGGCTGGAGCGTAAGAGAGTGCTCTGTCTATGGCCAAACTGGTGGTAGGAGTAGGAATGATGTGATTTATTTCGAGAACAGCCTTTAAAATTTTTATTCTGGTGGTTGGTGAAGTCTGATCTCCCCAGATGTAAAAAGCATCACGTGACCTGGCTAGATCGATACGTACTTCAACGCCGTTGACCAGGTATTTAGGTTGGTGGAAAAAATCTATGTGCAGTTTTCCCATAAGTTCGACTTCGGCAGACACTTCCGTAGGATTTCCGGTTGTCGGAACGTGCTGGAAAAAGTCTTTTCTGGCGGTAAAACCTTTGTTGTCGGCGGTGATTTGATCTTGATGTCCAGGTGTGTCCAAGTACCACAAGGCATTTGTGAGATGCGTGTTCGCAGCATCGCTCCCGTAATTGATTTCTGCTTCGAAGATTGATTTATATGCGTAATTGTTATCGGCAACTGTTACAGCGATACCGTTGAGAGCCACTGTAACTTGTGAAAAAAGTGAATGGAGAGGATAATTTACGACCCCGCAGTTTTTTGTGAGGGCGTTGGAAGGTTCGGAAGCACTCATGGGAGACCCATCTTGATTGACCATCTGCGTCAACAGACGAAGATAGGCAGATGAAAGATCTAGAAAATCTGTTCCTGCCGGCGGAACGGCAAACTGAAGTATGTTCTGATTATCTATGGAAGCGATAGGCTTGTAGGCGACCGTGTAAGTTTTTTCGACATTTTGCTGAATAGGTTTTTTACTGAAAAGATCGAACTGCGAGATCATGCAAGTGTTATTCTCCATCATTACCCAAAAATATCTTTTCCTGCCGCCTTCTGTTTAATTTTCCTTTTGCGTGTCGTCCTAGATTTTGTGGATGTTTTTCTCCGCTTTTTGGATGCGCTTTTTTTACGGATCGTAGATGTTCTAATACGGGTGGCTGAACGTTTTAACATCGACTGAGCAATTTTTGTTGCAGGTTTTGTTCTTATACCGGAACCTACCAGAGAGTCGATTTTGCGTTGTGCTTTACTTTGAAGATTTTGACCCGCTTCACGTACACGTTGACGAACGATAGTTCTCGGAGTTTGCTGGCTTGTTGCAATGTCGGTGATAATGTTAGCGCCTGTTTTCAAAGCTTCTTTTCCGATCGCTTTTGCACCACTCCAGAGTAGAGGTTTCACCATTCTAAAAAGTCCTGCAAAGAGAGACCCCAATCCTCTCCCTTTTTGAATTCTAGTTGAACGATAGATGGGTCCAATTCCCCCACGGATCTGATTACTGTAATATTCGGTCTGCGAATTCATGGTGATTCATCAGCTTTTCGACATAGACTGAGCAAAATGATTCCTTACTGTTTTTTAAAAGGACTTTGCTTTCCTACGAAAATGTAAAACAGCTATTGTAGGTACGGAGCCGTTTCTCAAAGGTAGGAAATATCCTTGTCTATCATACATCGCAATTTCTATTGTTTCGAAAGAACCTTTATCCAGAGAAACGTAATGAATCGGATTAAATGTATGATGGGCTACGGGTACTGTGCAAGATGATTCTGTTTCCGAATACTGTTTTCGGGTAAGACGTAAAAGACGTAGCATTTCTCCTCCGACCAATTGCTGTTTCACGAGATCGGAATAAATGAATATGTAGGGGTTGTTATCCACGACGTTATTGGACACTGCGTGCGTAGAATAAATAGATTTCAATACGTCATATCGAAATTTGGCGTAGTCATCAGTTTCGTCTATGGGTGTAACAGTATTTGTTGGAACACCTTCCGATTCAGGATCGGGAACCCCTATCACGGACAGATGTTTGTTCACAGCCTCTTTAAAGAAAAATCTGAGATGAGTAGGAACAACGGCATTAGCAGGGTTTGTTTTCAGGAACTGAATGAACTCCTCTATTGTATATGTTGCTGCAGGAAAATAAAATGGCTGCTCGTTAATATAGAGTGTATTATCCGTAGAAACAGAAGATCCCGACGCGTCCCATTGCGCTTCCAACAGAAAATGCCAGAATTGCTTAAGAACGTTTCTCCGTATTTCCAGGTCGTTGGGGAGGGATTCTTCGATGGTAGAGATCAGATCCTCAGCACTTGCATACGTCCGAACAGGAAAGGTTACCGTTCCGTAATCTGTTTCCAAAACATTGTCGTATAGAGTTGAATAATGCAGTTCTGCTAATCCGACTTCCCACAATTCTGGAGACAGATCGATCCGTTTTGCAAGTTTTACGTTGAAATGGGTCAGCGTGTTGTTCGGAAAATACTTCTCCGATGCAGATGACGGTAGGTAAACATAGAAATTATCGTCCATTCTCGCCGAACACAAAGAACTCACTGGATCGTGGTGACGATATATTTTGATATAAATATGTTTAGGAAATTATTTTTCTGATAACTGTTTTACGGAAGATGCCTTGATCCACGAATCGAAACTAGGTGGATATCCGAGCCAGCGAACCAGGTATTCCAAATTTTTACCTTTTCCACGGCTGTTCAAAATCTTATCAATTTTATACTCTTCGTCAGGATCCGAATAAACTTTTTGCAGTTCATGTTTGTAAAATGTGCCTTTTACAGGTTCTTCGTTTAAATCGTCTAATATGTATACAGGTACAGGTGATCGCTGAACAAGGGAGTGGATTTTGAAAAGTTCTCGTGACCACGATTGTTCGTATCCCTTCTCAAAATGTCCTTTGACGACAGAGATCCGTACGAAATCACCAACATTCAGATCTGAAGACGGTTGTGAAATATGTCTGTCAGGTTTGTTGAGACGTTTCCACACGATGTAAACGTTAGACTCGTTCACATCTCGAGGTGCCATCCCTATGGAACTGTGGATAGTTGTATTGTAACCTTCGAGAAGTTGCGGTAAAATGTCTACGTAACGTCTTGTTTGTTTCGATGTGAAATATTTCCACATTCGTTCTTTCAATGTTCTGTTGAAACGTTCCACTACACTTGCTTTCACAGGATAATTTGAAGCGATCGAGAAATTTACATTCTCATTTTTTAAAAACTTCTGGAATGTAGAATTTGTGAACTCCGTTCCTTGGTCGGTCTGTAGTGTGACAGGTTTTCGTCTGCTTTGTCCGAAAATAATTTTGAAAGCTTCGGTTACCGAATTGCTTGTTTTATTTCTTAGTGGTAATGCAAAGGCATATTTTGAGAAAACATCGATCACTGTCAGAAGATATCTGTATCCATCGTTATGTTTTTGTATCGATGTCATGTCGTTGAGATCAGCTTCCCAAAGCATGTCTATGTTCCACACATTGTAATGATTTCGGGGGAACCTTTTTCTTGCAGGTTTGTGGAGTGTGTACGTTTCCTGGTGCATCAACCATTTTTTCACCGTGTTGCGGGATATATTTTTATCCCGCACCGCGTTCCATAAACGATCTACAGATGAGAATGAAGCACGGTGTCGGGGATCGTAATATATTTTGGTGAGGATTTTATCGTGTTTTAACTTAGGGACTCCCATGACTGATCTCTCTGTCTACGGCTTTTTCTCAGAGGAACCAGCTTGTATGCGTCAGGTGTTCTCAGAAACGGTGTAGTTTTTCTGGAAACACGGACAGCCGCTTTCTTCTTCTTTTTCTGTTTCTGTCGATGAGACGGTCCAGGGCTTTCCGTTGACGCTGATGAGAAGTTCAACGTCTTCGGATCAGGAAGTGTTTTTTCCTGACGTTCGTCTATCAAATGTTGAGCCGTAGATTGGTACTCGTCGATGATATTTTGTAACTGATGACGTGTATTACGGGGTAACGTCTCTGCTAGGTTCGGAGGAAAATACGTCGATCCTGGCGAAATAGTAGAAGAACCGTCGTTATCTTGAACAATAGGAATTTGTAATGGTTCTTTGGATTTTCGACTCAGCCATAAATACTCGTCCAGTTCCTTTCTGTAAAGACGCCATTTCTGATCGTCTGATATATTTTTCATTTTCAGAATATCATTCATTTTTTTATCCAGAACGGATAATTTCTGAGTTACAGACGAGTCGGGCCCACGAATACGTGCTAGCTGTTCCGGTGAAAGGACGATCATCTTTTTGTAGGAAGATGTCATTTCTCAATGAGGAATGAGAGTACCGAGAAGACCCGATAACAAAGAACCTAGAAGTAAGGGTAGAAATCCACCTTTTTGCACAAGTAGTTTTCTTCGTTTTTCGATGTTCACTTTCGGTTTCACGAGATTGCGTAAGACCGACTTGTAAGGTGTGAGACGACGTTTTGTGGACGGTTTAATTTTCACGTTTCCTTTTAAAACGTTCAGGCAGCATTCGCTGATGAAACGAATTGTTTTTTTCGGAGCACTTTTCAATAATGATTTACGGATTTTGGTCGGTGAATTTTTCAACACGTGCAAGAAAGGTGAATGTTTCTTGAAAGAAGACGAATGTCTATTCCTGTTAGAACGTGATTTGGTACGTGTCTTCCTCGTTCTCCTCATCTCGATGTTTTAAACATTCCTGAGGAAGATATGCAGTTGAGTAATTCTGGTTAAAAATGTCTGTCTGATAACGTAAAGGATCCGGTGTTGACTGTGAAAGATCAATATACAAATAACTGAAAGGTTGAGTGGTAGCATCTATATATACTTTTTCGAGTTCTTTCATGCGGTGAGGATGAAGTTGTCGTGCAAACACAGTGAATTGGTTCATATCTCGAAGATTTTTAAAAATAACGAAATGCTTCACGTTCAGCGAAATGTCTCTGCAATTTTTCCCTTGATGAAAAAGATTCTGTGTTATGAACACCACCGAAATGTTTTTGTGATGACTGCCTTTTGTGAAAAGGTCAGCGACTTTTTCTCCTTGAGCAACCATCATAAGATCATCCAGGATTATGAGAGTAGGGGGTTTTCCGTTCCACGACTGCCAATCGACGATCCCTTTATGATATTGCACATACTGTTTTCCTGATCGTAACACCATACGATTTTCTTGACGGGTCCTTCGACAAGATGAACGATGGAGTCAACCATATTTGTCACAAAAGTAGTTTTTCCACTTCCTGATGCTCCGCAGACCATCATGGTGAAAGGATGGGTAAGTTTAGGAAACATGTTTTATACTGGAGATTTGAAGAAAAATGAAGATCTGGTACATTGTAAACACATTTTATACACTGACTGTCCGAAGAAGAGCTCAAACTCTGGACCGCTACAGACATATTTTAGTCTGCACAGTATCCGAAGGGATACGATAAATGTTCATCGTCGAAACGTCGTTTCAACAGTACCGGCTGAAACAGCTTTTTTTCATATGTACTGATTACTTGGAACTGTTTTGTTCTTCTGATCCTGAAAATATTTTCGACCATAACTTCAGGTTGCTCACTGTTTATCATGTCGCACATGGTATCAAAATTGACCAATACCGATGTGGAGGTATTCAATGTGATTCCTTTCACTTTACAGATATACTGCGGTTCGGAGAACGGTTTTGTTATTTTCAAGCTGTAACTTTTCGGTCCCGTTGAAACAAACTGTTCACAAACTGCACCGGGTCCGAAATCTGCCAATTCATCGGTGAGTTCTCCTAGTGCGTCACCTGTCTGGGGATGATATTCCATTTCAGGACTATCTACGTAAATTACAGAATCTGTATCACAATAACATATCCTGTCACCCAATTTTTCGAGAAGTTCGTACAGTTTCAGACGAGCATGGCATGTTGTGAAGGCTCCGATAGGAACATTTACTTTCCTGTTCAGACTGACAGCCTCTTCAACATATTTCCAGTTCACTAAAACGGTGTCCTGATTGATGAATACGACTCCTCCAATCATTATATTTGGATCAGTCATTTTATCGAGAAAATCTTTCGATTCCTTGATGATGGTCGTCTGGGAAAGGTTGTCCCGTTGACAGAACTTGCCCCATAAAGAATTAAGGCAAAGTTTAGCCAGAGTACGTTTACCAGGATTGACTTCGATACTGTTTTCTTCCAATAGAATACCCTCCTTATCGAAATATTTCTGTATGTACTTCTTCTTATCCTCGTCGTTCTGACACCATGAAGGCCAGCCGCTCGCTTCCTGTTTTATTTTCAAGAAGGTGTTGACATAACCAGCAAAAAGTCCTCCAGTTTTTGTGACAGGGTCGTACATCGATGTTTCATACTTCCACACTTCCGACACTGACAGTACTCTGTAGCCTAAACTGTAAGCTTTACGCACCTCGGCGATGACCCAAGTCCCCGAAAGTGCGCGTTGTTCATCGGAATGGCAGCATGTACCTTCACATTTTAATCTGATAGCACATTCGTTACACAAGACAAACATCAGTTTTCCATGCATTTTTGTAGGTAGAACAGGATGTAAAAGGGCTTTTGGTGGCAGAACAGTACATTTTATGAGCCCCTCCATGTTCAAAACCTCATTTACCGAAGGAATAGAAGTTCCCAGAAATATGGCAGGATGTCCGACAGGATAGGCACAGTATTTGTTCACATAAGGGTACAAACTTGTAAAATCATAGTACTGTAATTTTTCATTTTCCTTGATTTTGTAATACGTCCTGACTGTTTCAACTCTTCCTCCATATAAGGCGTCTCGTGGATTTAAAGGAATGCAGCAAACGATAGGATGTGTCGATAGATGTCTATCGAGTTCAGGATCTGCTCGCAATATTTTTTTGAAGTCGCATTCCCACATTGTGACAACATGGTATCCTTCAGAACGTAGAGCCGCAAGTTTACGACACTTTGTCTCGTATCTGAAGGTCGCAGTGTTCAACAAGTCACTATGTTTATCACTGTTACTATCCTGATCGGTTTCATCTTCTTCGTCACCTTTCGGATACATATCCCTGTTAATTGATATGCAGCGTTGACAACCATGCCAGTAGCACCCCAGCGCCTCGTACACCGTCTGCGTCTCCTCGTGATAGCCGTCCACTCTGTAACGCCCTCCTATGACATATTTTTCACGAGTACGTCCACCGTGAAGAAGTATTACATCATTTTGTTCTTCCACGTAGGTTAACCATTTCAATGCGAACTTAGACATCTGATCTGCATGATGGTAACCTCCTTTAGGGATTATTCCTATAGTGTTAGCCGGCATAAATTTCTGCCTGTAAATTAGTGAACAGACAGATGCTATTGTGATGCAGTCCCTGAAAATGTCTATTTTGCATATGTCTAGAAAATTCTGTCTCAACTTTAGACATCCTTGTCTCAACAGGGTCACATCCTTGATGCAATATTGGAGAAGTTCGTTTTTGTTGTTAAAAGGTATATTATTTTCACATTCATTGTTTTACCAGGACATGAAACGGTGTTGATCTTCAACTGTTTTCATATATTCATATCCATATGCAGAAGGAGGAGGTGGCGGTCCTATGTAATTTCTATTCTTGTAAGTGTTCCACAAATGCGGATAATATCCTTTCTGCACAGGTAAACCAAACAGTTTTGAAAATCCTGCAAGATTTGACTGAACATAGTTGAGACTGTCCACAAAATGGAGATTTTGGTATGTCATGCTGACAATTTTGGTACCATCTAAGATAACACGAGGTTTCATTTCTCTTTCCAGCATTCTCCGTAATAGAAATGTACAATCGTAACCTCGTGCATTGTGTGCACAGATGGTTATATTGGTAAACTTATGTTGCAATTCGAGATACGACAGAAATGTATCTACAGGGTCATCCCAGAATATAAACTGTCTTGTTCCACAAACAGAACACGAAGCTGTTAAATCCTCTCTTTTGTGACATGCGTGACAGGCTGTCTGCACCACGATAAGATTCGGAACATGAAGAAAAGTTTTTTCTTTGTCAGAATAAGGAATATCAGTGTAGCATTCGAAATCGTAAAACACAAATAGAAATTTTGAGTACTGTTTAGGTTTCGGTATAGGCATGTAGCAGAAATGATTTACAGGTTTCACACAATTACACACAGTACAATATTTCATGTTGCATCTATGCACTTTTTCATATCTATTGTTTGTGAGAATAATTCTGAAACATCGGGGACACTGTTGGATTTCACTACAGACAGTACCGTTTCGGAATGGTGTAGAAACATGATTTGTGAAACACTGTTCATTTCTGAAATTTCGGTGACATGTCTGACATGTTCTACGGACACCCGGTTCAGGTACACACGGTGGAGTTGCACGACACATACAACATAATTGCTTACACATGTGACTATGAGGTTTACCAAATATGAGCTGGTTACACCCATGACATTCTTGGCTTGCTGCAAATGCTCCAACACGGTTCACTATCACATCATAATGTTGTCTGGCATTATCATACAGAAGGTATATAAATTTTGAAACATGTTCAACCTGCCCTTCAAACAGAACATCTTTAACATCACGAAGATTGTTGTATACAATAATTTTATGATCTGTGAGAACTTGCTGAAATTTTCTCAGTTCAGGAATTCCACTTCCGGCACACGCATTGTCTGTCAGATCTACATCTGCTTTCCGCATAAGTTCGAAAACAGGTTTAAGAAGATTTATATTTCTTCGATACTGTGAATAGGACGGATCATTATCAGCATAGGCTTTTCCTATTACCAAAGCTTCAGCTAAACAGAGTGGTTTTCTCCTATTCGGCACACCGACGATACTCCTTTTTTGTGTGCTTAACATGTAATTAGGTAAACAATATGTTCGTTTACCTCCACCACCTCCGACAGGTATATTGACATGGTCGGCTCGCAAAATTAACCGATCTGTAGCCGTAAATGTTTTCGCACTCTGCAATATTTTATACATGATGTTCCACACCATATCACTGTGTAACTGGTCGCTTCTGTGCCACCCGACATAAATATCTTTCACGGTTGGGTCAGATATGTTAGAGAGAGTTAAACCTATCTTGTCTTCATCCTTGGTGTCTTTCTTAACATAGGTGATAAGATTTTCAACACCTTCACGGATCCATGTGTGAGGATCGACACTTTCTGGGGGGTGCGAGAAACTGAATTCTACACGACGTCCTTTGGAACGGAATTTGGGATATTCACGTTCTTGAATGTTATGTAATATTATGTTCCCTATTTGTTCACGAGACACTGTATCACGTTTTCTTTTCTTACCTCTTCTATCTGATACTGAAACACTCTGGGATGACGGTTCTGCTGGCTGTAAAGGATCCGGTCTCCATGACGGTCCTGGCACAGGTTCCAAGCCTGATCCAGGTGCGACGTTCCTTGAAAGTCCTGCTGATGTAACAGGGTCAAATGCGGTTGTCTGGTTTCCCTCGGTACCTGGGGATACAGGATCGGGCGTTGATGATGGGCCTGGTGATTCTTCGGAAATACCTGCTCCATAAAGATCGGGTACGGATGTTGTCACTGTCCGTAGTAAGCGGTCATACTCTTCGAGCAAGGAGATTCTTTCTCCTGCGATGATTTTTTGCGCAATTTGCACCAACACTTCCCGTAACTGTCTAGGTGTTGTGTAATATCCACCACGATATAGCAATAACAAATCGTCAGCGGATAACTGTACGTCCATGATCGTACGATGTCTGTGTCACGAAGACTGCCATATGGAGAGAACACCGTACTTTATATACGTAAGCATACCAGACCAGTTATTTCCGTTCCTAACGGTTTTGCTGTCTGATCTGCAAACTCTCCGGAAATCTGTAACAGTCCTCTGCTAACCGTCTTAGCCCTTTCTGGCTGATATGAATGCTCATGTAAAATTCTCGGAAAAGCTAACTGTCTTCACCAGATGTTTTCCTGGCTGATATCAAACCCGTGTAAAATTCTCGGAAATAGCTAACTATCCTCACCAGATGTTTTCCTGACTGCTATGAAACCATCTAAAATTCTCGGAACTACTTAACACTCTTTTCCAACCGAGCCTAATTGGACTAGAGTGAAGGCAATTGTATGTTCGGAATCTGTACGTCAACACCTTTAAATAGAGTATATGGACGGAGGTCTACGGTCAAAATAACAAAAACCAAGATGGCGCCCAAGATGGCGGCCCCCATTGTCATGACGAGCTGAGATGACAATTAATTGTATAATATTACGTAGTAACCGTCGGTGATGTTTACCGGCACCTAGCTGTTGTAGGTAAATTGAAAAACTCGAAAAACATGTCCGGAAAGTTTTGAAGGGTCGTCCAGTCGTCCCTAATAGGACTAGAGTGAAAACAAATGTAGATTCGGAATCTGTACGTCAACACCTTTAAATAGAGTATATGGACGGAGGTATACGGTCAAAATAACAAAAACCAAGATGGCGGCCAAGATGGCGGCCCCCATTGTCATGACGAGCTGAGATGACAATTAATTGTATAATATTACCTAGTAACCGTCGGTGATGTTTACTGTCACCTATCTGCTGTAGGTAAATTGAAAAACTCGAAAAACATGTCCGGAAAGTTTTGAAGGGTCGTCCAGTCGTCCCTAATTGGACTAGAGTGAAAACAAATGTAGATTCGGAATCTGTACGTCAACACCTTTAAATAGAGTATATGGACGGAGGTCTACGGTCAAAATAACAAAAACCAAGATGGTGGCCAAGATGGCGGCCCCCATTGTCATGACGAGCAAAGATGACAATTAATTGTATAATATTACGTAGTAACCGTCGGCGATGTTTACCGCCACCTATCTGTTGTAGGTAAATTGAAAAACTCAAACTCGAAAAACATGTCCGGAAAATTTCGAAGGGCCGTTCAGCAGGCCCCTAACTGGACTAGAGTGAAGGCAATTGTAGATTCGGAATCTGTATGTCAAAAGTATATGGAAGGGGTCTACGATCTGAAATACAGAAACCCTACATTGCCGTCATCATGGGGACCCTATTGTCCGGCCCTGTGTGATTTAACATAAAATTGATTAGCCTTATCTGTGCATTTTCAAAGGGCGATTCCGACTAGGTTTGGCCCCGGGAAGAAATAATAGAAATAACTTTGCATTTTCAAGGGGGTTCGACTCCCCCCTGTGTGTTCTAAAAACAAAAAACGAACTGATTGCTTTAATTTTGTATTTTGCAACGAGTCCACTCAAACCCTGTAAAAACGAATTTTCCATATGTGTAGGTCGACTCTGATTCTGTTTATTTAAGAAACAAACACAATAACAATAACGCTACATTTTCAACATCATCTATTTCACGATGCTCTTTCTCAGACGTTCTGTGAGGACCCAACAAGGAAGTTGGTTTTGCAATTATATCTCCATACTTTTATTATCTGTCTGGATGAAACAAGGAAGTACTATGTACATAACGTTATCAGAGTCAGCCGGATGCAACAAGGAACTACTGTGAAACTCATCTCAGAACTGCAGGCCTCAGTCCCGCAATTTCCTCCTTGTAAATCTGTCATGATGTAATAAAGAACTCCAGTCACCGCAGTTTAATCTCTTCTACAGATTTCTGCGTAACACGCTTGCTAATGACTTAAGCATGTAAGGAAGTCTACAGATCTTCTGAAACAGATTTTCCTCCACTCATTCTGTTACTTCGTGTTGGGTCAGAACGTGCGATGGCTGATAGAAATTTGGTAAGTACCTATTTCATATTCATATTAAAAATAACATATTTTCTGTATACACCATATATTTTTATTACAAAAAACTATTATACATATTTCATTATACCCATTAAATGCAACACCTCTCAATGTAGACGTTATATGTACAATCTCGGGTTCGATTCCCGATGGAAACCTATGGTTCTGTGCATAAATTTAAAATCAGATAGATTGTTTAATTATCCCACAACTGAACGAAACGTGTTAGTGTATTAGTAAGATTAGTAATGTTTATTCGTTCAGTTTTCTCTTTTTTAACATCTCCACCATCCGTTCCTCTAGCTCTTTCCCCGTCCCCCCTGTTTTCTTATTTTCTGCTCTTTCATTCCTTACACTTTTAAATAGTTCCATTAACTCGAAACATATTCTTAACGATAAATGCGAGGGTACATATTGGGCTCTCTGTATGTTTTCTACAAAATCACCAAACACTGCCGCGTTTCTTTTTTTTTCAATAATGAAGCTGAATATTTTCACCAATGTGTCCACCTTCACTTCAAAATCTTTACACGTTTCTTCTAGTCGGCGCAATAAATCTTCGGCCAACCCGTTTTCTTCGCAGAAATTGACGTAGCTGCCTACATGCTTTTCTATTTGCCGTGCGTGAACTTTGCTCCACAAATTTCTTCTCTCTTCTGTTGTAGTCCCCGTCTCCTCTTTTACGTCTCCATACAACAGACTGAACCCTAGCGGAAGTGTAGTCATCTGAAATAGACAGAAAATATATTAGTTATATATATATATATTTCGGTCTCCCCGATGGCGCAGTGGTAGCGTCGTCGCCTTGTAATCAAGGGGTCCCGGGTTCGATACCCGGTGGAGGCACAAGTGGTTCGGATCCCACTTTAAACTGTAGGTCCAGTCCCAATTAGCCTTACCGTGCATAAAGTGGACTTCAAACAACTAATCAATCAATCAATATATATATTTTTACACAAACTGTAATCACTGTTATATATTAATTCACACATATTTTCAGGAACGTAACATGCAGCAGGGGGAGGCTCTGCGGAATGCTTTTGATCAATATCAAATAGGAGTAGAAGAGCAAGAGCACTTCGCAGAGCTCACCAGGGATGTCAGGAGGTGCCTGGAGGAGCAGGCTGACATCGAACGGGTATACGAGCAGACGTTGGCCGTAACAGCACTTCGGCGTCGACTCAATCGGGAAAGAATGGCCGACACTTTCCGTTATTATCGTCAAAGGTAATTATTTTAATTTATTTCTTATAACATTGTATATTTTGACATGGTCCGACAACCTATCGACTATCCTTGTAGCTCAATTATGGACAGACGGAAATTTAAATCTGAAAAATAAAATCGAAAATATAAAAACGAAAAATTAAAATCGAAAAACTCGAAAAAGTTTAAAATGTTTTAAACAAGTTTAAAACGTTTTTGAACAAAATTGAAATAAAAGACCCTCAGTCACGGTCCTGTTTCTCCCAGACCTCACGTTTCAAAATGCCCTCAGTTGCGGCCTGGTTTCACATGCATGTTCACCATTTTCCGATTATATATGTCACATACCACTTTTTCTTTTATAGCCAATATCTACATGGAACCGAATATATTTTTTAATTATTATATATTGTTTTTCAGATTGGGTCGACGCAATGCTCGTAGGGCCGACAACCTGCTTCAACAGATACCTCCTGCGGTCCTCAGAGGCTATGTTCGTCCTCCTTCTCCTGCTCCGGAAGAGGAGGAACATATACCCCTCATTAATTTGGTGCAGCGGGAGGAGGAGGAGGAGGACGGACATCGTACGCCTCCATTACCACCACCAGAGGACCGGGGACAGCCAACCCCCCCACCATAGGCTGTACAACTCTAAAATAAACCTCTGCTGCCACAGGTAATGATTTTTATTTTCTCACCTTTCAAGCTGTATCGTTTTCTGCTTCCGACGTGTCAGTCTCCTCTATTATTTCGGGGAACTCACGATGTGGGCCTGTACCTCTCGAAAACTGCTCTTCAACTTTATGGACACTGGAAATAAAAGCATATTTTGATCTTAGATCGTTACGCCGTAACGGGTTGTGACAATAGTCGGCTAACTCTTCTAAATCTAATGCAGTACCTTTTACTCCTAATGTATCGCTTACCGACTCCTGTAGGGGTACACTACTGTTAAACCACTGAAATATTTCACCCAGTGATAACATAGACTCCCGATATTGTTTTCTAAATATCTGCATCAGAGTTGCAACATCACTATAATCCACTATCATGTATTTTTTGTGACACCCCACTCGGTACAGCAGGGGAATCTCCTCATTCAGTAAATGTTCCAAATTTTCGTACCGTGTCAATTCGATAGCGGCACGCCCACAATTTAAACTCTCATCCGTCATCATAATATATTTTGTAACCAGACAACGTGGAGGAACATGCAGATCGGATATATCTACATGTTCCGAATTTAGTTCCGATTCTGTCTCCATACAGATGCAATCTTTTGAGGAAATTCCCGATACTACAGTAAAAGGTCCTGCATTATATCCGTGAGATGCTATCCCACCGGCTACACGATTGGTCCACACATGGTACGGCAAATGACCGTATACAGGTGCTCTCTCGAAAAGGTAATGTGTCTCACATAATCCTGTTCTACGACTCTTGATGTACTGCATGCTGATAGGAAAACCATTACTTTCAAGTTCCATAAAATTCTCATTCACTAGATCTCTATTGTAAAATGTTATTAAAAGAGATTCCCTGTACATTACCGGACTATCAAAAACCAACACTTTGGGACTATTACTCTCAAATATTTTCGATTTAACACCATGCAGTCTTTTCGAATCAGAGACTGTTACAGGGTATGCAAAACACATCGCCTTCCTCGGAGAACGCTCTATGTAACCGTACAAAGGATTATACTGCATATTTTTATCAGCATCATGTTTTCTTTTCCTCAACGTTTCACCCCTACCACCACCACTTTTCTTTCCACAGCGTCTCAACTTCTCATATTTGTGTTGTGCAGCATTCTTTGCTTCCCACGATCTACGAAATTGCTGTTCCGTAAAATACTTAGGAACGCTCACGTACGGGCTGTCATCCTTAAACATTTCAGGCTGTACCGACGACCGTGGTGTCCGTGGAGGAGACGGCAGTAGACGACTACTTCGTGATGTCGTCGCTGGCAACAAATCTGGAGCAGCAGGTTTCATCCCCATTACACTGCCGACAAATTGCAATATCCAGCCCCCTATACCCATTTTACACTTCTACTCACCTCAAGATAACCCACTATATATATATATATATATATATATATATACCAGGTAGGATTGATCCGTTGAAACTGATCACTTTTCTCACTATAGTATCTGCAACCTGAAGGCGATTGTGCTGGCTGAGCTGTGGACAGTTATCCGGCCGACAGTTGTACCTCTTATGATGCATATCTGGTTCGTTCCATTTTATATACCTTCCTCCCGACGATCAACACTGTCATATTCGATACGTAATCTCTCGCGCAGAGCATCCAACGCCCACGTGCCTCTCCTATCTTCTTCCTGTCCTGGTACACTGTACACACTCAACTCTTCCGAGAATCGTACTTTTTTTATTCTGTACAATTTATCTACATCCGTCTTCTCCGGCACTTTTTTCTCCTTATGCTCTTTCTCCATCACGTGCTATCCCACATGCTTTGCAGAGAACCCTTCTTCCAGCACAACATTCAAACATTCCGCACATCATTCATCCAGTCCATGCATATCACTCTCAACCATCCACACACACACACACATATCGCTCACCAATTCCTGGAACCACTTAACGATAATCTTTCTCGCAACACCAAACCAATTAACACCAGACATCAAACATTACTCATTCCCCGAAACCCTACTCTCATCCCACACAATTCCTAGAACTCGAACACTCAACACTTTAACGTCATCTGCTCGAACATTCACCAGACCCTGAAATAATCTCCCGACAAAATTCCTTGAAAAACAGACCTTAAAACACTTGACTCAAAACTGTAAAAGCAATTACCATTCCCGACCCATTACACAAACCACATCCATTAATTCTCACAACATTTCCTCGAACCAACACTCGACAAACCACATTTTCCAAGAACAGGCACTTAACCTTCACCGCACGCCTTAAAAGCCTCATCAACGCCATCTGTTTTCAGACACCGGAAATTCCGAGAAAACCAACCGCCACCGGATAATCGTCGATACTTTTCCTCCTTCCCCCCAACCCCAATTCCCGGAATTTCAGAATCATCCAATGCCATCTGTTTTCAGACGCCGCGGGAAAAACCCGAATACTTTTCCTCCTCCCCAACAACCAATCAAAACGCTCCTCACAAAATTAAGCCCCGCCCATTTTAAAACAGCCCACCAATCAGAATCATCCTCTCAATTAAGCCACGCCCATTTTATGACGTCATCGCGAACAACAATAACCCTTGCTTGCCCACACAACTACATCATCAATTGATCTTTGATCGATCTTTTCCAATCAATTGATTTATCGACTTCAAAGCCGGTGCAAACATTGCAGGGATACATTGGAGGTCAAGACACGTGGAAAAAACGTACAAAACAAGAGATTGGAGACATCAAGATTTTGGACGAATTTTTCAAAAATTTTCAAATTTTCAGATAGGAGGTTCCAGATAAGGTCAAAAACTACATACTCAGATCTTCACCAAACTTTGCAGGGATACATTGGATGTCAAGACACGTGGAAAAAGCATACAAAACATAGGATTGGGGATATCAAGATTTTGGTCAAATTTTTTAAGAATTTTCAAATTTTCAGATAGGAGGTTCCATATAAGGTCAAAAACTACATACTCAGATCTTCACCAAACATTGCAGGGATACATTGGATGTCAAGAAACGTGGAAAAAACGTACAAAACAAGAGATTGGAGACATCAAGATTTTGGACGAATTTTTGAAGAATTTTCAAATTTTCAGATAGGAGGTTCCAGATAAGGTCAAAAACTACATACTCAGATCTTCACCAAACGTTGCAGGGATACTTTGCATGTCAAGACACGTGGAAAAAACGTACCAAACAAGAGATTGGAGACATCAAGATTTTCGACGAATTTTTGAAGAATTTTCAAATTTTCAGATGGGAGGTTCCAGATAAGGTCAAAAACGACATACTCAGATCTTCACCAAACTTTGCATGGATACATTGGATGTCAAGACACGTGGAAAAAACGTACAAAACAAGAGATTGGAGACATCAAGATTTTCGACGAATTTTTGAAGAATTTTCAAATTTTCAGATGGGAGGTTCCAGATAAGGTCAAAAACGACATACTCAGATCTTCACCAAACTTTGCATGGATACATTGGATGTCAAGACACGTGATAAAAAACATACAAAACATAGGATTGGGGACATCAAGATTTTGGACGAATTTTTTAAGAATTTTCAAATTTTCAGAAAGGAGGTTCCATATAAGGTCAAAAACTACATACTCAGATCTTCACCAAACTTTGCAGGGATACAATGGATGTCAAGACACGTGGAAAAAACGTACAAAACAAGAGATTGAGGTCATCAAGATTTTGGACGGATTTTTTAGGAATTTTCAAATTTTCAGATGGGAGGTTCCAGATAAGGTCAAAAACTACATACTCAGATCTTCACCAAACTTTGCAGGGATACATTGGATGTCAAGACACGTGGAAAAAAAAGTACAAAACAAGAGATTGGAGACATCAAGATTTTGGACGAATTTTTTAAGAATTTTCAAATTTTCAGATAGGAGGTTCCATATAAGGTCAAAAACTACATACTCAGATCTTCACCAAACTTTGCATGGATACATTGGATGTCAAGACACGTGGCAAAAACGTACAAAACAAGAGATTGGTGTCATCAAGATTTTGGACGAATTTTTGAAGAATTTTCAAATTTTCAGATAATAGGTTCCATATAAGGTCAAAAACTACATACTCAGATCTTCACCAAACGTTGCAGGGATACTTTGCATGTCAAGACACGTGGAAAAAACGTACAAAACAAGAGATTGGAGACATCAAGATTTTCGACGAATTTTTTAAGAATTTTCAAATTTTCAGATAGGAGGTTCCAGATAAGATCAAAAACTACATACTCAGATCTTCACCAAACTTTGCTGGGATACATTGGATGTCAAGACACGTGGAAAAAACGTACAAAACAAGAGATTGGAGACATCAAGATTTTGGACGAATTTTTGAGGAATTTTCAAATTTTCAGAAATGAGGTTCCAGATAAGGTCAAAAACTACATACTCAGATCTTCACCAAACTTTGCAGGGATACATTGGATGTCAAGACACGTGGCAAAAACGTACAAAACAAGAGATTGGAGACATCAAGATTTTGGACGAATTTTTTAAGAATTTTCAAATTTTCAGATAGGAGGTTCCAGATAAGGTCAAAAACTACATACTCAGATCTTCACCAAACTTTGCAGGGATACATTGGATGTCAAGACACGTGGAAAAATCGTACAAAACAAGAGATTGGGGGCATCAAGATTTTGGACGGATTTTTTTAGGAATTTTCAAATTTTCAGATGGGAGGTTCCAGATAAGGTCAAAAACTACATACTCAGATCTTCACCAAACTTTGCAGGGATACATTGGATGTCAAGACAAGTGGAAAAAACGTACAAAACAAGAGATTGGAGACGTCAAGATTTTGGACCAATTTTTTAAGAATTTTCAAATTTTCAGAAAGGATGTTCCAGATGAGTTCAAAAACGACATACTCAGATCTTCACCAAACTTTGCAGGGATACATTGGATGTCAAGACACGTGGAAGAAACGTACAAAACAAGAGATTGGAGACATCAAGATTTTGGACGAATTTTTGAAGAATTTTCAAATTTTCAGATGGGAGGTTCCAGATAAGGTCAAAAACGACATTCTCAGATCTTCACCAAACTTTGCATGGATACTTTGGATGTCAAGACACGTGGAAAAAACATACAAAACATAGGATTGGGGACATCAAGATTTTGGACGAATTTTTTAAGAATTTTCAAATTTTCAGAAAGGAGGTTCCATATAAGGTCAAAAACTACATACTCAGATCTTCACCAAACTTTGCAGGGATACATTGGATGTCAAGACACGTGGAAAAAACGTACAAAACAAGAGATTGAGGTCATCAAGATTTTGGACGGATTTTTTAGGAATTTTCAAATTTTCAGATGGGAGGTTCCAGATAAGGTCAAAAACTACATACTCAGATCTTCACCAAACTTTGCAGGGATACATTGGATGTCAAGACACGTGGAAAAAACGTACAAAACAAGAGATTGGAGACATCAAGATTTAGGACGAATTTTTTAAGAATTTTCAAATTTTCAGATAGGAGGTTCCATATAAGGTCAAAAACTACATACTCAGATCTTCACCAAACTTTGCATGGATACATTGGATGTCAAGACACGTGGAAAAAACGTACAAAACAAGAGATTGGTGTTATCAAGATTTTGGACGAATTTTTGAAGAATTTTCAAATTTTCAGATAGGAGGTTCCAGATAAGGTCAAAAACTACATACTCAGATCTTCACCAAACGTTGCAGGGATACTTTGCATGTCAAGACACGTGGAAAAAACGTACAAAACAAGAGATTGGAGACATCAAGATTTTCGACGAATTTTTTAAGAATTTTCAAATTTTCAGATAGGAGGTTCCAGATAAGGTCAAAAACTACATACTCAGATCTTCACCAAACTTTGCAGGGATACATTGGATGTCAAGACACGTGGAAAAAACGTACAAAACAAGAGATTGGAGACATCAAGATTTTGGACGAATTTTTGAGGAATTTTCAAATTTTCAGAAATGAGGTTCCAGATAAGGTCAAAAACTACATACTCAGATCTTCACCAAACTTTGCAGGGATACATTGGATGCCAAGACACGTGGCAAAAACGTACAAAACAAGAGATTGGAGACATCAAGATTTTGGACGAATTTTTTAAGAATTTTCAAATTTTCAGATAGGAGGTTCCAGATAAGGTCAAAAACTACATACTCAGATCTTCACCAAACTTTGCAGGGATACATTGGATGTCAAGACACGTGGAAAAATCGTACAAAACAAGAGATTGGGGGCATCAAGATTTTGGACGGATTTTTTAGGAATTTTCAAATTTTCAGATGGGAGGTTCCATATAAGGTCAAAAACTACATACTCAGATCTTCACCAAACTTTGCAGGGATACATTGGATGTCAAGACACGTGGAAAAAACGTACAAAACAAGAGATTGGAGACGTCAAGATTTTCGACGAATTTTTTAAGAATTTTCAAATTTTCAGAAAGGATGTTCCAGATGAGTTCAAAAACGACATACTCAGATCTTCACCAAACTTTGCAGGGATACATTGGATGTCAAGACACGTGGAAAAAACGTACAAAACAAGAGATTGGAGACATCAAGATTTTGGACGAATTTTTTAAGAATTTTCAAATTTTCAGATAGGAGGTTCCAGATAAGGTCAAAAACTACATATTCAGATCTTCACCAAACTTTGCAGGGATACATTGGATGTCAAGACACGTGGAAAAAACGTACAAAACAAGAGATTGGAGACATCAAGATTTTGGTCCAATTTTTGAGGAATTTTCAAATTTTCAGAAATGAGGTTCCAGATAAGGTCAAAAACTACATACTCAGATCTTCACCAAACTTTGCAGGGATACATTGGATGTCAAGACACGTGGGAAAAACGTACAAAACAAGAGATTGGAGACATCAAGATTTTGGACGAATTTTTTAACAATTTTCAAATTTTCAGATAGGAGGTTCCAGATAAGGTCAAAAACTACATACTCAGATCTTCACCAAACTTTGCAGGGATACATTGGATGTCAAGACACGTGGGAAAAACGTACAAAACAAGAGATTGGAGACATCAAGATTTTGGACGAATTTTTTAAGAATTTTCAAATTTTCAAATAGGATGTTCCAGATAAGGTCAAAAACTACATACTCAGATCTTCACCAAACTTTGCAGTGATACATTGGATGTCAAGACACGTGGAGAAAGCGTACAAAACAAGAGATTGGGGTCATCAAGATTTTGGACGGATTTTTTAGGAATTTTCAAATTTTCAGATGGGAGGTTCCAGATAAAGTCAAAAACTACATACTCAGATCTTCACCAAACTTTGCAGGGATACATTGGATGTCAAGACACGTGGAAAAAACAAACAAAACATAGGATTGGGGACATCAAGATTTTGGTCGAATTTTTTAAGAATTTTCAAATTTTCAGATAGGATGTTCCAGATAAGGTCAAAAACTACATACTCAGATCTTCACCAAACTTTGCAGGGATACATTGGATGTCAAGACACGTGGAAAAAACATACAAAACATAGGATTGGGGATATCAAGATTTTGGTCAAATTTTTTAAGAACTTTCAAATTTTCAGATAGGAGGTTCCAGATAAGGTCAAAAACTACATACTCAGATCTTCACCAAACATTGCAGGGATACATTGGATGTCAAGACACGTGGAAAAAACGTACAAAACAAGAGATTGGAGACATCAAGATTTTGGACGAATTTTTGAAGAATTTTCAAACTTTCAGATAGGAGGTTCCAGATAAGGTCAAAAACTACATACTCAGATCTTCACCAAACGTTGCAGGGATACATTGGATGTCAAGACACGTGGAAAAAACGTACAAAACAAAGGGATTGGAGACATCAAGATTTTGGACGAATTTTTTAAGAATTTTCAAATTTTCAGATAGGAGGTTCCATATAAGGTCAAAAACTACATACTCAGATCATCACCAAACTTTGAAGGGATACATTGGATGTCAAGACACGTGGAAAAAACGTACAAAACAAGAGATTGGAGACATCAAGATTTTGGACGGATTTTTTAGGAATTTTCAAATTTTCAGATGGGAGGTTCCAGATAAGGTCAAAAACTACATACTCAGATCTTCACCAAACTTTGCAGGGATACATTGGATGTCGAGACACGTGGAAAAAACGTACAAAACAAGAGTTTGTTGTCATCAAGATTTTGGACGGATTTTTTAGGAATTTTCAAATTTTCAGATGGGAGGTTCCAGATAAGGTCAAAAACTAAATACTCAGATCTTCACCAAACTTTACAGGGATACATTGGATGTCAAGACACGTGGAAACAACATACAAAACAAGAGGTTGGAAACGTCAAGATTTTGGACGAATTTTTTAAGAATTTTCAAATTTTCAGAAAGTATGTTCCAGATAAGGTCAAAAACGACATACTCAGATCTTCACCAAACTTTGCAGGGATACATTGGATGTCAAGACACGTGGAAAAAACGTACAAAACAAGAGATTGGAGACATCAAGATTTTGGACGAATTGTTTAAGAATTTTCAAATTTTCAGATAGGAGGTTCCAGATAAGGTCAAAAACTACATACTCAGATCTTCACCAAACTTTGCAGGGATACATTGGATGTCAAGACACGTGGAAAAAACGTACAAAACAAGAGATTGGGGACGTCAAGATTTTGGACGAATTTTTTAAGAATTTTCAAATTTTCAGAAAGGATGTTCCAGATAAGGTCAAAAACGACATACTCCGATCTTCACCAAACTTTGCAGGGATACATTGGATGTCAAGACGCGTGGAAAAAACGTACAAAACAAGAGATTGGAGACATCAAGATTTTGGACGAATTTTTGAGGAATTTTCAAATTTTCAGAAATGAGGTTCCAGATAAGGTCAAAAACTACATACTCAGATCTTCACCAAACTTTGCAGGGATACATTGGATGTCAAGACACGTGGAAAAAACGTACAAAACAAGAGATTGGAGACATCAAGATTTTCGACGAATTTTTTAAGAATTTTCAAATTTTCAGAAAGGATGTTGCAGATAAGGTCAAAAACGACATACTCAGATCTTCACCAAACTCTGCAGGGATACATTGGATGTCAAGACACGGGGAAAAAACATACAAAACATAGGATTGGGGACATCAAGATTTTGGTCAAATTTTTTAAGAATTTTCAAATTTTCAGATAGGAGGTTCCATATAAGGTCAAAAACTACATACTCAGATCTTCACCAAACTTTGCAGGGATACATTGGATGTCAAGACACGTGGAAAAAACGTACAAAACAAGAGATTGGAGACATCAAGATTTTGGACGAATTTTTTAAGAATTTTCAAATTTTCAGAAAGGATGTTCCAGATAAGGTCAAAAACGACATACTCAGATCTTCACCAAACTTTGCAGGGATACATTGGATGTCAAGACACGTGGAAAAAACATAAAACATAGGATTGAGAACATCAAGATTTTGGTCAAATTTTTTAAGAATTTTCAAATTTTCAGATAGGAGGTTCCATATAAGGTCAAAAACTACATACTCAGATCTTCACCAAACATTGCAGGGATACATTGGAGGTCAAGACACGTGGAAAAAACGTACAAAACAAGAGATTGGAGACATCAAGATTTTGGACGAATTTTTCAAAAATTTTCAAATTTTCAGATAGGAGGTTCCAGATAAGGTCAAAAACTACATACTCAGATCTTCACCAAACGTTGCAGGGATACTTTGCATGTCAAGACACGTGGAAAAAACGTACAAAACAAGAGATTGGAGACATCAAGATTTTCGACGAATTTTTGAAGAATTTTCAAATTTTCAGATGGGAGGTTCCAGATAAGGTCAAAAACGACATACTCAGATCTTCACCAAACTTTGCATGGATACATTGGATGTCAAGACACGTGGAAAAAACATACAAAACATAGGATTGGGGACATCAAGATTTTGGACGAATTTTTTAAGAATTTTCAAATTTTCAGATAGGAGGTTCCATATAAGGTCAAAAACTACATACTCAGATCTTCACCAAACATTGCAGGGATACATTGGATGTCAAGAAACGTGGAAAAAACGTACAAAACAAGAGATTGGAGACATCAAGATTTTGGACGAATTTTTGAAGAATTTTCAAATTTTCAGATAGGATGTTCCAGATAAGGTCAAAAACTACATACTCAGATCTTCACCAAACGTTGCAGGAATACTTTGCATGTCAAGACACGTGGAAAAAACGTACAAAACAAGAGATTGGAGACATCAAGATTTTCGACGAATTTTTGAAGAATTTTCAAATTTTCAGATGGGAGGTTCCAGATAAGGTCAAAAACGACATACTCAGATCTTCACCAAACTTTGCATGGATACATTGGATGTCAAGACACGTGGAAAAAACATACAAAACATAGGATTGGGGACATCAAGATTTTGGACGAATTTTTTAAGAATTTTCAAATTTTCAGATAGGAGGTTCCATATAAGGTCAAAAACTACATACTCAGATCTTCACCAAACTTTGCATGGATACATTGGATGTCAAGACACGTGGAAAAAACGTACAAAACAAGAGATTGGTGTCATCAAGATTTTGGACGAATTTTTGAAGAATTTTCAAATTTTCAGATAGGATGTTCCAGATAAGGTCAAAAACTACATACTCAGATCTTCACCAAACTTTGCAGGGATACATTGGATGTCAAGACACGTGGAAAAAACGTACAAAACAAGAGATTGGAGACATCAAGTTTTTGGACGAATTTTTTAAGAATTTTCAAATTTTCAGATAGGAGGTTCCAGATAAGGTCAAAAACTACATATTCAGATCTTCACCAAACTTTGCAGGGATACATTGGATGTCAAGACACGTGGAAAAAACGTACAAAACAAGAGATTGGAGACATCAAGATTTTGGTCCAATTTTTGAGGAATTTTCAAATTTTCAGAAATGAGGTTCCAGATAAGGTCAAAAACTACATACTCAGATCTTCACCAAACTTTGCAGGGATACATTGGATGTCAAGACACGTGGGAAAAACGTACAAAACAAGAGATTGGAGACATCAAGATTTTGGACGAATTTTTTAACAATTTTCAAATTTTCAGATAGGAGGTTCCAGATAAGGTCAAAAACTACATACTCAGATCTTCACCAAACTTTGCAGGGATACATTGGATGTCAAGACACGTGGGAAAAACGTACAAAACAAGAGATTGGAGACATCAAGATTTTGGACGAATTTTTTAAGAATTTTCAAATTTTCAAATAGGATGTTCCAGATAAGGTCAAAAACTACATACTCAGATCTTCACCAAACTTTGCAGTGATACATTGGATGTCAAGACACGTGGAGAAAGCGTACAAAACAAGAGATTGGGGTCATCAAGATTTTGGACGGATTTTTTAGGAATTTTCAAATTTTCAGATGGGAGGTTCCAGATAAAGTCAAAAACTACATACTCAGATCTTCACCAAACTTTGCAGGGATACATTGGATGTCAAGACACGTGGAAAAAACAAACAAAACATAGGATTGGGGACATCAAGATTTTGGTCGAATTTTTTAAGAATTTTCAAATTTTCAGATAGGATGTTCCAGATAAGGTCAAAAACTACATACTCAGATCTTCACCAAACTTTGCAGGGATACATTGGATGTCAAGACACGTGGAAAAAACATACAAAACATAGGATTGGGGATATCAAGATTTTGGTCAAATTTTTTAAGAACTTTCAAATTTTCAGATAGGAGGTTCCATATAAGGTCAAAAACTACATACTCAGATCTTCACCAAACATTGCAGGGATATATTGGATGTCAAGACACGTGGAAAAAACGTACAAAACAAGAGATTGGAGACATCAAGATTTTGGACGAATTTTTGAAGAATTTTCAAATTTTCAGATAGGAGGTTCCATATAAGGTCAAAAACTACATACTCAGATCATCACCAAACTTTGAAGGGATACATTGGATGTCAAGACACGTGGAAAAAACGTACAAAACAAGAGATTGGAGACATCAAGATTTTGGACGGATTTTTTAGGAATTTTCAAATTTTCAGATGGGAGGTTCCAGATAAGGTCAAAAACTACATACTCAGATCTTCACCAAACTTTGCAGGGATACATTGGATGTCGAGACACGTGGAAAAAACGTACAAAACAAGAGTTTGTTGTCATCAAGATTTTGGACGGATTTTTTAGGAATTTTCAAATTTTCAGATGGGAGGTTCCAGATAAGGTCAAAAACTACATACTCAGATCTTCACCAAACTTTACAGGGATACATTGGATGTCAAGACACGTGGAAACAACATACAAAACAAGAGGTTGGAAACGTCAAGATTTTGGACGAATTTTTTAAGAATTTTCAAATTTTCAGAAAGTATGTTCCAGATAAGGTCAAAAACGACATACTCAAATCTTCACCAAACTTTGCAGGGATACATTGGATGTCAAGACACGTGGAAAAAACGTACAAAACAAGAGATTGGAGACATCAAGATTTTGGACGAATTGTTTAAGAATTTTCAAATTTTCAGATAGGAGGTTCCAGATAAGGTCAAAAACTACATACTCAGATCTTGACCAAACTTTGCAGGGATACATTGGATGTCAAGACACGTGGAAAAAACGTACAAAACAAGAGATTGGGGACGTCAAGATTTTGGACGAATTTTTTAAGAATTTTCAAATTTTCAGAAAGGATGTTCCAGATAAGGTCAAAAACGACATACTCCGATCTTCACCAAACTTTGCAGGGATACATTGGATGTCAAGACGCGTGGAAAAAACGTACAAAACAAGAGATTGGAGACATCAAGATTTTGGACGAATTTTTGAGGAATTTTCAAATTTTCAGAAATGAGGTTCCAGATAAGGTCAAAAACTACATACTCAGATCTTCACCAAACTTTGCAGGGATACATTGGATGTCAAGACACGTGGAAAAAACGTACAAAACAAGAGATTGGAGACATCAAGATTTTGGACGAATTTTTTAAGAATTTTCAAATTTTCAGAAAGGATGTTGCAGATAAGGTCAAAAACGACATACTCAGATCTTCACCAAACTCTGCAGGGATACATTGGATGTCAAGACACGGGGAAAAAACATACAAAACATAGGATTGGGGACATCAAGATTTAGGTCAAATTTTTTAAGAATTTTCAAATTTTCAGATAGGAGGTTCCATATAAGGTCAAAAACTACATACTCAGATCTTCACCAAACTTTGCAGGGATACATTGGATGTCAAGACACGTGGAAAAAACGTACAAAACAAGAGATTGGAGACATCAAGATTTTGGACGAATTTTTTAAGAATTTTCAAATTTTCAGAAAGGATGTTCCAGATAAGGTCAAAAACGACATACTCAGATCTTCACCAAACTTTGCAGGGATACATTGGATGTCAAGACACGTGGAAAAAACATACAAAACATAGGATTGAGAACATCAAGATTTTGGTCAAATTTTTTAAGAATTTTCAAATTTTCAGATAGGAGGTTCCATATAAGGTCAAAAACTACATACTCAGATCTTCACCAAACATTGCAGGGATACATTGGAGGTCAAGACACGTGGAAAAAACGTACAAAACAAGAGATTGGAGACATCAAGATTTTGGACGAATTTTTCAAAAATTTTCAAATTTTCAGATAGGAGGTTCCAGATAAGGTCAAAAACTACATACTCAGATCTTCACCAAACGTTGCAGGGATACTTTGCATGTCAAGACACGTGGAAAAAACTTACAAAACAAGAGATTGGAGACATCAAGATTTTCGACGAATTTTTGAAGAATTTTCAAATTTTCAGATGATAGGTTCCAGATAAGGTCAAAAACGACATACTCAGATCTTCACCAAACTTTGCATGGATACATTGGATGTCAAGACACGTGGAAAAAACATACAAAACATAGGATTGGGGACATCAAGATTTTGGACGAATTTTTTAAGAATTTTCAAATTTTCAGATAGGAGGTTCCATATAAGGTCAAAAACTACATACTCAGATCTTCACCAAACATTGCAGGGATACATTGGATGTCAAGAAACGTGGAAAAAACGTACAAAACAAGAGATTGGAGACATCAAGATTTTGGACGAATTTTTGAAGAATTTTCAAATTTTCAGATAGGATGTTCCAGATAAGGTCAAAAACTACATACTCAGATCTTCACCAAACGTTGCAGGGATACTTTGCATGTCAAGACACGTGGAAAAAACGTACAAAACAAGAGATTGGAGACATCAAGATTTTCGACGAATTTTTGAAGAATTTTCAAATTTTCAGATGGGAGGTTCCAGATAAGGTCAAAAACGACATACTCAGATCTTCACCAAACTTTGCATGGATACATTGGATGTCAAGACACGTGGAAAAAACATACAAAACATAGGATTGGGGACATCAAGATTTTGGACGAATTTTTTAAGAATTTTCAAATTTTCAGAAAGGAGGTTCCATATAAGGTCAAAAACTACATACTCAGATCTTCACCAAACTTTGCAGGGATACAATGGATGTCAAGACACGTGGAAAAAACGTACAAAACAAGAGATTGAGGTCATCAAGATTTTGGACGGATTTTTTAGGAATTTTCAAATTTTCAGATGGGAGGTTCCAGATAAGGTCAAAAACTACATACTCAGATCTTCTCCAAACTTTGCATGGATACATTGGATGTCAAGACACGTGGAAAAAACGTACAAAACAAGAGATTGGTGTCATCAAGATTTTGGACGAATTTTTGAAGAATTTTCAAATTTTCAGATAGGATGTTCCAGATAAGGTCAAAAACTACATACTCAGATCTTCACCAAACTTTGCAGGGATACATTGGATGTCAAGACACGTGGAAAAAACATACAAAACATAGGATTGTGGATATCAAGATTTTGGTCAAATTTTTTAAGAACTTTCAAATTTTCAGATAGGAGGTTCCATATAAGGTCAAAAACTACATACTCAGATCTTCACCAAACATTGCAGGGATACATTGGATGTCAAGACACGTGGAAAAAACGTACAAAACAAGAGATTGGAGACATCAAGATTTTGGACGAATTTTTGAAGAATTTTCAAACTTTCAGATAGGAGGTTCCAGATAAGGTCAAAAACTACATACTCAGATCTTCACCAAACTCTGCAGGGATACATTGGATGTCAAGACACGTGGAAAAAACGTACAAAACAAAGGGATTGGAGACATCAAGATTTTGGACGAATTTTTTAAGAATTTTCAAATTTTCAGATAGGAGGTTCCATATAAGGTCAAAAACTACATACTCAGATCATCACCAAACTTTGAAGGGATACATTGGATGTCAAGACACGTGGAAAAAACGTACAAAACAAGAGATTGGAGACATCAAGATTTTGGACGGATTTTTTAGGAATTTTCAAATTTTCAGATGGGAGGTTCCAGATAAGGTCAAAAACTACATACTCAGATCTTCACCAAACTTTGCAGGGATACATTGGATGTCGAGACACGTGGAAAAAACGTACAAAACAAGAGTTTGTTGTCATCAAGATTTTGGACGGATTTTTTAGGAATTTTCAAATTTTCAGATGGGAGGTTCCAGATAAGGTCAAAAACTACATACTCAGATCTTCACCAAACTTTACAGGGATACATTGGATGTCAAGACACGTGGAAACAACATACAAAACAAGAGGTTGGAAACGTCAAGATTTTGGACGAATTTTTTAAGAATTTTCAAATTTTCAGAAAGTATGTTAAAGATAAGGTCAAAAACGACATACTCAGATCTTCACCAAACTTTGCAGGGATAAATTGGATGTCAAGACACGTGGAAAAAACGTACAAAACAAGAGATTGGAGACATCAAGATTTTGGACGAATTGTTTAAGAATTATCAAATTTTCAGATAGGAGGTTCCAGATAAGGTCAAAAACTACATACTCAGATCTTGACCAAACTTTGCAGGGATACATTGGATGTCAAGACACGTGGAAAAAACGTACAAAACAAGAGATTGGGGACGTCAAGATTTTGGACGAATTTTTTAAGAATTTTCAAATTTTCAGAAAGGATGTTCCAGATAAGGTCAAAAACGACATACTCCGATCTTCACCAAACTTTGCAGGGATACATTGGATGTCAAGACGCGTGGAAAAAACGTACAAAACAAGAGATTGGAGACATCAAGATTTTGGACGAATTTTTGAGGAATTTTCAAATTTTCAGAAATGAGGTTCCAGATAAGGTCAAAAACTACATACTCAGATCTTCACCAAACTTTGCAGGGATACATTGGATGTCAAGACACGTGGAAAAAACGTACAAAACAAGAGATTGGAGACATCAAGATTTTGGACGAATTTTTTAAGAATTTTCAAATTTTCAGAAAGGATGTTGCAGATAAGGTCAAAAACGACATACTCAGATCTTCACCAAACTCTGCAGGGATACATTGGATGTCAAGACACGGGGAAAAAACATACAAAACATAGGATTGGGGACATCAAGATTTTGGTCAAATTTTTTAAGAATTTTCAAATTTTCAGATAGGAGGTTCCATATAAGGTCAAAAACTACATACTCAGATCTTCACCAAACTTTGCAGGGATACATTGGATGTCAAGACACGTGGAAAAAACGTACAAAACAAGAGATTGGAGACATCAAGATTTTGGACGAATTTTTTAAGAATTTTCAAATTTTCAGAAAGGATGTTCCAGATAAGGTCAAAAACGACATACTCAGATCTTCACCAAACTTTGCAGGGATACATTGGATGTCAAGACACGTGGAAAAAACATACAAAACATAGGATTGAGAACATCAAGATTTTGGTCAAATTTTTTAAGAATTTTCAAATTTTCAGATAGGAGGTTCCATATAAGGTCAAAAACTACATACTCAGATCTTCACCAAACATTGCAGGGATACATTGGAGGTCAAGACACGTGGAAAAAACGTACAAAACAAGAGATTGGAGACATCAAGATTTTGGACGAATTTTTCAAAAATTTTCAAATTTTCAGATAGGAGGTTCCAGATAAGGTCAAAAACTACATACTCAGATCTTCACCAAACGTTGCAGGGATACTTTGCATGTCAAGACACGTGGAAAAAACGTACAAAACAAGAGATTGGAGACATCAAGATTTTCGACGAATTTTTGAAGAATTTTCAAATTTTCAGATGGGAGGTTCCAGATAAGGTCAAAAACGACATACTCAGATCTTCACCAAACTTTGCATGGATACATTGGATGTCAAGACACGTGGAAAAAACATACAAAACATAGGATTGGGGACATCAAGATTTTGGACGAATTTTTTAAGAATTTTCAAATTTTCAGATAGGAGGTTCCATATAAGGTCAAAAACTACATACTCAGATCTTCACCAAACATTGCAGGGATACATTGGATGTCAAGAAACGTGGAAAAAACGTACAAAACAAGAGATTGGAGACATCAAGATTTTGGACGAATTTTTGAAGAATTTTCAAATTTTCAGATAGGACGTTCCAGATAAGGTCAAAAACTACATACTCAGATCTTCACCAAACGTTGCAGGGATACTTTGCATGTCAAGACACGTGGAAAAAACGTACAAAACAAGAGATTGGAGACATCAAGATTTTCGACGAATTTTTGAAGAATTTTCAAATTTTCAGATGGGAGGTTCCAGATAAGGTCAAAAACGACATACTCAGATCTTCACCAAACTTTGCATGGATACATTGGATGTCAAGACACGTGGAAAAAACATACAAAACATAGGATTGGGGACATCAAGATTTTGGACGAATTTTTTAAGAATTTTCAAATTTTCAGAAAGGAGGTTCCATATAAGGTCAAAAACTACATACTCAGATCTTCACCAAACTTTGCAGGGATACAATGGATGTCAAGACACGTGGAAAAAACGTACAAAACAAGAGATTGAGGTCATCAAGATTTTGGACGGATTTTTTAGGAATTTTCAAATTTTCAGATGGGAGGTTCCAGATAAGGTCAAAAACTACATACTCAGATCTTCTCCAAACTTTGCAGGGATACATTGGATGTCAAGACACGTGGAAAAAACGTACAAAACAAGAGATTGGAGACATCAAGATTTTGGACGAATTTTTTAAGAATTTTCAAATTTTCAGATAGGAGGTTCCATATAAGGTCAAAAACTACATACTCAGATCTTCACCAAACTTTGCATGGATACATTGGATGTCAAGACACGTGGAAAAAACGTACAAAACAAGAGATTGGTGTCATCAAGATTTTGGACGAATTTTTGAAGAATTTTCAAATTTTCAGATAGGAGGTTCCAGATAAGGTCAAAAACTACATACTCAGATCTTCACCAAACGTTGCGGGGATACTTTGCATGTCAAGACACGTGGAAAAAACGTACAAAACAAGAGATTGGAGACATCAAGATTTTCGACGAATTTTTGAAGAATTTTCAAATTTTCAGATGGGAGGTTCCAGATAAGGTCAAAAACGACATACTCAGATCTTCACCAAACTTTGCATGTATACATTGGATGTCAAGACACGTGGAAAAAACATACAAAACATAGGATTGGGGACATCAAGATTTTGGACGAATTTTTTAAGAATTTTCAAATTTTCAGATACGAGGTTCCATATAAGGTCAAAAACTACATACTCAGATCTTCACCAAACTTTGCATGGATACATTGGATGTCAAGACACGTGGAAAAAACATACAAAACAAATGATTGGAGACATCAAGATTTTGGTCGAATTTTTTAAGAATTTTCAAATTTTCAGATATGAGGTTCCATATAAGGTCAAAAACTACATACTCAGATCTTCACCAAACTTTGCAGGGATACATTGGATGTCAAGACACGTGGAAAAAACATACAAGACATAGGATTGGGGACATCAAGATTTTGGACGGATTTTTTAGGAATTTTCAAATTTTCAGATGGGAGGTTCCAGATAAGGTCAAAAACTACATACTCAGATCTTCACCAAACTTTGCAGGGATACATTGGATGTCAAGACACGTGGAAAAAACGTACAAAACAAGAGATTGGAGACATCAAGACTTTGGACGAATTTTTGAGGAATTTTCAAATTTTCAGAAAGAATGTTCCATATAAGGTCAAAAACTACATACTCAGATCTTCACCAAACTTTGCAGGGACACATTGGATGTCAAGACACGTGGGAAAAACGTACAAAACAAGAGATTGGAGACATCAAGATTTTGGACGAATTTTTTAAGAATTTTCAAATTTTCAGATAGGAGGTTCCAGATAAGGTCAAAAACTACATACTCAGATCTTCACCAAACTTTGCAGGGATACATTGGATGTCAAGACACGTGGAAAAAACGTACAAAACAAGAGATTGAGGTCATCAAGATTTTGGACGGATTTTTTAGGAATTTTCAAATTTTCAGATGGGAGGTTCCAGATAAGGTCAAAAACTACATACTCAGATCTTCACCAAACTTTGCAGGGATACATTGGATGTCAAGACACGTGGAAGAAACGTACAAAACAAGAGATTGGAGACATCAAGATTTTGGACGAATTTTTTAAGAATTTTCAAATTTTCAGATAGGAGGTTCCATATAAGGTCAAAAACTACATACTCAGATCTTCACCAAACTTTGCATGGATACATTGGATGTCAAGACACGTGGAAAAAACATACAAAACATAGGATTGGAGACATCAAGATTTTGGTCGAATTTTTTAAGAATTTTCAAATTTTCAGATATGAGGTTCCATATAAGGTCAAAAACTACATACTCAGATCTTCATCAAACTTTGCAGGGATACATTGGATGTCAAGACACGTGGAAAAAACATACAAGACATAGGATTGGGGACATCAAGATTTTAGACGGATTTTTTAGGAATTTTCAAATTTTCAGATGGGAGGTTCCAGATAAGGTCAAAAACTACATACTCAGATCTTCACCAAACTTTGCAGGGATACATTGGATGTCAAGACACGTGGAAAAAACGTACAAAACAAGAGATTGGAGACATCAAGATTTTGGACGAATTTTTTAAGAATTTTCAAATTTTCAGAAATTAGGTTTAATATAAGGTCAAAAACTACATACTCAGATCTTCACCAAACTTTGCAGGGATACATTGGATGTCAAGACACGTGGAAAAAACGTACAAAACAAGAGATTGGAGACATCAAGATTTTGGACGAATTTTTTAAGAATTTTCAAATTTTCAGAAAGGAGGTTCCATATAAGGTCAAAAACTACATACTCAGATCTTCACCAAACTTTGCAGGGATACAATGGATGTCAAGACACGTGGAAAAAACGTACAAAACAAGAGATTGAGGTCATCAAGATTTTGGACGGATTTTTTAGGAATTTTCAAATTTTCAGATAGGAGGTTCCAGATAAGGTCAAAAACTACATACTCAGATCTTCACCAAACTTTGCAGGGATACATTGGATGTCAAGACACGTGGAAAAAACGTACAAAACAAGAGATTGGAGACATCAAGATTTTGGACGAATTTTTTAAGAATTTTCAAATTTTCAGATAGGAGGTTCCATATAAGGTCAAAAACTACATACTCAGATCTTCATCAAACTTTGCATGGATACATTGTATGTCAAGACACGTGGAAAAAACATACAAAACATAGGATTGGAGACATCAAGATTTTGGTCGAATTTTTTAAGAATTTTCCAATTTTCAGATATGAGGTTCCATATAAGGTCAAAAACTACATACTCAGATCTTCACCAAACTTTGCAGGGATACATTGGATGTCAAGACACGTGGAAAAAACGTACAAAACAAGAGATTGGAGACATCAAGATTTTGGACGAATTTTTTAAGAATTTTCAAATTTTCAGAAAGGAGGTTCCATATAAAGTCAAAAACTACATACTCAGATCTTCACCAAACTTTGCAGGGATACATTGGATGTCAAGACACGTGGAAAAAACGTACAAAACAAGAGATTGGGGACATCAAGATTTTGGACGAATTTTTTAAGAATTTTCAAATTTTCAGAAAGGAGGTTCCATATAAGGTCAAAAACTACATACTCAGATCTTCACCAAACTTTGCATGGATACATTGGATGTCAAGACACGTGGAAAAAACATACAAAACATAGGATTGGGGACATCAAGATTTTGGACGGATTTTTTAGGAATTTTCAAATTTTCGGATGGGAGGTTCCAGATAAGCTCAAAAACTACATACTCAGATCTTCACCAAACTTTGCAGGGATACATTGGATGTGAAGACACGTGGAAAAAACGTACAAAACAAGAGATTGGAGACATCAAGATTTTGGACGAATTTTTGAGGAATTTTCAAATTTTCAGAAAGAAGGTTCCAGATAAGGTCAAAAACTACATACTCAGATCTTCACCAAACTTTGCAGGGATACATTGGATGTCAAGACACGTGGGAAAAACGTACAAAACAAGAGATTTGAGACATCAAGATTTTGGACGAATTTTTTAACAATTTTCAAATTTTCAGATAGGAGGTTCCAGATAAGGTCAAAAACTACATACTCAGATCTTCACCAAACTTTGCAGGGATACATTGGATGTCAAGACACGTGGAAAAACGTACAAAACAAGAGATTGAGGTCATCAAGATTTTGGACGGATTTTTTAGGAATTTTCAAATTTTCAGATGGGAGGTTCCAGATAAGGTCAAAAACTACATACTCAGATCTTCACCAAACTTTGCAGGGATACATTGGATGTCAAGACACGTGGAAAAAACGTACAAAACAAGAGATTGGAGACATCAAGATTTTGGACGAATTTTTTAAGAATTTTCAAATTTTCAGATAGGAGGTTCCATATAAGGTCAAAAACTACATACTCAGATCTTCACCAAATTTTGCATGGATACATTGGATGTCAAGACACGTGGAAAAAACATACAAAACATAGGATTGGAGACATCAAGATTTTGGTCGAATTTTTTAAGAATTTTCAAATTTTCAGATATGAGGTTCCATATAAGGTCAAAAACTACATACTCAGATCTTCACCAAACTTTGCAGGGATACATTGGATGTCAAGACACGTGGAAAAACATACAAGACATAGGATTGGGGACATCAAGATTTTGGACGAATTTTTGAGGAATTTTCAAATTTTCAGAAAGGAGGTTCCATATAAGGTCAAAAACTACATACTCAGATCTTCACCAAACTTTGCAGGGATACATTGGATGTCAAGACACGTGGGAAAAACGTACAAAACAAGAGATTGGAGACATCAAGATTTTGGACGAATTTTTTAACAATTTTCAAATTTTCAGATAGGAGGTTCCAGATAAGGTCAAAAACTACATACTCAGATCTTCACCAAACTTTGCAGGGATACATTGGATGTCAAGACACGTGGAAAAAACGTACAAAACAAGAGATTGAGGTCATCAAGATTTTGGACGGATTTTTTAGGAATTTTCAAATTTTCAGATGGGAGGTTCCAGATAAGGTCAAAAACTACATACTCAGATCTTCATGAAACTTTGCAGGGATACATTGGATGTCAAGACACGTGGGAAAAACGTACAAAACAAGAGATTGGAGACATCAAGATTTTGGACGAATTTTTTAACAATTTTCAAATTTTCAGATAGGAGGTTCCAGATAAGGTCAAAAACTACATACTCAGATCTTCACCAAACTTTGCAGGGATACATTGGATGTCAAGACACGTGGAAAAAACGTACAAAACAAGAGATTGAGGTCATCAAGATTTTGGACGGATTTTTTAGGAATTTTCAAATTTTCAGATGGGAGGTTCCAGATAAGGTCAAAAACTACATACTCAGATCTTCACCAAACTTTGCAGGGATACATTGGATGTCAAGACACGTGGAAAAAACCTACAAAACAAGAGATTAGAGACATCAAGATTTTGGACGAATTTTTTAAGAATTTTCAAATTTTCAGATAGGAGGTTCCATATAAGGTCAAAAACTACATACTCAGATCTTCACCAAACTTTGCATGGATACATTGGATGTCAAGACACGTGGAAAAAACATACAAAACATAGGATTGGAGACATCAAGATTTTGGTCGAATTTTTTAAGAATTTTCAAATTTTCAGATATGAGGTTCCATATAAGGTCAAAAACTACATACTCAGATCTTCACCAAACTTTGAAGGGATACATTGGATGTCAAGACACGTGGAAAAAACATACAAGACATAGGATTGGGGACATCAAGATTTTAGACGGATTTTTTAGGAATTTTCAAATTTTCAGATGGGAGGTTCCATATAAGGTCAAAAACTACATACTCAGATCTTCACCCATCTTTGCAGGGATACATTGGATGTCAAGACACGTGGAAAAAACGTACAAAACAAGAGATTGGAGACATCAAGATTTTGGACGAATTTTTTAAGAATTTTCAAATTTTCAGATATGAGGTTCCATATAAGGTCAAAAACTACATACTCAGATCTTCACCAAACTTTGCAGGGATACATTGGATGTCAAGACACGTGGAAAAAACGTACAAAACAAGAGATTGGAGACATCAAGATTTTGGACGAATTTTTTAAGAATTTTCAAATTTTCAGAAAGGAGGTTCCATATAAGGTCAAAAACTACATACTCAGATCTTCACCAAACTTTGCAGGGATACATTGGATGTCAAGACACGTGGAGAAAACGTACAAAACAAGAGATTGGGGACATCAAGATTTTGGACGAATTTTTTAAGAATTTTCAAATTTTCAGAAAGGAGGTTCCATATAAGGTCAAAAACTACATACTCAGATCTTCACCAAACTTTGCATGGATACATTGGATGTCAAGACACGTGGAAAAAACATACAAAACATAGGATTGGGGACATCAAGATTTTGGACGGATTTTTTAGGAATTTTCAAATTTTCAGATGGGAGGTTCCAGATAAGGTCAAAACCTACATACTCAGATCTTCACCAAACTTTGCAGGGATACATTCGATGTCAAGACACGTGGAAAAAACGTACAAAACAAGAGATTGGAGACATCAAGATTTTGGACGAATTTTTGAGGAATTTTCAAATTTTCAGAAAGAAGGTTCCAGATAAAGTCAAAAACTACATACTCAGATCTTCACCAAACTTTGCAGGGATACATTGGATGTCAAGACACGTGGGAAAAACGTACAAAACAAGAGATTTGAGACATCAAGATTTTGGACGAATTTTTTAACAATTTTCAAATTTTCAGATAGGAGGTTCCAGATAAGGTCAAAAACTACATACTCAGATCTTCACCAAACTTTGCAGGGATACATTGGATGTCAAGACACGTGGAAAAAACGTACAAAACAAGAGATTGAGGTCATCAAGATTTTGGACGGATTTTTTAGGAATTTTCAAATTTTCAGATGGGAGGTTCCAGATAAGGTCAAAAACTACATACTCAGATCTTCACCAAACTTTGCAGGGATACATTGGATGTCAAGACACGTGGAAAAAACGTACAAAACAAGAGATTGGAGACATCAAGATTTTGGACGAATTTTTTAAGAATTTTCAAATTTTCAGATAGGAGGTTCCATATAAGGTCAAAAACTACATACTCAGATCTTCACCAAATTTTGCATGGATACATTGGATGTCAAGACACGTGGAAAAAACATACAAAACATAGGATTGGAGACATCAAGATTTTGGTCGAATTTTTTAAGAATTTTCAAATTTTCAGATATGAGGTTCCATATAAGGTCAAAAACTACATACTCAGATCTTCACCAAACTTTGCAGGGATACATTGGATGTCAAGACACGTGGAAAAACATACAAGACATAGGATTGGGGACATCAAGATTTTGGACGAATTTTTGAGGAATTTTCAAATTTTCAGAAAGGAGGTTCCATATAAGGTCAAAAACTACATACTCAGATCTTCACCAAACTTTGCAGGGATACATTGGATGTCAAGACACGTGGGAAAAACGTACAAAACAAGAGATTGGAGACATCAAGATTTTGGACGAATTTTTTAACAATTTTCAAATTTTCAGATAGGAGGTTCCAGATAAGGTCAAAAACTACATACTCAGATCTTCACCAAACTTTGCAGGGATACATTGGATGTCAAGACACGTGGAAAAAACGTACAAAACAAGAGATTGAGGTCATCAAGATTTTGGACGGATTTTTTAGGAATTTTCAAATTTTCAGATGGGAGGTTCCAGATAAGGTCAAAAACTACATACTCAGATCTTCATGAAACTTTGCAGGGATACATTGGATGTCAAGACACGTGGGAAAAACGTACAAAACAAGAGATTGGAGACATCAAGATTTTGGACGAATTTTTTAACAATTTTCAAATTTTCAGATAGGAGGTTCCAGATAAGGTCAAAAACTACATACTCAGATCTTCACCAAACTTTGCAGGGATACATTGGATGTCAAGACACGTGGAAAAAACGTACAAAACAAGAGATTGAGGTCATCAAGATTTTGGACGGATTTTTTAGGAATTTTCAAATTTTCAGATGGGAGGTTCCAGATAAGGTCAAAAACTACATACTCAGATCTTCACCAAACTTTGCAGGGATACATTGGATGTCAAGACACGTGGAAAAAACCTACAAAACAAGAGATTAGAGACATCAAGATTTTGGACGAATTTTTTAAGAATTTTCAAATTTTCAGATAGGAGGTTCCATATAAGGTCAAAAACTACATACTCAGATCTTCACCAAACTTTGCATGGATACATTGGATGTCAAGACACGTGGAAAAAACATACAAAACATAGGATTGGAGACATCAAGATTTTGGTCGAATTTTTTAAGAATTTTCAAATTTTCAGATATGAGGTTCCATATAAGGTCAAAAACTACATACTCAGATCTTCACCAAACTTTGCAGGGATACATTGGATGTCAAGACACGTGGAAAAAACATACAAGACATAGGATTGGGGACATCAAGATTTTAGACTGATTTTTTAGGAATTTTCAAATTTTCAGATGGGAGGTTCCATATAAGGTCAAAAACTACATACTCAGATCTTCACCAAACTTTGCAGGGATACATTGGATGTCAAGACACGTGGAAAAACGTACAAAACAAGAGATTGGAGACATCAAGATTTTGGACGAATTTTTTAAGAATTTTCAAATTTTCAGATATGAGGTTCCATATAAGGTCAAAAACTACATACTCAGATCTTCACCAAACTTTGCAGGGATACATTGGATGTCAAGACACGTGGAAAAAACGTACAAAACAAGAGATTGGAGACATCAAGATTTTGGACGAATTTTTTAAGAATTTTCAAATTTTCAGAAAGGAGGTTCCATATAAGGTCAAAAACTACATACTCAGATCTTCACCAAACTTTGCAGGGATACATTGGATGTCAAGACACGTGGAGAAAACATACAAAACATAGGATTGGGGACATCAAGATTTTGGACGGATTTTTTAGGAATTTTCAAATTTTCAGATGGGAGGTTCCAGATAAGGTCAAAAACTACATACTCAGATCTTCACCAAACTTTGCAGGGATACATTCGATGTCAAGACACGTGGAAAAAACGTACAAAACAAGAGATTGGAGACATCAAGATTTTGGACGAATTTTTGAGGAATTTTCAAATTTTCAGAAAGAAGGTTCCAGATAAAGTCAAAAACTACATACTCAGATCTTCACCAAACTTTGCAGGGATACATTGGATGTCAAGACACGTGGGAAAAACGTACAAAACAAGAGATTTGAGACATCAAGATTTTGGACGAATTTTTTAACAATTTTCAAATTTTCAGATAGGAGGTTCCAGATAAGGTCAAAAACTACATACTCAGATCTTCACCAAACTTTGCAGGGATACATTGGATGTCAAGACACGTGGAAAAAACGTACAAAACAAGAGATTGAGGTCATCAAGATTTTGGACGGATTTTTTAGGAATTTTCAAATTTTGAGATGGGAGGTTCCAGATAAGGTCAAAAACTACATACTCAGATCTTCACCAAACTTTGCAGGGATACATTGGATGTCAAGACACGTGGAAAAAACGTACAAAACAAGAGATTGGAGACATCAAGATTTTGGACGAATTTTTTAAGAATTTTCAAATTTTCAGATAGGAGGTTCCATATAAGGTCAAAAACTACATACTCAGATCTTCACCAAATTTTGCATGGATACATTGGATGTCAAGACACGTGGAAAAAACATACAAAACATAGGATTGGAGACATCAAGATTTTGGTCGAATTTTTTAAGAATTTTCAAATTTTCAGATATGAGGTTCCATATAAGGTCAAAAACTACATACTCAGATCTTCACCAAACTTTGCAGGGATACATTGGATGTCAAGACACGTGGAAAAACATACAAGACATAGGATTGGGGACATCAAGATTTTGGACGGATTTTTTAGGAATTTTCAAATTTTCAGATGGGAGGTTCCAGATAAGGTCAAAAACTACATACTCAGATCTTCACCAAACTTTGCAGGGATACATTGGATGTGAAGACACGTTGAAAAACGTACAAAACAAGAGATTGGAGACATCAAGATTTTGGACGAATTTTTAAGGAATTTTCAAATTTTCAGAAAGGAGGTTTGTGGTGAATCGGGACTTGTATATCCCGTTTCGCCACATTCTTCGGCCCACCCTGTATAGAGGAATTAGACCAATGCGCGAGATTGTTGGTTCGCGAAGAAACTTCGTTTGTTTTCAAAGAAACGCGCATGGCGGCGACTAGACTGCCACCTACCGAGTTTCTCGTAGTTCAAGTTTTTCCTTGTTGAGCGAACCTGTGTTCTCTCCGCGCCGATTCCGATAACAGGAACTCCAGCAACGGTGTTCCACGACGTGATGGCAGGCTGGGTCAAAGTGGCGTGACTCAGCTATTATCTTTCGATACACCTGAGAGCTTTGGCTAGCACGTGGAATCCTTGCAAACACGGAGTTAAGTATTAATACAAGAATGTTTTAGTTATCGAGTTACTTTAATAGATATTTTTGAATCTTTCTTTTTTTTTACGTAAAAGGTTTTTTTGGGCGAATATTTCTAACTTCATTTTTTGATTAACAATTTCTTATTCCTCGGGTCTAATTCCTCCAAACTAAAATGTAGTCAAAAGAAGTGATGCAAATGATAGTGGGAATCAAAAAAGGAATTTATGACGTGGATCGTCATTGTAAAATAAAAGGTCTGTTTTTTGAGAAAATCTGTTAAGAAAAGGGAGGGGTATTTAGTAACTGTTCTTTTCTGGAGAGAATCGAGTTTTAAATGAAAATACATTGTTAATACTGTTGTAAGCAATCAAATAACTGTGCCACTTGTTAAGCAAAAATAAAAGGTATTTGTTGAGAAATTATCTAACTTTACTTTCATGAAATTACGCAAAGCGCTGGGCGCTTTTTAAGATAAGTCCACCCCTATTTCAACATAACTTCTTGTGTAGCTGAATTATTATATTTTCTTTTGGCAAAGGGTCATAAAAAGGGGGGGGAGTCGTATTTTTTGATTGCTCATATACATGTCAGTTCGTCGGGAGTGGGACTAGACGAGCCCGCTATAAAACTCCCGACCAGCTGGCGGTATATGGAAGATAATGGAGCGACGCACTGCTTAACACCAAAAAAAGGTAAAACTGGGATTAGCAATTTTTTGACTTGTGCCCATTTAGATGGTTAGGTCCTTTTGGTTTTTCTCCCTGTAGCACCGAAGCCACCCGAGGTTAAAAAAAAAACTTAATATATATATATTGTAAGTATATTCTTTTGTGGAGGGTGTGTTATTTTTTGTTTTACAGGGAGATAGCCAGGTTAAAAAAAGCACGTACTTCCAAAAAAATAAATAATGGCTTGTGACGGATTGTTCCAAACAACACCGAAAGCGAGCAAGACGTCACAAACTATATGGTAGCAGGCACGGCCACGTTTCCCGAGGTGCTTTCGCTCCAGTGTTGGACTTCCGCCTTTGACCAACTGCGTTTCGTTCTGTTAAACAGGTTTGCAGTGAAATTTTTTGGGGGAATTGACTTTATTAGTGAATTGTTGCTAACTTAATCTATTGAATTGCCGAGTTGCAGAATTTTCTTACACCCACTATCTTTGATTATTAATAGAATTTTTTTTCAGGGTTTAAAATTGTTTAAATTTCAGTTCCGATTCCCATTATTTCCTTAAAGTTTGACCTTCTGTGATTTTTTTTCATTATGTCACAGCTTCGAGGCAATGTCCAATTGGACCCGTCCACTACACCCAAGCGGGTGGATTATGTCAAGGTGCCTAAGGTCTTGTTTGTTAGCCCCGAAAGCGGGGGAGAACCTACAACGGACGGTAAGACGGAGCAATCTGTTTCTCAACCTTCTTCTTCATCAGATAAAGTAACCTTACGTAACCTTGATGCTGAAATTGATGAATTGCCTTTATGTGATGGGGAAAATGTTGATTTTTTGTTTGACTTCGTTTTATGTTTGCAATTACTTTTTAGTTTCAATATATATCCTGACCAACTTGTTCTCCGTAATGTCATTAGAAAGACTACGGGACTGTTGAAGACGCTTTGGCGTGAGGCACTTGCCGCCTCCGCCTCTTGGTTTGCTCTAAAATGTCACATATGGTCAACCCTGGTTCCATCAAACACTGTAGCTTTACTTATTAATTCTCATGTTTGCAGAGTACAACACGCTACAGAATCATTATCTGCTTACGTTTCTTCGGTCATTGATTGTGCCAATGCCTTGAATTTGGTCTGGGAAGAAACACTTTTGATTGATGAAATTTTTCAAAATTTGCACCCGAATACACGGGGTTTTCTTTTATTTCAAACCAAGCCAAAGAACTTAGCTGAATTGCTCAACTTGGCACGGGACATTTCTCCCATGGAGCGAAAATTTTATAGCGCTCCGCCATCGGATGAAAGGAATATGAATACTAATACACATAGGTTAATCGCGACGACTTCAAATAATCAATTGGGTTCAGGCACCAATTTTAGAGGTGGTAATTATAATGTAAGTGGTATGTCTAGGCGTAATGTTCAATGCCGTCGCTGTTCGAAATGGGGACATGTACAGGCTACTTGTAGAGTTCGTATGCCTAATGAACCACCCCAAAATGTTCGACGATAAGAGCAGTTTTGTTAACTTGTATGTCTTGCTCTGTAGAATCTTGTCATTTCTATCTGTTCAATATTGTTTTCCAGAGTGTATATTTTTTCTCTATCTGTTCTATATCTTTTCTTCCTTCTTCCCTTTTCTAATTAGTAATTTTGGTTATTTTATTTTTTGCATGTACATTTCCTGGAGAATGTTGATTGTTGATAATGTGGCTTACCAACCGGTTGTCAGTGACCAGTGCCTCTAGATTCTGCATGCTACGCTGCGCCTTCTGTTTTCCACCTGCTTCTAGTCGCTGCTATGGATTTTTTTCTTCAGTACATCTGTACGCCCCTGATTCCTGGTATACTGCATGGATATTGCATGTTTGGATCTGGACTGGATTTTTGGATCTCCGCCTGGAACGGTATTTTGGTGTTCATGGATTGCACCAAACCGATGAATTTTTTGGGAATTCAGGTATGTCTGAAGGAACGTCTGTGGTTTTTATGTGTGAATTTTGGCTCGTACTTTCCTTGGAGTCACACAAGTGAATATTTAGTGCTTCGATCGTGGTGGTGATCCACCTTCTCCTGTGTTTTTGGGCAGTGCTACTTATATAAATTTTTGCCCTGGTTATTGTGAGAAGAATTTTCGCATCTTCGTCGTTGCAATCTTCAGTATGGTGTTTTGGAAAGTGTATTATTGTCTTGTTTCCTTCGACATGGTTTGGTCGAAGCTTGACTAGATATCCAGCACCCCTCATGTTCTTCTGAGCGTTGCTCTACGTTGTTTTGTTAGCAAGATGACGCTGGACCTCCATATTTATTTACCTTTGCTGCGGGATGCGCGAAGATGATGGAAAAGCAGATCAACTGATATTTCTTCCTCCTTCGATGGATTCATTGTGATGTTAAAATTTTGGGACTTGAATGCCGACCCTGTGGGTGTGTTTTGGTGGTCACCGCTGGATAGTTCTGGAATGTCATTCATGCAGAAACTTTACGGTGCACTGGACACTTATTTTCCTTTTCAGGTGGATCGTGCTATTTTGATGATTTCATATATATATATATATATATATATATATATATATATATATATATATATGTGAACTTAGATATTTGGCCACAATTTGTTGTTCTCCCTTGGAGTTTTTTCCCTTTGTTCTTGCTCCAGGACGACATTTTAATCAGAGTATATATATTATGCATGTAATCTTTATTATTATCACCATGTTTTGTCCAAGTGTCAGTTTTCAGCATCATTATGTGTTTGCAAGGCCCTTGCTTCATTTGTATTTATCATATTTATTGGCATATTTTTGTGCTCATTAGTTATATTTTTGCCTTGGTATTTTTTCGTCTCATCTACTTTACATTAATGGTTTCACTTATGCCTATTTTTATCGTTATTGGATATATATTCCATTATTTATTGTACCTTGTTTCATATCATTTTTTTAATTGGGCTAATCGGGATATCATCAAAATATTGGAAAAAAAAAAACAAAAAAATTGCAAAAAACAAAATCAAACGAAAAGAGTTTTTTGAAGATATATGCTATATGGCTATGGGTTTATACGCCTTTTTTGGCTTTGGTACAAGTGTATTGTTTGCTATTTGGTGCCTGAGTTTTGCCTTTTCGAAGGTGGGGGAGGTTGTGGTGAATCGGGACTTGTATATCCCGTTTCGCCACATTCTTCGGCCCACCCTGTATAGAGGAATTAGACCAATGCGCGAGATTGTTGGTTCGCGAAGAAACTTCGTTTGTTTTCAAAGAAACGCGCATGGCGGCGACTAGACTGCCACCTACCGAGTTTCTCGTAGTTCAAGTTTTTCCTTGTTGAGCGAACCTGTGTTCTCTCCGCGCCGATTCCGATAACAGGAACTCCAGCAACGGTGTTCCACGACGTGATGGCAGGCTGGGTCAAAGTGGCGTGACTCAGCTATTATCTTTCGATACACCTGAGAGCTTTGGCTAGCACGTGGAATCCTTGCAAACACGGAGTTAAGTATTAATACAAGAATGTTTTAGTTATCGAGTTACTTTAATAGATATTTTTGAATCTTTCTTTTTTTTTTACGTAAAAGGTTTTTTTGGGCGAATATTTCTAACTTCATTTTTTGATTAACAATTTCTTATTCCTCGGGTCTAATTCCTCCAAACTAAAATGTAGTCAAAAGAAGTGATGCAAATGATAGTGGGAATCAAAAAAGGAATTTATGACGTGGATCGTCATTGTAAAATAAAAGGTCTGTTTTTTGAGAAAATCTGTTAAGAAAAGGGAGGGGTATTTAGTAACTGTTCTTTTCTGGAGAGAATCGAGTTTTAAATGAAAATACATTGTTAATACTGTTGTAAGCAATCAAATAACTGTGCCACTTGTTAAGCAAAAATAAAAGGTATTTGTTGAGAAATTATCTAACTTTACTTTCATGAAATTACGCAAAGCGCTGGGCGCTTTTTAAGATAAGTCCACCCCTATTTCAACATAACTTCTTGTGTAGCTGAATTATTATATTTTCTTTTGGCAAAGGGTCATAAAAAGGGGGGGGAGTCGTATTTTTTGATTGCTCATATACATGTCAGTTCGTCGGGAGTGGGACTAGACGAGCCCGCTATAAAACTCCCGACCAGCTGGCGGTATATGGAAGATAATGGAGCGACGCACTGCTTAACACCAAAAAAAGGTAAAACTGGGATTAGCAATTTTTTGACTTGTGCCCATTTAGATGGTTAGGTCCTTTTGGTTTTTCTCCCTGTAGCACCGAAGCCACCCGAGGTTAAAAAAAAAACTTAATATATATATATTGTAAGTATATTCTTTTGTGGAGGGTGTGTTATTTTTTGTTTTACAGGGAGATAGCCAGGTTAAAAAAAGCACGTACTTCCAAAAAAATAAATAATGGCTTGTGACGGATTGTTCCAAACAACACCGAAAGCGAGCAAGACGTCACAGGTTCCATATAAGGTCAAAAACTACATACTCAGATCTTCACCAAACTTTGCAGGGATACATTGGATGTCAAGACACGTGGGAAAAACGTACAAAACAAGAGATTTGAGACATCAAGATTTTGGACGAATTTTTTAACAATTTTCAAATTTTCAGATAGGAGGTTCCAGATAAGGTCAAAAACTACATACTCAGATCTTCACCAAACTTTGCAGGGATACATTGGATGTCAAGACACGTGGAAAAAACGTACAAAACAAGAGATTGAGGTCATCAAGATTTTGGACGGATTTTTCAGGAATTTTCAAATTTTCAGATGGGATGTTCCAGATAAGGTCAAAAACTACATACTCAGATCTTCACCAAACTTTGCAGGGATACATTGGATGTCAAGACACGTGGAAAAAACGTACAAAACAAGAGATTGGAGACATCAAGATTTTGGACGAATTTTTTAAGAATTTTCAAATTTTCAGATAGGAGGTTCCATATAAGGTCAAAAACTACATACTCAGATCTTCACCAAATTTTGCATGGATACATTGGATGTCAAGACACGTGGAAAAAACATACAAAACATAGGATTGGAGACATCAAGATTTTGGTCGAATTTTTTAAGAATTTTCAAATTTTCAGATATGAGGTTCCATATAAGGTCAAAAACTACATACTCAGATCTTCACCAAACTTTGCAGGGATACATTGGATGTCAAGACACGTGGAAAAACATACAAGACATAGGATTGGGGACATCAAGATTTTGGACGGATTTTTTAGGAATTTTCAAATTTTCAGATAGGAGGTTCCAGATAAGGTCAAAAACTACATACTCAGATCTTCACCAAACTTTGCAGGTATACATTGGATGTCAAGACACGTGGAAAAACGTACAAAACAAGAGATTGGAGACATCAAGATTTTGGACGAATTTTTGAGGAATTTTCAAATTTTCAGAAAGGAGGTTCCATATAAGGTCAAAAACTACATACTCAGATCTTCACCAAACTTTGCAGGGATACATTGGATGTCAAGACACGTGGGAAAAACGTACAAAACAAGAGATTGGAGACATCAAGATTTTGGACGAATTTTTTAACAATTTTCAAATTTTCAGATAGGAGGTTCCAGATAAGGTCAAAAACTACATACTCAGATCTTCACCAAACTTTGCAGGGATACATTGGATGTCAAGACACGTGGAAAAAACGTACAAAACAAGAGATTGAGGTCATCAAGATTTTGGACTAATTTTTTAGGAATTTTCAAATTTTCAGATGGGAGGTTCAAGATAAGGTCAAAAACTACATACTCAGATCTTCACCAAACTTTGCAGGGATACATTGGATGTCAAGACACGTGGGAAAAACGTACAAAACAAGAGATTGGAGACATCAAGATTTTGGACGAATTTTTTAACAATTTTCAAATTTTCAGATAGGAGGTTCCAGATAAGGTCAAAAACTACATACTCAGATCTTCACCAAACTTTGCAGGGATACATTGGATGTCAAGACACGTGGTAAAAACGTACAAAACAAGAGATTGAGGTCATCAAGATTTTGGACGGATTTTTTAGGAATTTTCAAATTTTCAGATGGGAGGTTCCAGATAAGGTCAAAAACTACATACTCAGATCTTCACCAAACTTTGCAGGGATACATTGGATGTCAAGACACGTGGAAAAAACGTACAAAACAAGAGATTGGAGACATCAAGATTTTGGACGATTTTTTTAAGAATTTTCAAATTTTCAGATAAGAGGTTCCATATAAGGTCAAAAACTACATACTCAGATCTTCACCAAATTTTGCATGGATACATTGGATGTCAAGACACGTGGAAAAAACATACAAAACATAGGATTGGAGACATCAAGATTTTGGTCGAATTTTTTAAGAATTTTCAAATTTTCAGATATGAGGTTCCATATAAGGTCAAAAACTACATACTCAGATCTTCACCAAACTTTGCAGGGATACATTGGATGTCAAGACACGTGGAAAAACATACAAGACATAGGATTGGGGACATCAAGATTTTGGACGGATTTTTTAGGAATTTTCAAATTTTCAGATAGGAGATTCCAGATAAGGTCAAAAACTAGATACTCAGATCTTCACCAAACTTTGCAGGTATACATTGGATGTCAAGACACGTGGAAAAACGTACAAAACAAGAGATTGGAGACATCAAGATTTTGGACGAATTTTTGAGGAATTTTCAAATTTTCAGAAAGGAGGTTCCATATAAGGTCAAAAACTACATACTCAGATCTTCACCAAACTTTGCAGGGATACATTGGATGTCAAGACACGTGGGAAAAACGTACAAAACAAGAGATTGGAGACATCAAGATTTTGGACGAATTTTTTAACAATTTTCAAATTTTCAGATAGGAGGTTCCAGATAAGGTCAAAAACTACATACTCAGATCTTCACCAAACTTTGCAGGGATACATTGGATGTCAAGACACGTGGAAAAAACGTACAAAACAAGAGATTGAGGACATCAAGATTTTGGACGGATTTTTTAGGAATTTTCAAATTTTCAGATGGGAGGTTCAAGATAAGGTCAAAAACTACATACTCAGATCTTCACCAAACTTTGCAGGGATACATTGGATGTCAAGACACGTGGGAAAAACGTACAAAACAAGAGATTGGAGACATCAAGATTTTGGACGAATTTTTTAACAATTTTCAAATTTTCAGATAGGAGGTTCCAGATAAGGTCAAAAACTACATACTCAGATCTTCACCAAATTTTGCAGGGATACATTGGATGTCAAGACACGTGGAAAAAACGTACAAAACAAGAGATTGAGGTCATCAAGATTTTGGACGGATTTTTTAGGAATTTTCAAATTTTCAGATGGGAGGTTCCAGATAAGGTCAAAAACTACATACTCAGATCTTCACCAAACTTTGCAGGGATACATTGGATGTCAAGACACGTGGAAAAAACGTACAAAACAAGAGATTAGAGACATCAAGATTTTGGACGAATTTTTTAAGAATTTTCAAATTTTCAGATAGGAGGTTCCATATAAGGTCAAAAACTACATACTCAGATCTTCACCAAACTTTGCATGGATACATTGGATGTCAAGACACGTGGAAAAACATACAAAACATAGGATTGGAGACAATAAGATTTTGGTCGAATTTTTTAAGAATTTTCAAATTTTCAGATATGAGGTTCCATATAAGGTCAAAAACTACATACTCAGATCTTCACCAAACTTTGCAGGGATACATTGGATGTCAAGACACGTGGAAAAAACATACAAGACATAGGATTGGGGACATCAAGATTTTAGACGGATTTTTTAGGAATTTTCAAATTTTCAGATGGGAGGTTCCATATAAGGTCAAAAACTACATACTCAGATCTTCACCAAACTTTGCAGGGATACATTGGATGTCAAGACACGTGGAAAAAACGTACAAAACAAGAGATTGTAGACATCAAGATTTTGGACGAATTTTTTAAGAATTTTCAAATTTTCAGAAAGGAGGTTCCATATAAGGTCAAAAACTACATACTCAGATCTTCACCAAACTTTGCAGGGATACATTGGATGTCAAGACACGTGGAAAAAACGTACAAAACAAGAGATTGGAGACATCAAGATTTTGGACGAATTTTTTAAGAATTTTCAAATTTTCAGAAAGGAGGTTCCATATAAGGTCAAAAACTACATACTCAGATCTTCACCAAACTTTGCAGGGATACAATGGATGTCAAGACACGTGGAAAAAACGTACAAAACAAGAGATTGAGGTCATCAAGATTTTGGACGGATTTTTTAGGAATTTTCAAATTTTCAGATAGGAGGTTCCAGATAAGGTCAAAAACTACATACTCAGATCTTCACCAAACTTTGCAGGGATACATTGGATGTCAAGACACGTGGAAAAAACATACAAAACATAGGATTGGGGACATCAAGATTTTGGACGAATTTTTTAAGAATTTTCAAATTTTCAGATACGAGGTTCCATATAAGGTCAAAAACTACATACTCAGATCTTCACCAAACTTTGCATGGATACATTGGATGTCAAGACACGTGGAAAAAACATACAAAACAAATGATTGGAGACATCAAGATTTTGGTCGAATTTTTTAATAATTTTCAAATTTTCAGATATGAGGTTCCATATAAGGTCAAAAACTACATACTCAGATCTTCACAGAACTTTGCAGGGATACATTGGATGTCAAGACACGTGGAAAAAACATACAAGACATAGGATTGGGGACATCAAGATTTTGGACGAATTTTTTAGGAATTTTCAAATTTTCAGATGGGAGGTTCCAGATAAGGTCAAAAACTACATACTCAGATCTTCACCAAACTTTGCAGGGATACATTGGATGTCAAGACACGTGGAAAAAACGTACAAAACAAGAGATTGGAGACATCAAGATTTTGGACGAATTTTTGAGGAATTTTCAAATTTTCAGAAAGAATGTTCCATATAAGGTCAAAAACTACATACTCAGATCTTCACCAAACTTTGCAGGGATACATTGGATGTCAAGACACGTGGGAAAAACGTACAAAACAAGAGATTGGAGACATCAAGATTTTGGACGAATTTTTTAAGAATTTTCAAATTTTCAGATAGGAGGTTCCAGATAAGATCAAAAACTACATACTCAGATCTTCACCAAACTTTGCAGGGATACATTGGATGTCAAGACACGTGGAAAAGACGTACAAAACAAGAGATTGAGGTCATCAAGATTTTGGACGGATTTTTTAGGAATTTTCAAATTTTCAGATGGGAGGTTCCAGATAAGGTCAAAAACTACATACTCAGATCTTCACCAAACTTTGCAGGGATACATTGGATGTCAAGACATGTGGAAAAAACATACAAAACATAGGATTGGAGACATCAAGATTTTGGTCGAATTTTTTAAGAATTTTCAAATTTTCAGATATGAGGTTCCATATAAGGTCAAAAACTACATACTCAGATCTTCACCAAACTTTGCAGGGATACATTGGATGTCAAGACACGTGGAAAAAACATACAAGACATAGGATTGGGGACATCAAGATTTTAGACGGATTTTTTAGGAATTTTCAAATTTTCAGATGGGAGGTTCCATATAAGGTCAAAACTACATACTCAGATCTTCACCAAACTTTGCAGGGATACATTGGATGTCAAGACACGTGGAAAAAACGTACAAAACAAGAGATTGTAGACATCAAGATTTTGGACGAATTTTTTAAGAATTTTCAAATTTTCAGAAAGGAGGTTCCATATAAGGTCAAAAACTACATACTCAGATCTTCACCAAACTTTGCAGGGATACATTGGATGTCAAGACACGTGGAAAAAACGTACAAAACAAGAGATTGGAGACATCAAGATTTTGGACGAATTTTTTAAGAATTTTCAAATTTTCAGAAAGGAGGTTCCATATAAGGTCAAAAACTACATACTCAGATCTTCACCAAACTTTGCAGGGATACAATGGATGTCAAGACACGTGGAAAAAACGTACAAAACAAGAGATTGAGGTCATCAAGATTTTGGACGGATTTTTTAGGAATTTTCAAATTTTCAGATAGGAGGTTCCAGATAAGGTCAAAAACTACATACTCAGATCTTCACCAAACTTTGCATGGATTCATTGGATGTCAAGACACGTGGAAAAAACATACAAAACATAGGATTGGAGACATCAAGATTTTGGTCGAATTTTTTAAGAATTTTCAAATTTTCAGATATGAGGTTCCATATAAGGTCAAAAACTACATACTCAGATCTTCACCAAACTTTGCAGGGATACATTGGATGTCAAGACACGTGGAAAAAACATACAAGACATAGGATTGGGGACATCAAGATTTTGGACGGATTTTTTAGGAATTTTCAAATTTTCAGATGGGAGGTTCCAGATAAGGTCAAAAACTACATACTTAGATCTTCACCAAACTTTGCAGGGATACATTGGATGTCAAGACACGTGGAAAAAACGTACAAAACAAGAGATTGGAGACATCAAGATTTTGGACGAATTTTTGAGGAATTTTCAAATTTTCAGAAAGAATGTTCCATATAAGGTCAAAAACTACATACTCAGATCTTCACCAAACTTTGCAGGGATACATTGGATGTCAAGACACGTGGGAAAAACGTACAAAACAAGAGATTGGAGACATCAAGATTTTGGACGAATTTTTTAAGAATTTTCAAATTTTCAGATAGGAGGTTCCAGATAAGGTCAAAAACTACATACTCAGATCTTCACCAAACTTTGCAGGGATACATTGGATGTCAAGACACGTGGAAAAAACGTACAAAACAAGAGATTGAGGTCATCAAGATTTTGGACGGATTTTTTAGGAATTTTCAAATTTTCAGATGGGAGGTTCCAGATAAGGTCAAAAACTACATACTCAGATCTTCACCAAACTTTGCAGGGATACATTGGATGTCAAGACACGTGGAAAAATTGTACAAAACAAGAGATTGGAGACATCAAGATTTTGGACGAATTTTTTAAGAATTTTCAAATTTTCAGATAGGAGGTTCCATATAAGGTCAAAAACTACATACTCAGATCTTCACCAAACTTTGCATGGATACATTGGATGTCAAGACACGTGGAAAAAACATACAAAACATAGGATTGGAGACATCAAGATTTTGGTCGAATTTTTTAAGAATTTTCAAATTTTCAGATATGAGGTTCCATATAAGGTCAAAAACTACATACTCAGATCTTCACCAAACTTTGCAGGGATACATTGGATGTCAAGACACGTGGAAAAAACATACAAGACATAGGATTGGGGACATCAAGATTTTAGACGGTTTTTTTAGGAATTTTCAAATTTTCAGATGGGAGGTTCCATACAAGGTCAAAAACTACATACTCAGATCTTCACCAAACTTTGCAGGGATACATTGGATGTCAAGACACGTGGAAAAAACGTACAAAACAAGAGATTGGAGACATCAAGATTTTGGAAGAATTTTTTAAGAATTTTCAAATTTTCAGAAATTAGGTTTAATATAAGGTCAAAAACTACATACTCAGATCTTCACCAAACTTTGCAGGGATACATTGGATGTCAAGACACGTGGAAAAAACGTACAAAACAAGAGATTGGAGACATCAAGATTTTGGACGAATTTTTTAAGAATTTTCAAATTTTCAGAAAGGAGGTTCCATATAAGGTCAAAAACTACATACTCAGATCTTCACCAAACTTTGCAGGGATACAATGGATGTCAAGACACGTGGAAAAAACGTACAAAACAAGAGATTGAGGTCATCAAGATTTTGGACGGATTTTTTAGGAATTTTCAAATTTTCAGATAGGAGGTTCCAGATAAGGTCAAAAACTACATACTCAGATCTTCACCAAACTTTGCAGGGATACATTGGATGTCAAGACACGTGGAAAAAACGTACAAAACAAGAGATTGGAGACATCAAGATTTTGGACGAATTTTTTTGAGAATTTTCAAATTTTCAGATAGGAGGTTCCATATAAGGTCAAAAACTACATACTCAGATCTTCATCAAACTTTGCATGGATACATTGTATGTCAAGACACGTGGAAAAAACATACAAAACATAGGATTGGAGACATCAAGATTTTGGTCGAATTTTTTAAGAATTTTCCAATTTTCAGATATGAGGTTCCATATAAGGTCAAAAACTACATCCTCAGATCTTCACCAAACTTTGCAGGGATACATTGGATGTCAAGACACGTGGAAAAAACGTACAAAACAAGAGATTGGAGACATCAAGATTTTGGACGAATTTTTTAAGAATTTTCAAATTTTCAGAAAGGAGGTTCCATATAAGGTCAAAAACTACATACTCAGATCTTCACCAAACTTTGCAGGGATACATTGGATGTCAAGACACGTGGAAAAAACGTACAAAACAAGAGATTGGGGACATCAAGATTTTGGACGAATTTTTTAAGAATTTTCAAATTTTCAGAAAGGAGGTTCCATATAAGGTCAAAAACTACATACTCAGATCTTCACCAAACTTTGCATGGATACATTGGATGTCAAGACACGTGGAAAAAACATACAAAACATAGGATTGGGGACATCAAGATTTTGGACGGATTTTTTAGGAATTTTCAAATTTTCGGATGGGAGGTTCCAGATAAGGTCAAAAACTACATACCCAGATCTTCACCAAACTTTGCAGGGATACATTGGATGTGAAGACACGTGGAAAAAACGTACAAAACAAGAGATTGGAGACATCAAGATTTTAGACGGTTTTTTTAGGAATTTTCAAATTTTCAGATGGGAGGTTCCATACAAGGTCAAAAACTACATACTCAGATCTTCACCAAACTTTGCAGGGATACATTGGATGTCAAGACACGTGGAAAAAACGTACAAAACAAGAGATTGGAGACATCAAGATTTTGGAAGAATTTTTTAAGAATTTTCAAATTTTCAGAAATTAGGTTTAATATAAGGTCAAAAACTACATACTCAGATCTTCACCAAACTTTGCAGGGATACATTGGATGTCAAGACACGTGGAAAAAACGTACAAAACAAGAGATTGGAGACATCAAGATTTTGGACGAATTTTTTAAGAATTTTCAAATTTTCAGAAAGGAGGTTCCATATAAGGTCAAAAACTACATACTCAGATCTTCACCAAACTTTGCAGGGATACAATGGATGTCAAGACACGTGGAAAAAACGTACAAAACAAGAGATTGAGGTCATCAAGATTTTGGACGGATTTTTTAGGAATTTTCAAATTTTCAGATAGGAGGTTCCAGATAAGGTCAAAAACTACATACTCAGATCTTCACCAAACTTTGCAGGGATACATTGGATGTCAAGACACGTGGAAAAAACGTACAAAACAAGAGATTGGAGACATCAAGATTTTGGACGAATTTTTTTGAGAATTTTCAAATTTTCAGATAGGAGGTTCCATATAAGGTCAAAAACTACATACTCAGATCTTCATCAAACTTTGCATGGATACATTGTATGTCAAGACACGTGGAAAAAACATACAAAACATAGGATTGGAGACATCAAGATTTTGGTCGAATTTTTTAAGAATTTTCCAATTTTCAGATATGAGGTTCCATATAAGGTCAAAAACTACATCCTCAGATCTTCACCAAACTTTGCAGGGATACATTGGATGTCAAGACACGTGGAAAAAACGTACAAAACAAGAGATTGGAGACATCAAGATTTTGGACGAATTTTTTAAGAATTTTCAAATTTTCAGAAAGGAGGTTCCATATAAGGTCAAAAACTACATACTCAGATCTTCACCAAACTTTGCAGGGATACATTGGATGTCAAGACACGTGGAAAAAACGTACAAAACAAGAGATTGGGGACATCAAGATTTTGGACGAATTTTTTAAGAATTTTCAAATTTTCAGAAAGGAGGTTCCATATAAGGTCAAAAACTACATACTCAGATCTTCACCAAACTTTGCATGGATACATTGGATGTCAAGACACGTGGAAAAAACATACAAAACATAGGATTGGGGACATCAAGATTTTGGACGGATTTTTTAGGAATTTTCAAATTTTCGGATGGGAGGTTCCAGATAAGGTCAAAAACTACATACCCAGATCTTCACCAAACTTTGCAGGGATACATTGGATGTGAAGACACGTGGAAAAAACGTACAAAACAAGAGATTGGAGACATCAAGATTTTGGAGGAATTTTTGAGGAATTTTCAAATTTTCAGAAAGAAGGTTCCAGATAAGGTCAAAAACTACATACTCAGATCTTCACCAAACTTTGCAGGGATACATTGGATGTCAAGACACGTGGGAAAAACGTACAAAACAAGAGATTTGAGACATCAAGATTTTGGACGAATTTTTTAACAATTTTCAAATTTTCAGATAGGAGGTTCCAGATAAGGTCAAAAACTACATACTCAGATCTTCACCAAACTTTGCAGGGATACATTGGATGTCAAGACACGTGGAAAAAACGTACAAAACAAGAGATTGAGGTCATCAAGATTTTGGACGGATTTTTTAGGAATTTTCAAATTTTCAGATGGGAGGTTCCAGATAAGGTCAAAAACTACATACTCGGATCTTCACCAAACTTTGCAGGGATACATTGGATGTCAAGACACGTGGAAAAAACGTACAAAACAAGAGATTGGAGACATCAAGATTTTGGACGAATTTTTTAAGAATTTCAAATTTTCAGATAGGAGGTTCCATATAAGGTCAAAAACTACATACTCAGATCTTCACCAAATTTTGCATGGATACATTGGATGTCAAGACACGTGGAAAAACATACAAAACATAGGATTGGAGACATCAAGATTTTGGTCGAATTTTTTAAGAATTTTCAAATTTTCAGATATGAGGTTCCATATAAGGTCAAAAACTACATACTCAGATCTTCACCAAACTTTGCAGGGATACATTGGATGTCAAGACACGTGGAAAAACATACAAGACATAGGATTGGGGACATCAAGATTTTGGACGGATTTTTTAGGAATTTTCAAATTTTCAGATGGGAGGTTCCAGATAAGGTCAAAAACTACATACTCAGATCTTCACCAAACTTTGCAGGGATACATTGGATGTCAAGACACGTGGAAAAAACGTACAAAACAAGAGATTGGAGACATCAAGATTTTGGACGAATTTTTGAGGAATTTCCAAATTTTCAGAAAGAATGTTCCATATAAGGTCAAAAACTACATACTCAGATCTTCACCAAACTTTGCAGGGATACATTGGATGTCAAGACACGTGGGAAAAACGTACAAAACAAGAGATTGGAGACATCAAGATTTTGGACGAATTTTTTAAGAATTTTCAAATTTTCAGATAGGAGGTTCCAGATAAGGTCAAAAACTACATACTCAGATCTTCACCAAACTTTGCAGGGATACATTGGATGTCAAGACACGTGGAAAAAACGTACAAAACAAGAGATTGAGGTCATCAAGATTTTGGACGGATTTTTTAGGAATTTTCAAATTTTCAGATGGGAGGTTCCAGATAAGGTCAAAAACTACATACTCAGATCTTCACCAAACTTTGCAGGGATACATTGGATGTCAAGACACGTGGAAAAATTGTACAAAACAAGAGATTGGAGACATCAAGATTTTGGACGAATTTTTTAAGAATTTTCAAATTTTCAGATAGGAGGTTCCATATAAGGTCAAAAACTACATACTCAGATCTTCACCAAACTTTGCATGGATACATTGGATGTCAAGACACGTGGAAAAAACATACAAAACATAGGATTGGAGACATCAAGATTTTGGTCGAATTTTTTAAGAATTTTCAAATTTTCAGATATGAGGTTCCATATAAGGTCAAAAACTACATACTCAGATCTTCACCAAACTTTGCAGGGATACATTGGATGTCAAGACACGTGGAAAAAACATACAAGACATAGGATTGGGGACATCAAGATTTTAGACGGATTTTTTAGGAATTTTCAAATTTTCAGATGGGAGGTTCCATATAAGGTCAAAAACTACATACTCAGATCTTCACCAAACTTTGCAGGGATACATTGGATGTCAAGACACGTGGAAAAAACGTACAAAACAAGAGATTGGAGACATCAAGATTTTGGACGAATTTTTTAAGAATTTTCAAATTTTCAGAAATTAGGTTTAATATAAGGTCAAAAACTACATACTCAGATCTTCACCAAACTTTGCAGGGATACATTGGATGTCAAGACACGTGGAAAAAACGTACAAAACAAGAGATTGGAGACATCAAGATTTTGGACGAATTTTTTAAGAATTTTCAAATTTTCAGGAAGGAGGTTCCATATAAGGTCAAAAACTACATACTCAGATCTTCACCAAACTTTGCAGGGATACAATGGATGTCAAGACACATGGAAAAAACGTACAAAACAAGAGATTGAGGTCATCAAGATTTTGGACGGATTTTTTAGGAATTTTCAAATTTTCAGATAGGAGGTTCCAGATAAGGTCAAAAACTACATACTCAGATCTTCACCAAACTTTGCAGGGATACATTGGATGTCAAGACACGTGGAAAAAACGTACAAAACAAGAGATTGGAGACATCAAGATTTTGGACGAATTTTTTTGAGAATTTTCAAATTTTCAGATAGGAGGTTCCATATAAGGTCAAAAACTACATACTCAGATCTTCATCAAACTTTGCATGGATACATTGTATGTCAAGACACGTGGAAAAAACATACAAAACATAGGATTGGGGACATCAAGATTTTGGACGAATTTTTTAAGAATTTTCAAATTTTCAGATATGAGGTTCCATATAAGGTCAAAAACTACATACTCAGATCTTCACCAAACTTTGCAGGGATACATTGGATGTCAAGACACGTGGAAAAAACATACAAGACATAGGATTGGGGACATCAAGATTTTAGACGGATTTTTTAGGAATTTTCAAATTTTCAGATGGGAGGTTCCATATAAGGTCAAAAACTACATACTCAGATCTTCACCAAACTTTGCAGGGATACATTGGATGTCAAGACACGTGGAAAAAACGTACAAAACAAGAGATTGGAGACATCAAGATTTTGGACGAATTTTTTAAGAATTTTCAAATTTTCAGAAATTAGGTTTAATATAAGGTCAAAAACTACATACTCAGATCTTCACCAAACTTTGCAGGGATACATTGGATGTCAAGACACGTGGAAAAAACGTACAAAACAAGAGATTGGAGACATCAAGATTTTGGACGAATTTTTTAAGAATTTTCAAATTTTCAGGAAGGAGGTTCCATATAAGGTCAAAAACTACATACTCAGATCTTCACCAAACTTTGCAGGGATACAATGGATGTCAAGACACATGGAAAAAACGTACAAAACAAGAGATTGAGGTCATCAAGATTTTGGACGGATTTTTTAGGAATTTTCAAATTTTCAGATAGGAGGTTCCAGATAAGGTCAAAAACTACATCCTCAGATCTTCACCAAACTTTGCAGGGATACATTGGATGTCAAGACACGTGGAAAAAACGTACAAAACAAGAGATTGGAGACATCAAGATTTTGGACGAATTTTTTAAGAATTTTCAAATTTTCAGAAAGGAGGTTCCATATAAGGTCGAAAACTACATACTCAGATCTTCACCAAACTTTGCAGGGATACATTGGATGTCAAGACACGTGGAAAAAACGTACAAAACAAGAGATTGGGGACATCAAGATTTTGGACGAATTTTTTAAGAATTTTCAAATTTTCAGAAAGGAGGTTCCATATAAGGTCAAAAACTACATACTCAGATCTTCACCAAACTTTGCATGGATACATTGGATGTCAAGACACGTGGAAAAAACATACAAAACATAGGATTGGGGACATCAAGATTTTGGACGGATTTTTTAGGAATTTTCAAATTTTCGGATGGGAGGTTCCAGATAAGGTCAAAAACTACATACTCAGATCTTCACCAAACTTTGCAGGGATACATTGGATGTGAAGACACGTGGAAAAAACGTACAAAACAAGAGATTGGAGACATCAAGATTTTGGACGAATTTTTGAGGAATTTTCAAATTTTCAGAAAGAAGGTTCCAGATAAGGTCAAAAACTACATACTCAGATCTTCACCAAACTTTGCAGGGATACATTGGATGTCAAGACACGTGGGAAAAACGTACAAAACAAGAGATTTGAGACATCAAGATTTTGGACGAATTTTTTAACAATTTTCAAATTTTCAGATAGGAGGTTCCAGATAAGGTCAAAAACTACATACTCAGATCTTCACCAAACTTTGCAGGGATACATTGGATGTCAAGACACGTGGAAAAAACGTACAAAACAAGAGATTGAGGTCATCAAGATTTTGGACGGATTTTTTAGGAATTTTCAAATTTTCAGATGGGAGGTTCCAGATAAGGTCAAAAACTACATACTCAGATCTTCACCAAACTTTGCAGGGATACATTGGATGTCAAGACACGTGGAAAAAACGTACAAAACAAGAGATTGGAGACATCAAGATTTTGGACGAATTTTTTAAGAATTTTCAAATTTTCAGATAGGAGGTTCCATATAAGGTCAAAAACTACATACTCAGATCTTCACCAAATTTTGCATGGATACATTGGATGTCAAGACACGTGGAAAAACATACAAAACATAGGATTGGAGACATCAAGATTTTGGTCGAATTTTTTAAGAATTTTCAAATTTTCAGATATGAGGTTCCATATAAGGTCAAAAACTACATACTCAGATCTTCACCAAACTTTGCAGGGATACATTGGATGTCAAGACACGTGGAAAAACATACAAGACATAGGATTGGGGACATCAAGATTTTGGACGGATTTTTTAGGAATTTTCAAATTTTCATATGGGAGGTTCCATATAAGGTCAAAAACTACATACTCAGATCTTCACCAAACTTTGCAGGGATACATTGGATGTCAAGACACGTGGAAAAAACGTACAAAACAAGAGATTGTAGACATCAAGATTTTGGACGAATTTTTTAAGAATTTTCAAATTTTCAGAAAGGAGGTTCCATATAAGGTCAAAAACTACATACTCAGATCTTCACCAAACTTTGCAGGGATACATTGGATGTCAAGACACGTGGAAAAAACGTACAAAACAAGAGATTGGAGACATCAAGATTTTGGACGAATTTTTTAAGAATTTTCAAATTTTCAGAAAGGAGGTTCCATATAAGGTCAAAAAGTACATACTCAGATCTTCACCAAACTTTGCAGGGATACAATGGATGTCAAGACACGTGGAAAAAACGTACAAAACAAGAGATTGAGGTCATCAAGATTTTGGACGGATTTTTTAGGAATTTTCAAATTTTCAGATAGGAGGTTCCAGATAAGGTCAAAAACTACATACTCAGATCTTCACCAAACTTTGCAGGGATACATTGGATGTCAAGACACGTGGAAAAAACATTAAAAAAACATAGGATTGGGGACATCAAGATTTTGGACGAATTTTTTAAGAATTTTCAAATTTTCAGATACGAGGTTCAATATAAGGTCAAAAACTACATACTCAGATCTTCACCAAACTTTGCATGGATACATTGGATGTCAAGACACGTGGAAAAAACATACAAAACAAATGATTGGAGACATCAAGATTTTGGTCGAATTTTTTAAGAATTTTCAAATTTTCAGATATGAGGTTCCATATAAGGTCAAAAACTACATACTCAGATCTTCACCAAACTTTGCAGGGATACATTGGATGTCAAGACACGTGGAAAAAACATACAAGACATAGGATTGGGGACATCAAGATTTTGGACGGATTTTTTAGGAATTTTCAAATTTTCAGATGGGAGGTTCCAGATAAGGTCAAAAACTACATACTCAGATCTTCACCAAACTTTGCAGGGATACATTGGATGTCAAGACACGTGGAAAAAACGTACAAAACAAGAGATTGGAGACATCAAGATTTTGGACGAATTTTTGAGGAATTTTCAAATTTTCAGAAAGAATGTTCCATATAAGGTCAAAAACTACATACTCAGATCTTCACCAAACTTTGCAGGGATACATTGGATGTCAAGACACGTGGGAAAAACGTACAAAACAAGAGATTGGAGACATCAAGATTTTGGACGAATTTTTTAAGAATTTTCAAATTTTCAGATAGGAGGTTCCAGATAAGGTCAAAAACTACATACTCAGATCTTCACCAAACTTTGCAGGGATACATTGGATGTCAAGACACGTGGAAAAAACGTACAAAACAAGAGATTGAGGTCATCAAGATTTTGGACGGATGTTTTAGGAATTTTCAAATTTTCAGATGGGAGGTTCCAGATAAGGTCAAAAACTACATACTCAGATCTTCACCAAACTTTGCAGGGATACATTGGATGTCAAGACACGTGGAAAAAACGTACAAAACAAGAGATTGGAGACATCAAGATTTTGGACGAATTTTTTAAGAATTTTCAAATTTTCAGATAGGAGGTTCCATATAAGGTCAAAAACTACATACTCAGATCTTCACCAAACTTTGCATGGATACATTGGATGTCAAGACACGTGGAAAAAACATACAAAACATAGGATTGGAGACATCAAGATTTTGGTCGAATTTTTTAAGAATTTTCAAATTTTCAGATATGAGGTTCCATATAAGGTCAAAAACTACATACTCAGATCTTCACCAAACTTTGCAGGGATACATTGGATGTCAAGACACGTGGAAAAAACATACAAGACATAGGATTGGGGACATCAAGATTTTAGACGGATTTTTTAGGAATTTTCAAATTTTCAGATGGGAGGTTCCATATAAGGTCAAAAACTACATACTCAGATCTTCACCAAACTTTGCAGGGATACATTGGATGTCAAGACACGTGGAAAAAACGTACAAAACAAGAGATTGGAGACATCAAGATTTTCGACGAATTTTTTAAGAATTTTCAAATTTTCAGAAATTAGTTTTAATATAAGGTCAAAAACTACATACTCAGATCTTCACCAAACTTTGCAGGGATACATTGGATGTCAAGACACGTGGAAAAAACGTACAAAACAAGAGATTGGAGACATCAAGATTTTGGACGAATTTTTTAAGAATTTTCAAATTTTCAGGAAGGAGGTTCCATATAAGGTCAAAAACTACATACTCAGATCTTCACCAAACTTTGCAGGGATACAATGGATGTCAAGACACGTGGAAAAAACGTACAAAACAAGAGATTGAGGTCATCAAGATTTTGGACGGATTTTTTAGGAATTTTCAAATTTTCAGATAGGAGGTTCCAGATAAGGTCAAAAACTACATACTCAGATCTTCACCAAACTTTGCAGGGATACATTGGATGTCAAGACACGTGGAAAAAACGTACAAAACAAGAGATTGGAGACATCAAGATTTTGGACGAATTTTTTAAGAATTTTCAAATTTTCAGATAGGAGGTTCCATATAAGGTCAAAAACTACATACTCAGATCTTCATCAAACTTTGCATGGATACATTGTATGTCAAGACACGTGGAAAAAACATACAAAACATAGGATTGGAGACATCAAGATTTTGGTCGAATTTTTTAAGAATTTTCCAATTTTCAGATATGAGGTTCCATATAAGGTCAAAAACTACATACTCAGATCTTCACCAAACTTTGCAGGGATACATTGGATGTCAAGACACGTGGAAAAAACGTACAAAACAAGAGATTGGAGACATCAAGATTTTGGACGAATTTTTTAAGAATTTTCAAATTTTCAGAAAGGAGGTTCCATATAAGGTCAAAAACTACATACTCAGATCTTCACCAAACTTTGCAGGGATACATTGGATGTCAAGACACGTGGAAAAAACGTACAAAACAAGAGATTGGGGACATCAAGATTTTGGACGAATTTTTTAAGAATTTTCAAATTTTCAGAAAGGAGGTTCCATATAAGGTCAAAAACTACATACTCAGATCTTCACCAAACTTTGCATGGATACATTGGATGTCAAGACACGTGGAAAAAACATACAAAACATAGGATTGGGGACATCAAGATTTTGGACGGATTTTTTAGGAATTTTCAAATTTTCGGATGGGAGGTTCCAGATAAGGTCAAAAACTACATACTCAGATCTTCACCAAACTTTGCAGGGATACATTGGATGTGAAGACACGTGGAAAAAACGTACAAAACAAGAGATTGGAGACATCAAGATTTTGGACGAATTTTTGAGGAATTTTCAAATTTTCAGAAAGAAGGTTCCAGATAAGGTCAAAAACTACATACTCAGATCTTCACCAAACTTTGCAGGGATACATTGGATGTCAAGACACGTGGGAAAAACGTACAAAACAAGAGATTTGAGACATCAAGATTTTGGACGAATTTGTTAACAATTTTCAAATTTTCAGATAGGAGGTTCCAGATAAGGTCAAAAACTACATACTCAGATCTTCACCAAACTTTGCAGGGATACATTGGATGTCAAGACACGTGGAAAAAACGTACAAAACAAGAGATTGAGGTCATCAAGATTTTGGACGGATTTTTTAGGAATTTTCAAATTTTCAGATGGGAGGTTCCAGATAAGGTCAAAAACTACATACTCAGATCTTCACCAAACTTTGCAGGGATACATTGGATGTCAAGACACGTGGAAAAAACGTACAAAACAAGAGATTGGAGACATCTAGATTTTGGACGAATTTTTTAAGAATTTTCAAATTTTCAGATAGGAGGTTCCATATAAGGTCAAAAACTACATACTCAGATCTTCACCAAATTTTGCATGGATACATTGGATATCAAGACACGTGGAAAAACATACAAAACATAGGATTGGAGACATCAAGATTTTGGTCGAATTTTTTAAGAATTTTCAAATTTTCAGATATGAGGTTCCATATAAGGTCAAAAACTACATACTCAGATCTTCACCAAACTTTGCAGGGATACATTGGATGTCAAGACACGTGGAAAAACATACAAGACATAGGATTGGGGACATCAAGATTTTGGACGGATTTTTTAGGAATTTTCAAATTTTCAGATAGGAGGTTCCAGATAAGGTCAAAAACTACATACTCAGATCTTCACCAAACTTTGCAGGTATACATTGGATGTCAAGACACGTGGAAAAACGTACAAAACAAGAGATTGGAGACATCAAGATTTTGGACGAATTTTTGAGGAATTTTCAAATTTTCAGAAAGGAGGTTCCATATAAGGTCAAAAACTACATACTCAGATCTTCACCAAACTTTGCAGGGATACATTGGATGTCAAGACACGTGGGAAAAACGTACAAAACAAGAGATTGGAGACATCAAGATTTTGGACGAATTTTTTAACAATTTTCAAATTTTCAGATAGGAGGTTCCAGATAAGGTCAAAAACTACATACTCAGATCTTCACCAAACTTTGCAGGGATACATTGGATGTCAAGACACGTGGAAAAAACGTACAAAACAAGAGATTGAGGTCATCAAGATTTTGGACGGATTTTTTAGGAATTTTCAAATTTTCAGATGGGAGGTTCCAGATAAGGTCAAAAACTACATACTCAGATCTTCACCAAACTTTGCAGGGATACATTGGATGTCAAGACACGTGGGAAAAACGTACAAAACAAGAGATTGGAGACATCAAGATTTTGGACGAATTTTTTAACAATTTTCAAATTTTCAGATAGGAGGTTCCAGATAAGGTCAAAAACTACATACTCAGATCTTCACCAAACTTTGCAGGATACATTGGATGTCAAGACACGTGGAAAAAACGTACAAAACAAGAGATTGAGGTCATCAAGATTTTGGACGGATTTTTTAGGAATTTTCAAATTTTCAGATGGGAGGTTTCTGATAAGGTCAAAAACTACATACTCAGATCTTCACCAAACTTTGCAGGGATACATTGGATGTCAAGACACGTGGAAAAAACGTACAAAACAAGAGATTAGAGACATCAAGATTTTGGACGAATTTTTTAAGAATTTTCAAATTTTCAGATAGGAGGTTCCATATAAGGTCAAAAACTACATACTCAGATCTTCACCAAACTTTGCATGGATACATTGGATGTCAAGACACGTGGAAAAAACATACAAAACATAGGATTGGAGACATCAAGATTTTGGTCGAATTTTTTAAGAATTTTCAAATTTTCAGATATGAGGTTCCATATAAGGTCAAAAACTACATACTCAGATCTTCACCAAACTTTGCAGGGATACATTGGATGTCAAGACACGTGGAAAAAACATACAAGACATAGGATTGGGGACATCAAGATTTTAGACGGATTTTTTAGGAATTTTCAAATTTTCAGATGGGAGGTTCCATATAAGGTCAAAAACTACATACTCAGATCTTCACCAAACTTTGCAGGGATACATTGGATGTCAAGACACGTGGAAAAAACGTACAAAACAAGAGATTGGAGACATCAAGATTTTGGACGAATTTTTTAAGAATTTTCAAATTTTCAGAAAGGAGGTTCCATATAAGGTCAAAAACTACATACTCAGATCTTCACCAAACTTTGCAGGGATACATTGGATGTCAAGACACGTGGAAAAAACGTACAAAACAAGAGATTGGAGACATCAAGATTTTGGACGAATTTTTTAAGAATTTTCAAATTTTCAGAAAGGAGGTTCCATATAAGGTCAAAAACTACATACTCAGATCTTCACCAAACTTTGCAGGGATACAATGGATGTCAAGACACGTGGAAAAAACGTACAAAACAAGAGATTGAGGTCATCAAGATTTTGGACGGATTTTTTAGGAATTTTCAAATTTTCAGATAGGAGGTTCCAGATAAGGTCAAAAACTACATACTCAGATCTTCACCAAACTTTGCAGGGATACATTGGATGTCAAGACACGTGGGAAAAACGTACAAAACAAGAGATTTGAGACATCAAGATTTTGGTCGAATTTTTGAGGAATTTTCAAATTTTCAGAAAGAAGGTTCCAGATAAAGTCAAAAACTACATACTCAGATCTTCACCAAACTTTGCAGGGATACATTGGATGTCAAGACACGTGGGAAAAACGTACAAAACAAGAGATTTGAGACATCAAGATTTTGGACGAATTTTTTAACAATTTTCAAATTTTCAGATAGGAGGTTCCAGATAAGGTCAAAAACTACATACTCAGATCTTCACCAAACTTTGCAGGGATACATTGGATGTCAAGACACGTGGAAAAAACGTACAAAACAAGAGATTGAGGTCATCAAGATTTTGGACGGATTTTTTAGGAATTTTCAAATTTTCAGATGGGAGGTTCCAGATAAGGTCAAAAACTACATACTCAGATCTTCACCAAACTTTGCAGGGATACATTGGATGTCAAGACACGTGGAAAAAACGTACAAAACAAGAGATTGGAGACATCAAGATTTTGGACGAATTTTTTAAGAATTTTCAAATTTTCAGATAGGAGGTTCCATATAAGGTCAAAAACTACATACTCAGATCTTCACCAAATTTTGCATGGATACATTGGATGTCAAGACACGTGGAAAAAACATACAAAACATAGGATTGGAGACATCAAGATTTTGGTCGAATTTTTTAAGAATTTTCAAATTTTCAGATATGAGGTTCCATATAAGGTCAAAAACTACATACTCAGATCTTCACCAAACTTTGCAGGGATACATTGGATGTCAAGACACGTGGAAAAACATACAAGACATAGGATTGGGGACATCAAGATTTTGGACGGATTTTTTAGGAATTTTCAAATTTTCAGATGGGAGGTTCCAGATAAGGTCAAAAACTACATACTCAGATCTTCACCAAACTTTGCAGGGATACATTGGGTGTGAAGACACGTTGAAAAACGTACAAAACAAGAGATTGGAGACATCAAGATTTTGGACGAATTTTTAAGGAATTTTCAAATTTTCAGAAAGGAGGTTCCATACAAGGTCAAAAACTACATACTCAGATCTTCACCAAACTTTGCAGGGATACATTGGATGTCAAGACACGTGGGAAAAACGTACAAAACAAGAGATTTGAGACATCAAGATTTTGGACGAATTTTTTAACAATTTTCAAATTTTCAGATAGGAGGTTCCAGATAAGGTCAAAAACTACATACTCAGATCTTAACCAAACTTTGCAGGGATACATTGGATGTCAAGGCACGTGGAAAAAACGTACAAAACAAGAGATTGAGGTCATCAAGATTTTGGACGGATTTTTTAGGAATTTTCAAATTTTCAGATGGGAGGTTCCAGATAAAGTCAAAAACTACATACTCAGATCTTCACCAAACTTTGCAGGGATACATTGGATGTCAAGACACGTGGAAAAAACGTACAAAACAAGAGATTGGAGACATCAAGATTTTGGACGAATTTTTTAAGAATTTTCAAATTTTCAGATAGGAGGTTCCATATAAGGTCAAAAACTACATACTCAGATCTTCACCAAATTTTGCATGGATACATTGGATGTCAAGACACGTGGAAAAAACATACAAAACATAGGATTGGAGACATCAAGATTTTGGTCGAATTTTTTAAGAATTTTCAAATTTTCAGATATGAGGTTCCATATAAGGTCAAAAACTACATACTCAGATCTTCACCAAACTTTGCAGGGATACATTGGATGTCAAGACACGTGGAAAAACATACAAGACATAAGTAGTTGTATTTACGGTGGGGACAGGACGAGAAAGTACGAACCCCTCTCCAGCAGCTTTGCTACACTTAAAACTTGCTCAACATGGTTACATGAGCTTTTTGTTCAAGCGTGGAGCTCTTATAATTCAAGAATTTTGTAAAAAATGCCCTCGGGAATTTTTCAGAAAGTACGAACCCCTCTCCAGCAGCTTTGCTACACTTAAAACTTGCTCAACATGTTCATTTGTTTAAGTGTAGCACCTGCCTAACCCAACAATTTTATAATTTGGAAAATATCAAACCCCCTCAAGCAGATTTACAAAAATTGCATTAGTTTGTCTATAAACTTGTATCCATACCTACCTATACATATTTACTTCAGGTTTAAGTTTAATTGGATACTATTCAATTTGCTTATCTAATATTAAAACAATGCAATATGCAGCGCCTACCTCTAGAATTGCTTCGTGTTTGCATGTTTCTCCTCTGTGGCAATGTGTGGAATTCCCGAGACGGTAGTATTGATTTTTTCCTCAGCGCCAGTATTTACAGAAATTCCCGATTATTGCATCATTCAGTATTGTGAGAGTGACTGAGGGGAACAGATGTGTTGATACAGTACTTCTCATACTTACTGGTTTAAATTCATATTGAACAATATAAAATCTGATATTTGTTGTAATCCACTCATATTTAGAGTCAAGCTTATATTTGTCCCAGCCTGTTATACATAACAAGGTCATTGCTATTCAAGATATGCATGTTCGTGCAGGCATTTGCGCTGGGTCAGTGTGAATGATTTTCCACTTGTAAGCTATTGGCTTTACAACCTGTCATAAGATTAATATTAATAATATTAATCCATAGAGATTAGATTTGAATCCCAGGAAATTTTATATAAATACCAAAGCCAAAAATATTAAGTGTATACACACATACATACATACACACACATACAAATCACACGGCTGAAGCCAACTGATATTTTTATCTAGTATAAAATTTTGAATTGAAACCCAGGAAATTGTATATAATAAACAACAGCAAAAATGCCAAATCAAAAATATTGTAATCAGTGCAATAAAAATATATCCAGCTCTAATTGGGCCAAGCATCAAAAAATTTGTAATCCAGACAAATACAAAACTCCCACAAAAATTTGCCCCAAATGCAATAGAAAATATAACATGGAATATTTCACATATAAACATAAAGATACTTGCTCTGTACAGTCACCAACATCTGGTCTGAAAAGAAGGCACGAAGCACCTGTTAATGCCAGAGCAGCAAAGCAGCCACGCCATGTACCTATCCGTAGCAGTTTTAACGGCCAATTAAGGGATCACCGGTTTGTATCAGAGCCAAGATGTGGCATTGAGAATTTCTTGAACAGTAAAAATTCTGATCTGCAGGCAATTCTAAATGCACAAAATGGATCTTATAAGCTCTCCCTCAAATTGTTTGTACAATATAAGAAACCAGACGGCACAAAATTTACACACCCCCACGTAACAGAAAGTGTACCGGTATATTCAAATGCAAATTCGGACAGAATAATAAGCAGGTTGATAGATCAACTGAACATTAAACACTCTGAATTTGCGGCAAAAGAGTCCGGATGGAGCCTATGCGGATCCCCACACAAGTTATATGTTAATATTTCTGAATTCAGCCCATTAAAAGGTTCTACATATCTGCCATTACCTGATAATATCAAAAACAAAAGAGCCGTGGTCAATATAAAAAACACTGACCAGAAATGCTTTTTGTGGTGTATATTAGCTGCTTTGTATCCAGTTTCAAGCCATCCTGAGAGAATAACTTATTACAAACAGCATGAGCACGATTTTGACGATGTAATGGAGGGTTTGGAATATCCAATGTCTGTTCAGAATATTGATAAATTTGAAAAAAGGGCCAGGCACATCGATGGCAAACAATTATCTATTAATGTATTTACTTGTTCCACTGGCAATTGCTTGATAGCACCTCTCAGAATCAGTACACTTGATGATGAATCTGCAATTCCGATTGATCTGCTCTTAATTGAAGGAGATGATACATACCATTACACTCTGATACATAATCTTCAAGCTTTAGTGAGAACACAACTAGACAAATATAAAAAAATATTTAAGTTGTGCAGAAGATGTTTAACTGTATTTGATGGTCAAAAAATGGTGAAAGGGGTTCGGGAAGAGAGTGCAGAAATTGCAAAAAATAAGTTAATTGAGCATCTGAAATACTGTGGCAACCATAAACCTGTTCATATGGTGATGCCCAATCCAAGTGAAAATTGCAAATTCAAAAAGAATGAAGCCTTGTTGGAACACCCTGTATATATTGTCTGGGATTCCGAATCGAATCTCAAATCTCTTGCATTCTGTAGCCCAGATCCAGAAGAATCTTCAATTACACCGTACCAGCAACATGAACCTTCCAGCTTTTGTTGTGTGGTTATACGGGATGGTGTTGTTATTAAAGAATATTCATACAAGGGACCAAATGCCATCAAAATATTTGCACATAGAATAGAAAATGTGTGCCGTGACATAGCATCTAACATCTTATTAAAATCAAAGCCCATGTTGCCTTTAACAGAGGAACAGATTGAGGATTTCAACAATGCAGAAAAATGCCCGGTATGTGATTGTGAATTTTCAGATACAAATATCAAGGTTCATCACCATTCTCATACAGATGGTCGATATAAACAGGCCCTGTGTAATAGCTGTAATATTCAGATCAAGAGACCAAGATTTATCCCCATATTTTGCCATGGAGCATCCAATTATGATTTTCATCATCTGATCAGATACGAGGGGTTTGAGAAGCAGAATTTAAATATTTTAGCTGAAAATGATGAAAAATATATATCTATTAGCAAGATAATTAAAGTTGATGGTGTTCCTATTCACATAAGATTTCTTGATTCTTACAGATTTTTATCGGCTAGCCTGCCTACACTGGCAAATCAATTATCTGATGATCAATTCAAAATCACACGTGCATTGTTTCCAAATCAGGACCTGAAATTAATTAGGCGGAAGGGTGTATATCCATATGACTATGTCACAGATTTTTCTAAATTTGATGAGTGTTCCCTGCCACCACAAGAAGAGTTTTACAGCAAAATCAGAGGATATGGAATCACTGATGAAGATTATCACCATGCTCAGTTGATGTGGAACAATTTAAAATGCAAGACATTTGGTGATTATCACATGGCATATTTAAAACTTGATGTCACCCTCTTAGCTGATATACTGCAAGCATTCAGAAAATCTTCCATGCAAAATTATGGACTGGACCCAGTGTATTTTTACAGTGCCCCAGGCCTAGCATGGGCCGCAACGTTTTTGAACACTAAAATGCAATTGGATCTGATCCACGATCAAGATATGTATCTGTTTATGGAGAAATGTATAAGAGGAGGGATGGTGCAATGTTCCCAGAGATATGCCAGAGCAAATAACAAGCATATGCCTGATTATGATCCAGCACGGCCATCAAATTATATACTGTATGTAGATGCAAACAACCTCTATGGTCACGCCATGATGCAAAAACTGCCATATGCAGGGCTTGAATGGGTCGAAGATTTCAATATTGAAGATCTTCAGGATTTTGATGACAGTGACTATGGCCTCTTCTTAGAGGTTGATCTGACAATTCCTGATGATTTGCACAATAAATTTTCTGATCTGCCCCCAATTCCTGAGGTTCAGTGCTCACCTGGCTCTAAACAGAAGAAGCTCATGATGACCCTGGAGTCAAAACAGGGCTATGTCATATATTACAAAAACCTCCAGTTCCTGATGAAACATGGTGTTCAAGTAACCAAAGTTGGAAAAGTTTTGAGGTTCAGGCACTCAAGATGGTTGAAACCATACATTGATACAAACACGGAGCTTCGAACATCTGCAAAAAGCGAATTTGATAAGGGCTTGTTTAAATTGATGGTGAATTCTGTGTATGGCAAAACTATTGAAAATGTCAGAAAACATACCGATGTTAAAATAATTACTGACCCCAGCCTGAGCAAAAAATTGGTTGCAAAGCCTAATTTCAATTATAGAAGAATTTATGATGAGCACATGGCACTTTTCAACATGAAGAAAACAAAGATTAAGTTTGATAAACCTATTTATGTAGGGGCTGCAATATTGGAATTGTCCAAATTACATATGTTAATATTGTATTATGAGGTGTTGAAACCTTTTTATGGTGATCGTGTAAAACTGATGTACATGGATACGGATAATTTTATTCTTGATATTCAAACAGAAGATGTTTATCAAGATATGTCGCAGCCTGAATTGTTTCAATACTTTGATACCAGTGAACATACAAGAATTCAACCCCACAACAAAAAGGTGCCTGGCAAGTTAAAAGATGAGACATGTGGTGATGTTATTGTGGAATTTGCTGGGTTAAGTGCCAAGGTGTACAGTTTTAAAACATGTATTGGTGTTGCTGCCAAAAAGGCCAAGGGCATTGGCAAAGTAACTGTTGAAAAAGACCTCCAATTTGAAGATTATGAAAATTGCATCAAATCCCAGAGTTCAATCAAAACATCAGAAAATAGAATTCAGAGTGAGGATCACTTGCTGACTTCAAATATTGTAAGAAAAGTGGCGCTGGACCCACATGATGATAAGAGATGCATTTTATCATGTGGCATACATACTCTACCATGGGGGCATTGTGATTTGAAAAATGGCAAACAATGCCCAATTACAGAGCATGATTTGAAATAAATAAACATGCCTATGAACTTATTTGGGTTCAAAAAACAGGCTATTATGGACCTGCCGACACCACAACCCTCTCCTGATATGCTGTCTAAACTGAGTGGCTTGTTAATTATTCATCTGAACAGCATACTTACAGATAATGATGAAGAAACAGGTAAAATATTGTACATATTTAACAATAATTTAAATCATTACCAATTACCTGTAGGTGGTCAATTACAATTTATTACAACCCCTGAGGGTGATGTCAAGATTTCAGTAGGGAGAAATATTTATAGAATTAAGCACTCAAACATGGTTTCTGGTACTGTATATACTGTTTCTGCTGGTGACTGCTTATATATTGAGGTCCCTGGATCATATGACAATCTTATACCCTTCTTTATAGAATTAAGAATCAGATACTCTATAATAAATAACCATTAAAACAAAAATGCCTAACGATATATTTGGCCATACAAGACATGAAGATCACAGTGATGAGATTCTGATGCTTGATGTCAGAGTCAAGAAATTAAGAAGTGATTTGCAAGCTTTACAAACCACACTCAATGCCAGTCTTCAATTAGAAATTACAAATTTACAATCACAATGCATGGACCCTCTTCTTAAAATTGATTCTGAACTTAAATTATTGCTTCAGAAATATACTGATCTGGCAACATTGGATAATTTTCAAAGTTTAGAAGAGGCTGTTGCAGCTCTTCAAGCCAAATTTAAGACCCAGGCTACGAACTCCGAGCAATTGAAACAGCAACTGGAAGAGCAGATAAATAATGTCCAGGCACAGCTCCAAACAATTGTCAAAAGCATAAAGTCACAAGAAGATTTTGATCTAGTGATTTCCACTCTAAAAGAACAGATTCAATCCCTCCAAATACCTAATCTGGATCCTCTGCACAATGCCATAGCCGAGGTTAAAGAAAAAATTGAGACACTTGAAAATTTTATGAACAATTTGCCATCTTCTGATGCTTTGAATGCAATAACTCGGAGTGTTGCCAACATCAAGCTGCAACTTGAGACATATGAAGATTTTGGAAAAATTCAAAGTACCATAACCCATCTTGAAGGTACAATAGCAGCAGTGCAAAATGATTTGGCAAATGTACAAGAAACTCGCCTGCCTGGGATTGTAGATACCCTTGTCAGTGTCCAGCAAGAAATCACAAAGCTTGAAAACCTCAACACTGAATCTGAGCTATCTCATTTTCATCACTTGATCGATGATATCCAAACAAAGCTTGAAATTTTACAACAATCCACACCCTCTCAGGCAGATATAGCCCTGCTCCAAAATGCCATGCAAAATGTGGCTGATGCATCTGAATTAAACAATGTAAAATTGGCACTTGAATCTTTGCAGAATACTGTATCAAATCTGCCTACATCACAGGAACTTAAAAATATTAAGAGAGCTGTGAATAGGATATTGAAATCAGAAGATATCAAGAATATCCAGGCAGAGATCAAACAACTCACTCAGACAGTGGCCACTCTTCCAACCAATCAACATATTAATGAACTGCATGCCCTGTTTGAGGATATCAGAAGACAGGTCCATGATCTTACTGCTCAAAATTCAAAATTGGCAGTTGTTGAAAATTTGCAACAAATTGTAGCTAATATCAAGCAACAGCTAGGGACCATGGAATCCAATCAAGCAAATGCCCTGTCTGTTTTTGCCACCCAGCTACAAGAGATTGTGCAACAATACAAGAGACTTGCTGTGGACATAAAAATAAAGCCAGGCCATGATGATGTTGTTAGGACCATCAATGAGCACCTTGAATCTGTAACAGGCAGATTGCTCACAGCAGAAAAAGAAATAACAGGCATAATCGAGAATCCTAAACATTCAGTAATTCTTGAATTGTACAGCATCCCCAACAAAGAATATGATTCTCCATTTACACCAGGTGGCAAAATATATATGCTGTCCCCTGCACAATTTTATTACCAGTTTTTTGTTGGGGGTACATTGAGACCAATCAAGATCAAATATTGGCATCAGCCACATGCACACCACTACCCCACCTTATCAATAACAAATGCTGACAACAAACCAAAAATCACCAGTGTAGAATTGGAGGATTTTACAGACCCCGATACATTAGAAACAGCCTATACTGAAGATGATGGCTCTCTGGAATTTAATATACAAATAGGAGACAAATTATATTTAGAAAATCCTGCAGTCTCAGCTGCTGAACACCCCATAGTTGCAATATTCTTGTTTACATATTATGTCTAGACAAATTATTGTTGATGAATTACACAGACAAGCCAGACATAATTTTAAGAGACTCCCAGTAGTCACAAAGGGCATAGATGATTTATGGCAGAGCGACTTGATTGAAATAGCAAGTGGACAGTTGAAAAACTTGGACAAAACCAACAAGGGCTACAAGTATCTACTTACTGTGATAGACACATTTTCAAAATTTGCCTGGGCTGTGCCACTCAAATCCAAGACTGGAAAATGTGTTACAGAAGCCCTCAGGACAATCATCAATCATTCAGGAAGATCACCCCGCTATTTGCAAACAGATAATGGCAAAGAATTTTATAATTCTGTGTTTCAACAATTTATTAAAAGCCGGGCAATAAAACATTACTCGAGTTACAGTGATCTCAAGGCCTCAATTGTAGAGAGATTCAACAGAACCTTAAAAAATCTTATGTATAAACAATTTACCCTGCAAGGTAATTATAAATTACTTAATATTCTTCCAGAACTTCTACAAAAATATAACAATTCTGTCCATTCCACAATCAACATGAAACCCTCCGAAGTAACTTCATCTGATGAGCGAAAATTGATCAGGACTGTTTATTATCCTAAATACCAGCCAACAACAAGAAGGGCCAAATACAGGGTGGGTGACCAAGTAAGAATCAGCAAATATAAGCACTTATTCAAAAGAGGCTTTACGAGAAACTGGAGCACTGAATTATTTACAGTGGTTCAAGTTAAACCCGGGACCCTTAACACATATATAATAAAAGATCACCGAGGAGAAATTCTCAAAGGCAGGTTCTATGAACAAGAGCTCAGCAAAACTAAACAGCCTGACACATATCTCATAGAAAAAATAATCCGCAGAAAAGGCAACAAGTTATTTGTCAAATGGCTGGGTCATCCGGAAAACAGCTGGATCGATGCAAACAAAGTGATAATATGAGCACCTGGGATGTTATAAAAAGGCTGCCGGAACCTGAACAGCAGAATAAAATAAATGGAGTGCTGCTGCCTGATAATATTAGGTGTCTTATTGTTGGGCCATCTGCTTGTGGTAAAACTACACTAATGGTTGATAATTTTTTATTGGCACCCAACTGGTTAGACTGGAAAAACAGGCACTTGTATGTTTTCTCTAGGAGCTTGGAACAATTAAAATATCAGCAGCTAATGAAACTATATGATGGATTGGATATTGCCACTTTTGAACCAGATGTTAAGCCACTTCATGAATGTCTCGATAATTCTGTTGTTGTGTTTGATGACATTATACTGGATAATCAAAACAAGGTTAGAAATTTCTTTACACAGGGCCGGCACAAAAACATTGATTGCTTCTACCTGGCACAGACTTTTTCAAAAATACCCAAGCAACTGATCCGAGACAACAGCAATTTTATATGTGTGTTTCATCAAGATCATACCAACCTCAAACACATACATGATGAATATGTAGGTGGGGACTTGAGCTACAATGATTTTTCTAAGTTTTGCAGTAGGTGCTGGAACCAGGACAGTTATGGGTTTGTCACAATTGATATGACAAGAACACCTAATACTGGCAAATACAGAAATAAAATCAACGATTTTCTAGACGTTGAGACATAAATAAACAACCATGAAACGACCAGTCATTGATGATCTTAAGTTAAGAGATTATCTTGTAAAAAGATTTAAGGGATGGAAATCAGAGAACCGTGGAATTTATGAAAAACACAAACAAACAGAACAGCCTGTCATTGATGCTATTAATAATTTAGGTAAGAATATCAAAACTGTTACAGAGCAAAATCAAGATTTGATCACGGAGCTTGTACCTGTAGCTGCAAGGAACATATTAGATTATCCATTCACCCCACTTTCCAGTATTCATACACCTAGTCCTGTCGCTCCTAGAAGAATTGAAGCTACACAGGATCCTATTGAATTGGGTCTTCTTGCTCAAAAATATTTAACCACACCTAAAGACAACAAAGATGAGGTGTTTGGCTTATATGCCGACACAGAGCTTGATGGCAGCATTATTCATAGAATCGGTAATTTCAGAGTAACTTTTATGGGGGATGATATAATTGTTTATTCAGAATCTCGTCTCGGAGAAAAAGGTGCTTTTGTTAAGTACCCCGGCACACCTGGATTGTGGGAACTGATGACTAGGAAAAGGCCTGGCAGCTATACAGATCAAGATTATGAACATTACAAAGAAATATTAATAAAATCAGATGCTCTATACCAGAACAACGATCCCACACAAAAAAGGGTCAAGTCTAGCAGTGGGGCAAAATACAATAATTTAATCAAGCCCATATGGTCACAGATCAAGACTGGCAGTGGAATCAAACAATACAACACCCTGCCTAAAGAATTTGTGTGGGTTGATGATGTCAGGAAACTTGTAGATAGGTTATTGGTGATAGCTGGGGAGGAAAATGCTGGGAACCACAATTTTTACAATGAAAAGGTTGGAATTATGGACATGATAAGCACAAAATTGTCTAATTTTATAGTGAATGACCCTAAGGGGATTGGATATCTCATAAAAATTATTAATACTCTACCACCCAAATTTTGGAATATTTCTGAGGGTCGGGGGTTGGTTAATGACATTATAAACAAGCTGCCATTTGAACTACATATTCCAGGCTATCAGTATTGTGGTCCAGGCACAAAACTGGATCATAGATTAAACAGAGGGGATCCTGGTGTAAATCCCCTAGATGCTGCTTGCAGAGACCATGACATAGCATACAACACACATTCTGATCTTGACAAGAGACATGTTGCAGACAAGAAATTAGAAGAGGCTGCATTTGGTAGATTTGTAAGCAAAGATGCTTCTTTAAGTGAGAGAATATCAGCATTGGGGACCACCATAGCTATGAGCACCAAACAAAAACTGGGGTGGGGGCTGTGAAGATGTATATAATAAACCTACAATGAAGGCCAAGGGTGTTATGTATCAAATACCTTATGCAGGTCTCAAATCTCTTAAAACTATTGACAGTCTTTTAACCAAAAAGCAGCGGAAGAAAAAAAATTCTTGTCTTGCAAAGGGCCATGGTATGAAATTGTTGCTTAGTACCCCCCAATTAAAAAAATTACAGCAATCCAGGAAAAAATCACATGTAGGGGGATTCATATTTACCATCCCGGCCATCTTAGCTGCTCTCGGGGCTGTTGGGAGCTTGGCTGGGGGATCAGCTGCCATAGCAAAAACAGTAATAGATGCCAAGAAAAATAGGGCAGAATTAGATGAGCAGAGGCGCCATAACCTGGCCATGGAGAAAAAAGGCAAAGGTTTTAAGAGAGCCATGAATAAGTTTAAAAAAAACAAGAGCCGCTTACAAACCAAGATATTGAAGCTTTAATCAAGCCATTGGGCATCAAACATTTTAGAGGTGTGTACATGTCTGATTCTTTACCGGAGCAACCACTCAACAAAGAGTGTGGCATTGTTAATTTGGATGAGTACAAGAATCAGGGCACTCACTGGATTTGTTATCTTAAATATTTAAACGATGAGGCATTTGTGTTTGATTCATTTGGAGGTGTTCCACCTGAAAATTTAATAAAATATCTAAAATCAGCTAATCTTTATTACAATAATGCCCGTGTTCAAAACTTCAAAGATGTTAATTGCGGACATCTGTGTTTATCTGTTCTCAGATATATGTCTCAAATAAATAAACCATCAATTGAAGATTTTCAAAAAGCCTTGTGGTATCTGAAACATCATGGGGGTATTCCATCTCACCAGCCAAAATTCAATATTGAAACTCAAATTACACGATGACATAGTGTATCCCAAAACAATAGCTCTCAGAGCATTTTACGGCATGTACTTGATCCCAAATATTACACACCACAACAACACAATTGCAGTAGGGGATCAAAAAATTGTCATCACTCCAGGGCAGTATAATCTATCCACTCTAAATGCTCAATTACCCAGAGGTATAGTTTTAAGTCAAAATTCTGTCACTCACAGAGTAGAGATTGTATCTGCTACAGAAACAGTGCATCTGGGTACTATAGGAGAGCTGTTGGGATTTGAGAACAACACAAAACTTGAAGCAGGCATCAAACACACTGCTATGAATATACCTAAATTCTTAGCCATAGAGACTCTGAATATTCACTGTAATGTGGCCGAGGGTATGATCACCAAATCAAATGGCATAGGCACTCACAAACAAACCGGCATCATTGCGACATTCAAACCTAATTCCGAATTCATGGAGCCCATCATCTACAATCCATCCCCAACATTATATTTTCCCGTGTGCCATAATAGAATAGATTACATTGAATTGATGGTCACTAATGAAAAAGAAGAATTAGTTGATTTTGCTGGAGCCACAACAACTGCAATCATAGAGATTAACATTTAAATAAAAATACATACAATGGAAAATATTGAGAGTTATGAGCTACAATCATTCCCCCCAAACAGGAGGACATTTGCAAATTTAAATCAACCCAACACGGAGGTTCAGGTTGATCTTGATGTAGGGGACGGCTTTATACACCCCCACAGAGCAGATCTATACATCAAATTTGATGTTGTAAAGCTCGATGGAACAGATTACCCGGCAAATTCAAATATAAGACTTGTAGACAATTTTGTACCGCATCTGTTCTCTGAAATTGAGATCAGAAAGCATGGCGTTGTTATAAACAGAATAGATTATCCCGGCATTACCTCCACAGCTTTGGCCACTCTAAAATTATCCAAAACCGAGGCTTCTTACTACAAAATAGGCGGATTTGAAGCTGGTGATAAAATATTATCTAAAAATCATACTGTATTGTTCCCCATGCGCCTGTTGCCAGGATTCTTCTCGGATTACAAAGAAATTATGTGGAAGGGTGGTTTAAGAATTACATTTAGAAGAGCTGCAAATGATAATAATGCATTGATGAGGTACAGTACATTAAACCCTACAGGGGAAGCTTTGCCTAATATCTTACCAGATGCAGGCAAATGCATTATTCAGACTATGGAGTTAAGAATCCCCGTTGTTGAATATGAGGCCAGTTACGCTCTTAAATACAAAGCTGATATAGTAAAAAATCCCCAGATTCCTCTGCAATTTTACACATATCAATGCGTACAGAAGGTTGCCACTGGTTCTTATTATGAATTTGATGCTACAAATTCATTCTCCAGTATTCAATTTGACATGCCCGATTTTGTAGTGGTACTGTTTCAGACTGGAAGACACAACAATCAGGAAAAAAATTCAAGTAGATTTGATAACTGCAACATCAAGAACATATATCTTAAAAATGGCAGAAATGAGGTATTCCCTAGGGAAAATTATAATTTAGACATGTCCAAGGATGATTTTCTTAAATTATATGAGGCTTTTTCTTCCTTCAAGCGCGTCACTACTGGCAATACTGACCTGTACTACGCACCAGATGAATTCAAGGAACGGAGACCCATGTTTGTAATAAACACTTCAAAAAGGAAACAAGTTGTGGTTAATGACAGGACAAACATTAAAATTATCTGTGAATTCCACGAGGCTTTACCAGATGACACCATATGTAGCGTTATTCTCATAGGTGAAAAATCATATATTTATGATGTGAGAAATGAGCGGGTCACAGAGCAATTCTAGAAGCACGATTCAGGGCTTCCCCCATGGCGCAGTGGTAGCGTCATTGCCTTGTAATCAAGAGGTCCCGGGTTCGATACCCGGTGGAGGCACAAGTAGTTCGGATCCCACTTTAAAACTGTAGGGCCAGTCCCGATTAGCCTTACTGTGCATAAAGTGGACTTAAAACAGCAACTCGAACTAGAAACACGATTCAAACACCGAAACCCTTTGGATATAAAACAATACTTTACCGTCAGAAAATATATTACCTACCCATTTTATGCACCTATGCTTACGAGCAGAAAAGCTTTTACCTACTAACACAGCACATTTGCCATTGCAATTATTCTGTTGCGACAAGATCAACCCTTTGCATGACAATATCCGAAAAGGCAATTCCTCAATATGATGGATGATCCCTGAAAGAGTGCATAATGTAGATAAGAATTTCTCTTTGAATTCCATGACAAATGACATGTAATTTCCCTCGGAAAAGGCACAGTACAGGTAATATCAACAGATATAATCACTCAGGCATACAGAAAGAAGGCAATTACTCTTTGATGATGTTATTTCTCTCTGAAAAGACGCAGTATAGATTATATCTGTTGACATACAACTCCCGGGCAAGCATGATTAATAGTTGGCAGAAACATGGGACTGATCAAAAGATTGGAAAGAACATGGAATGTTTACTTGACCTCCATTCTATTGTATTGATTATGCAGTTTTGCTCGTATTGTTGTTACCCAGATAACAAAACTCTGGTGATTCTTAATAGAGAATAATTTTGCTCTGTTGTATAACATTTTTTACCAAATTTAAGATCTGGGAGCTATCAACAGAGCAAAATTATTCTCAAAATCTCACGTATGGAATGCCACATCTCTCAGGACTCGAACCCAAAGCCCCTTTGTTTACAAAACAACAATATTAACATTTTGCCATCAGATTTTATGAGGACTCAAACCCGAACCTTTTGATTACAAGGCAATGCACTACACTTTACTTGGTCTTAGAACCTAATAGATATTAATTTAAGATTCTTGGGATTTTGAGAGTATAAGCTTAATTTCTGGTGTAGCCAAAAATTGACAAGCTTATGTACAAAAATCTGGCTAATGCAACTTTTGTAAGTATACACAAATCAATCTGATGAGCTCTTACTTTCTGAAAAATTCCGGAGGGCATTTTTTACAAAAATCTTGAATTATAAGAGCTCCACGCTTGAACAAAAAGCTCATGTAACCATGTTGAGCAAGTTTTAAGTGTAGCAAAGCTGCTGGAGAGGGGTTCGTACTTTCTCGTCCTGTCCCCACCGTAAATACAACTACTGACATAGGATTGGGGACATCAAGATTTTGGACGGATTTTTTAGGAATTTTCAAATTTTCAGATAGGAGGTTCCAGATAAGGTCAAAAACTACATACTCAGATCTTCACCAAACTTTGCAGGTATACATTGGATGTCAAGACACGTGGAAAAACGTACAAAACAAGAGATTGGAGACATCAAGATTTTGGACGAATTTTTGAGGAATTTTCAAATTTTCAGAAAGGAGGTTCCATATAAGGTCAAAAACTACATACTCAGATCTTCACCAAACTTTGCAGGGATACATTGGATGTCAAGACACGTGGGAAAAACGTACAAAACAAGAGATTGGAGACATCAAGATTTTGGACGAATTTTTTAACAATTTTCAAATTTTCAGATAGGAGGTTCCAGATAAGGTCAAAAACTACATACTCAGATCTTCACCAAACTTTGCAGGGATACATTGGATGTCAAGACACGTGGAAAAAACGTACAAAACAAGAGATTGAGGTCATCAAGATTTTGGACGGATTTTTTAGGAATTTTCAAATTTTCAGATGGGAGGTTCAAGATAAGGTCAAAAACTACATACTCAGATCTTCACCAAACTTTGCAGGGATACATTGGATGTCAAGACACGTGGGAAAAACGTACAAAACAAGAGATTGGAGGCATCAAGATTTTGGACGAATTTTTTAACAATTTTCAAATTTTCAGATAGGAGGTTCCAGATAAGGTCAAAAACTACATACTCAGATCTTCACCAAACTTTGCAGGGATACATTGGATGTCAAGACACGTGGAAAAAACGTACAAAACAAAAGAGATTGAGGTCATCAAGATTTTGGACGGATTTTTTAGGAATTTTCAAATTTTCAGATGGGAGGTTCCAGATAAAGTCAAAAACTACATACTCAGATCTTCACCAAACTTTGCAGGGATACATTGGATGTCAAGACACGTGGAAAAAACGTACAAAACAAGAGATTAGAGACATCAAGATTTTGGACGAATTTTTTAAGAATTTTCAAATTTTCAGATAGGAGGTTCCATATAAGGTCAAAAACTACATACTCAGATCTTCACCAAACTTTGCATGGATACATTGGATGTCAAGACACGTGGAAAAAACATACAAAACATAGGATTGGAGACATCAAGATTTTGGTCGAATTTTTTAAGAATTTTCAAATTTTCAGATATGAGGTTCCATATAAGGTCAAAAACTACATACTCAGATCTTCACCAAACTTTGCAGGGATACATTGGATGTCAAGACACGTGGAAAAAACATACAAGACATAGGATTGGGGACATCAAGATTCTAGACGGATTTTTTAGGAATTTTCAAATTTTCAGATGGGAGGTTCCATATAAGGTCAAAAACTACATACTCAGATCTTCACCAAACTTTGCAGGGATACATTGGATGTCAAGACACGTGGAAAAAACGTACAAAACAAGAGATTGTAGACATCAAGATTTTGGACGAATTTTTTAAGAATTTTCAAATTTTCAGAAAGGAGGTTCCATATAAGGTCAATAACTACATACTCAGATCTTCACCAAACTTTGCAGGGATACATTGGATGTCAAGACACGTGGAAAAAACGTACAAAACAAGAGATTGGAGACATCAAGATTTTGGACGAATTTTTTAAGAATTTTCAAATTTTCAGAAAGGAGGTTCCATATAAGGTCAAAAACTACATACTCAGATCTTCACCAAACTTTGCAGGGATACAATGGATGTAAAGACACGTGGAAAAAACGTACAAAACAAGAGATTGAGGTCATCAAGATTTTGGACGGATTTTTTAGGAATTTTCAAATTTTCAGATAGGAGGTTCCAGATAAGGTCAAAAACTACATACTCAGATCTTCACCAAACTTTGCAGGGATACATTGGATGTCAAGACACGTGGAAAAAACATACAAAACATAGGATTGGGGACATCAAGATTTTGGACGAATTTTTTAAGAATTTTCAAATTTTCAGATACGAGGTTCCATATAAGGTCAAAAACTACATACTCAGATCTTCACCAAACTTTGCATGGATACAATGGATGTCAAGGCACGTGGAAAAAACATACAAAACAAATGATTGGAGACATCAAGATTTTGGTCGAATTTTTTAAGAATTTTCAAATTTTCAGATATGAGGTTCCATATAAGGTCAAAAACTACATACTCAGATCTTCACCAAACTTTGCAGGGATACATTGGATGTCAAGACACGTGGAAAAAACATACAAGACATAGTATTGGGGACATCAAGATTTTGGACGGATTTTTTAGGAATTTTCAAATTTTCAGATGGGAGGTTCCAGATAAGGTCAAAAACTACATACTCAGATCTTCACCAAACTTTGCAGGGATACATTGGATGTCAAGACACGTGGAAAAAACGTACAAAACAAGAGATTGGAGACATCAAGATTTTGGACGAATTTTTGAGGAATTTTCAAATTTTCAGAAAGAATGTTCCATATAAGGTCAAAAACTACATACTCAGATCTTCACCAAACTTTGCAGGGATACATTGGATGTCAAGACACGTGGGAAAAACGTACAAAACAAGAGATTGGAGACATCAAGATTTTGGACGAATTTTTTAAGAATTTTCAAATTTTCAGATAGGAGGTTCCAGATAAGGTCAAAAACTACATACTCAGATCTTCACCAAACTTTGCAGGGATACATTGGATGTCAAGACACGTGAAAAAAAACGTACAAAACAAGAGATTGAGGTCATCAAGATTTTGGACGGATTTTTTAGGAATTTTCAAATTTTCAGATGGGAGGTTCCAGATAAGGTCAAAAACTACATACTCAGATCTTCACCAAACTTTGCAGGGATACATTGGATGTCAAGACACGTGGAAAAAACATACAAAACATAGGATTGGAGACATCAAGATTTTGGTCGAATTTTTTAAGAATTTTCAAATTTTCAGATATGAGGTTCCATATAAGGTCAGAAACTACATACTCAGATCTTCACCAAACTTTGCAGGGATACATTGGATGTCAAGACACGTGGAAAAAACATACAAGACATAGGATTGGGGACATCAAGATTTTAGACGGATTTTTTAGGAATTTTCAAATTTTCAGATGGGAGGTTCCATATAAGGTCAAAAACTACATACTCAGATCTTCACCAAACTTTGCAGGGATACATTGGATGTCAAGACACGTGGAAAAAACGTACAAAACAAGAGATTGTAGACATCAAGATTTTGGACGAATTTTTTAAGAATTTTCAAATTTTCAGAAAGGAGGTTCCATATAAGGTCAAAAACTACATACTCAGATCTTCACCAAACTTTGCAGGGATACATTGGATGTCAAGACACGTGGAAAAAACGTACAAAACAAGAGATTGGAGACATCAAGATTTTGGACGAATTTTTTAAGAATTTTCAAATTTTCAGAAAGGAGGTTCCATATAAGGTCAAAAACTACATACTCAGATCTTCACCAAACTTTGCAGGGATACAATGGATGTCAAGACACGTGGAAAAAACGTACAAAACAAGAGATTGAGGTCATCAAGATTTTGGACGGATTTTTTAGGAATTTTCAAATTTTCAGATAGGAGGTTCCAGATAAGGTCAAAAACTACATACTCAGATCTTCACCAAATTTTGCAGGGATACATTGGATGTCAAGACACGTGGAAAAAACATACAAAACATAGGATTGGGGACATCAAGATTTTGGACGAATTTTTTAAGAATTTTCAAATTTTCAGATACGAGGTTCCATATAAGGTCAAAAACTACATACTCAGATCTTCACCAAACTTTGCATGGATACATTGGATGTCAAGACACGTGGAAAAAACATACAAAACAAATGATTGGAAACATCAAGATTTTGGTCGAATTTTTTAAGAATTTTCAAATTTTCAGATATGAGGTTCCATATAAGGTCAAAAACTACATACTCAGATCTTCACCAAACTTTGCAGGGATACATTGGATGTCAAGACACGTGGAAAAAACATACAAGACATAGGATTGGGGACATCAAGATTTTGGACGGATTTTTTAGGAATTTTCAAATTTTCAGATGGGAGGTTCCAGATAAGGTCAAAAACTACATACTCAGATCTTCACCAAACTTTGCAGGGATACATTGGATGTCAAGACACGTGGAAAAAACGTACAAAACAAGAGATTGGAGACATCAAGATTTTGGACGAATTTTTGAGGAATTTTCAAATTTTCAGAAAGAATGTTCCATATAAGGTCAAAAACTACATACTCAGATCTTCACCAAACTTTGCAGGGATACATTGGATGTCAAGACACGTGGGAAAAACGTACAAAACAAGAGATTGGAGACATCAAGATTTTGGACGAATTTTTTAAGAATTTTCAAATTTTCAGATAGGAGGTTCCAGATAAGGTCAAAAACTACATACTCAGATCTTCACCAAACTTTGCAGGGATACATTGGATGTCAAGACACGTGGAAAAAACGTACAAAACAAGAGATTGAGGTCATCAAGATTTTGGACGGATTTTTTAGGAATTTTCAAATTTTCAGATGGGAGGTTCCAGATAAGGTCAAAAACTACATACTCAGATCTTCACCAAACTTTGCAGGGATACATTGGATGTCAAGACACGTGGAAAAAACGTACAAAACAAGAGATTGGAGACATCAAGATTTTGGACGAATTTTTTAAGAATTTTCAAATTTTCAGATAGGAGGTTCCATATAAGGTCAAAAACTACATACTCAGATCTTCACCAAACTTTGCATGGATACATTGGATGTCAAGACACGTGGAAAAAACATACAAAACATAGGATTGGAGACATCAAGATTTTGGTCGAATTTTTTAAGAATTTTCAAATTTTCAGATATGAGGTTCCATATAAGGTCAAAAACTACATACTCAGATCTTCACCAAACTTTGCAGGGATACATTGGATGTCAAGACACGTGGAAAAAACATACAAGACATAGGATTGGGGACATCAAGATTTTAGACGGATTTTTTAGGAATTTTCAAATTTTCAGATGGGAGGTTCCATATAAGGTCAAAAACTACATACTCAGATCTTCACCAAACTTTGCAGGGATACATTGGATGTCAAGACACGTGGAAAAAACGTACAAAACAAGAGATTGGAGACATCAAGATTTTGGACGAATTTTTTAAGAATTTTCAAATTTTCAGAAATTAGGTTTAATATAAGGTCAAAAACTACATACTCAGATCTTCACCAAACTTTGCAGGGATACATTGGATGTCAAGACACGTGGAAAAAACGTACAAAACAAGAGATTGGAGACATCAAGATTTTGGACGAATTTTTTAAGAATTTTCAAATTTTCAGAAAGGAGGTTCCATATAAGGTCAAAAACTACATACTCAGATCTTCACCAAACTTTGCAGGGATACAATGGATGTCAAGACACGTGGAAAAAACGTACAAAACAAGAGATTGAGGTCATCAAGATTTTGGACGGATTTTTTAGGAATTTTCAAATTTTCAGATAGGAGGTTCCAGATAAGGTCAAAAACTACATACTCAGATCTTCACCAAACTTTGCAGGGATACATTGGATGTCAAGACACGTGGAAAAAACGTACAAAACAAGAGATTGGAGACATCAAGATTTTGGACGAATTTTTTAAGAATTTTCAAATTTTCAGATAGGAGGTTCCATATAAGGTCAAAAACTACATACTCAGATCTTCATCAAACTTTGCATGGATACATTGTATGTCAAGACACGTGGAAAAAACATACAAAACATAGGATTGGAGACATCAAGATTTTGGTCGAATTTTTTAAGAATTTTCCAATTTTCAGATATGAGGTTCCATATAAGGTCAAAAACTACATACTCAGATCTTCACCAAACTTTGCAGGGATACATTGGATGTCAAGACACGTGGAAAAAACGTACAAAACAAGAGATTGGAGACATCAAGATTTTGGACGATTTTTTTAAGAATTTTCAAATTTTCAGAAAGGAGGTTCCATATAAGGTCAAAAACTACATACTCAGATCTTCACCAAACTTTGCAGGGATACATTGGATGTCAAGACACGTGGAAAAAACGTACAAAACAAGAGATTGGGGACATCAAGATTTTGGACGAATTTTTGAGGAATTTTCAAATTTTCAGAAAGGAGGTTCCATATAAGGTCAAAAACTACATACTCAGATCTTCACCAAACTTTGCATGGATACATTGGATGTCAAGACACGTGGAAAAAACATACAAAACATAGGATTGGGGACATCAAGATTTTGGACGGATTTTTTAGGAATTTTCAAATTTTCGGATGGGAGGTTCCAGATAAGGTCAAAAACTACATACTCAGATCTTCACCAAACTTTGCAGGGATACATTGGATGTGAAGACACGTGGAAAAAACGTACAAAACAAGAGATTGGAGACATCAAGATTTTGGACGAATTTTTGAGGAATTTTCAAATTTTCAGAAAGAAGGTTCCAGATAAAGTCAAAAACTACATACTCAGATCTTCACCAAACTTTGCAGGGATACATTGGATGTCAAGACACGTGGGAAAAACGTACAAAACAAGAGATTTGAGACATCAAAATTTTGGACGAATTTTTTAACAATTTTCAAATTTTCAGATAGGAGGTTCCAGATAAGGTCAAAAACTACATACTCAGATCTTCACCAAACTTTGCAGGGATACATTGGATGTCAAGACACGTGGAAAAAACGTACAAAACAAGAGATTGAGGTCATCAAGATTTTGGACGGATTTTTTAGGAATTTTCAAATTTTCAGATGGGAGGTTCCAGATAAGGTCAAAAACTACATACTCAGATCTTCACCAAACTTTGCAGGGATACATTGGATGTCAAGACACGTGGAAAAAACGTACAAAACAAGAGATTGGAGACATCAAGATTTTGGACGAATTTTTTAAGAATTTTCAAATTTTCAGATAGGAGGTTCCATATAAGGTCAAAAACTACATACTCAGATCTTCACCAAATTTTGCATGGATACATTGGATGTCAAGACACGTGGAAAAAACATACAAAACATAGGATTGGAGACATCAAGATTTTGGTCGAATTTTTTAAGAATTTTCAAATTTTCAGATATGAGGTTCCATATAAGGTCAAAAACTACATATTCAGATCTTCACCAAACTTTGCAGGGATACATTGGATGTGAAGACACGTGGAAAAAACGTACAAAACAAGAGATTGGAGACATCAAGATTTTGGACGAATTTTTGAGGAATTTTCAAATTTTCAGAAAGAAGGTTCCAGATAAGGTCAAAAACTACATACTCAGATCTTCACCAAACTTTGCAGGGATACATTGGATGTCAAGACACGTGGGAAAAACGTACAAAACAAGAGATTTGAGACATCAAGATTTTGGACGAATTTTTTAACAATTTTCAAATTTTCAGATAGGAGGTTCCAGATAAGGTCAAAAACTACATACTCAGATCTTCACCAAACTTTGCAGGTATACATTGGATGTCAAGACACGTGGAAAAACGTACAAAACAAGAGATTGGAGACATCAAGATTTTGGACGAATTTTTGAGGAATTTTCAAATTTTCAGAAAGGAGGTTCCATATAAGGTCAAAAATTACATACTCAGATCTTCACCAAACTTTGCAGGGATACATTGGATGTCAAGACACGTGGGAAAAACGTACAAAACAAGAGATTGGAGACATCAAGATTTTGGACGAATTTTTTAACAATTTTCAAATTTTCAGATAGGAGGTTCCAGATAAGGTCAAAAACTACATACTCAGATCTTCACCAAACTTTGCAGGGATACATTGGATGTCAAGACACGTGGAAAAAACGTACAAAACAAGAGATTGAGGTCATCAAGATTTTGGACGGATTTTTTAGGAATTTTCAAATTTTCAGATGGGAGGTTCCAGATAAGGTCAAAAACTACATACTCAGATCTTCACCAAACTTTGCAGGGATACATTGGATGTCAAGACACGTGGGAAAAACGTACAAAACAAGAGATTAGAGACATCAAGATTTTGGACGAATTTTTTAACAATTTTCAAATTTTCAGATAGGAGGTTCCAGATAAGGTCAAAAACTACATACTCAGATCTTCACCAAACTTTGCAGGGATACATTGGATGTCAAGACACGTGGAAAAAACGTACAAAACAAGAGATTGAGGTCATCAAGATTTTGGACGGATTTTTTAGGAATTTTCAAATTTTCAGATGGGAGGTTCCAGATAAGGTCAAAAACTACATACTCAGATCTTCACCAAACTTTGCAGGGATACATTGGATGTCAAGACACGTGGAAAAAACGTACAAAACAAGAGATTAGAGACATCAAGATTTTGGACGAATTTTTTAAGAATTTTCAAATTTTCAGATAGGAGGTTAAATATAAGGTCAAAAACTACATACTCAGATCTTCACCAAACTTTGCATGGATACATTGGATGTCAAGACACGTGGAAAAAACATACAAAACATAGGATTGGAGACATCAAGATTTTGGTCGAATTTTTTAAGAATTTTCAAATTTTCAGATATGAGGTTCCATATAAGGTCAAAAACTACATACTCAGATCTTCACCAAACTTTGCAGGGATACATTGGATGTCAAGACACGTGGAAAAAACATACAAGACATAGGATTGGGGACATCAAGATTTTAGACGGATTTTTTAGGAATTTTCAAATTTTCAGATGGGAGGTTCCATATAAGGTCAAAAACTACATACTCAGATCTTCACCAAACTTTGCAGGGATACATTGGATGTCAAGACACGTGGAAAAAACGTACAAAACAAGAGATTGGAGACATCAAGATTTTGGACGAATTTTTTAAGAATTTTCAAATTTTCAGAAAGGAGGTTCCATATAAGGTCAAAAACTACATACTCAGATCTTCACCAAACTTTGCAGGGATACATTGGATGTCAAGACACGTGGAAAAAACGTACAAAACAAGAGATTGGAGACATCAAGATTTTGGACGAATTTTTTAAGAATTTTCAAATTTTCAGAAAGGAGGTTCCATATAAGGTCAAAAACTACATACTCGGATCTTCACCAAACTTTGCAGGGATACAATGGATGTCAAGACACGTGGAAAAAACGTACAAAACAAGAGATTGAGGTCATCAAGATTTTGGACGGATTTTTTAGGAATTTTCAAATTTTCAGATAGGAGGTTCCAGATAAGGTCAAAAACTACATACTCAGATCTTCACCAAAC